>NC_085049.1:28769775-29081281 GCF_963662255.1 Cinclus cinclus
AGATCTCACAGAGAAAGAGGTTGACCAGCAGCACAAATCTATTGTGATAGAATTATTTGTTGTCTCTATTTGTGTTACATTTGAGATGAAGAAAACTGTTGCTTTATAGTAATTGTCCTTCAACAAAGCTGATCTTGTAGAGTACATCATTTGAGAATTTGCAAAGCATCAGTGTTTCAGAACCACCGTTTCAGGGATAGCAGCCATCCCAAGTTAATCTTGTTAGCAGTGACTGACTGCTGGTCAGTGATGGCATTGACTGAGCTGTGCTTATAGACAGCGGAAGGCTGGGAACAAGCTTGTCCCAGTCTGAATGTAGGGAGGAAGGAGCAGAGGCTGATCAAAGCTGTGGGTGCCAAAAGCATGAAGATAATGGTTGTTCTTTATGCAGACTACACAGCCAGTTCTTTAGACTCTCGAGTCTTTTTTGATTTATGAGGCTGATTATTGGTAATGAGCCAGTTGGCTAGACAAATTACCTTAATTACATGGGAGAAATATAAATGTTCTCTGTTCCTCTCTTGTGTACTTACAATCTATTTTTTCAAAACTCAAAGTAGAACAATACAAAAATATGAACCCAGAAAGTACTAAGATTTTGTCTGCATGGAAATCAGCATTTGACAGGAAAAAAAAAAAGTGAACACAAAAAATGCTTAGAAAGAAAGAAGTTGAGATGCCTTTTGGAGTAAGGTTTTATTAATCAGTTTTACTCCATGGAAGCTGTATACAGAAATGCTTTCAACTCTCTCAGTGGCTAAATCTTCTAACCACATATGATTTAAAATACAATTTCACTGAAAACCAGTTTTTCTTGAGCATCACTGTCACTGGAGCATAAGTTCCAGTTTATGAAATTATCCATCTTTAAAAATTATTTTGAAATTAATTTAAATGAGGTTTTATTTTGATCCTGAAAGCCTGAATTGATTCAGGATGTCTTAAGTCAGTATCACAAACAACCTGAAAAAAATATTGATCTAAATTAGATCCTGATCATAGTGTGGAGGGATAGGAGGAAAATAAAGACAAAAAAGGAAATAACTAATACATTTACTTTATAATTATTTCACTTCTTTTAATTTAGACATCATTACTGGATCTTAAGGAACATGCTTCATCATTAGCTTCATCAGGACTGAAGAAAGATTCAAGACTCAAGACACTGGAAATTGCATTAGAACAGAAAAAGGAAGAATGTTTGAAGATGGAAACACAATTGAAGAAGGTAATCTAAGTGCATTTTATATTTGTGTTGTAAATATACAGTTCTAATACATTGCCCATGTCTACAAAGAAAACTTGGGGTCTTAAGAGCAAATTCTTTGAATTTCTTTTCAGCAAGAACTGGGAAGGTGTGTCCATGCAAACCATATTACAAGCTAAGCCTGTCAGAAATTAACTTTCAGATACTTGTGCTAAGTTTTGATTTCACTTACATGCAGTAACAGTGCTGTTGGCTTTTTTGTTAACAGGTGCTAAGAGTTTGAGGCTTCTTCGGTACAGTTCATAGCAGCAGTAGTGTTATTAAATTGATGCAACAGCTAAAAAAATAACAGCTAAACATTTTACATACCAATTATCAATGCTTATAGGTGTTAATATGATTAATTCAGGTGCAGGGTTGGTCCTGCAGTTCCATCTGCAGTTCCATGTGTTGCTGGTAATGAGTTGACAAATCTATTGTAGCTAGGATTTGCCAGAGGTTGTTGGAGCATCTCCTCATCCAAAAGAGCTACCTAAATCATGGTCAGAATGGTTTCAGTTCTACAGCCAAAAAAAGAAATTGGAAAATAACTCCTCGTTACTCAAGAAAATGTAGTTAACATTCACTTAAAAATGTTTTATGCCTATAGTAAGTTTGCATTTTTCTTTAATAACCCTTTTTCCAGCTGTTTTTAATTTCTTAATGGGTTTTATTGTAGCTTTCATAGAAGAAAAAAATTTGTGAAGTCTGTCACTTTTTAAATGCATTGCAGATACTTATTCAGGCAGTTTGACATTTTTGAGACAGATTAGTTCCTTCTCATCCTTGAAATAATTATGACCGATAATCCATCTCCATTTTAAAGCTTCTAAAAACTCATTTTTACCCCTCTGCATTGTTAACAATTGCAAAAAAATTGTCATAATTAACCTTAAAACTAATGGCTACATAAGAGCATTCAGTTTAAAACTGAATTAGAGGTTCATTCTTTTGAATTTTATTGCATTACCTTAGTGCAGATTTGAATGAGACAGATTCAGGAAGCAAGCTCTCATGTAGCTCCTTAAGAGTAAATGTCTAAAAGCTTTTTCTTTTAGGTTCTTCCCTCACAGTTTGAATAGAGATGTGTCTCACATCAGTCTTGCTTCCCTTGTCTCATGTTCCCAGTGAACAGCTTGAGTACTTGCAGTCAAATCTATTAGCCCTAGAAGTTAAGAAGCTGGCAGAATGGACTCAACTGGACTACTGTTAACCTGTTAAATAAAAAAGATTTGGGAAGTTCTTGCAAAAAACTCTTGCTAACCTCAAAACAGCCTCAGAGAAATTGTGAACCATGCAAGCTTCCCCTTCTCCTGTAAAAGGGATTTCACTTTACACTAAACAAGAATATTAACTGAGTGGAGCACAAGGGTGCTGAAAAGTTGTTGGTATTGGTTTTAGTGCATGTCAGTCTCCAGTGTCTCACTTGAAGTATCCACTTGTTGTTGTTGCTATTCCTCTTCTCAGTAATAGCTGTTTTGTACTGGTCCTTGACTTAGTGATTACAAATGCCATGGTTTTCATATTGGAGTTGTTTTTACAAATAATAATACTATGGTTATGCAAATCTGTGTGCCTAATGTTCTGATTATTCTACATTCACTGCTTCTGTGCTCAGTTGTCATCCTACTGCCATCAGGAGATGCAGTGGGAGATTCTGAAGGTTGAAAGCAGCTCATAAATCCCTGTTGAGTTTACACGGCCTCGTGTCCTGTCTTCATTTTGGCTTAGATTGAATCAATAGAGGCAAATCACACATAGGAGGTTCTCTCCTTTTTTTTTTTTTTTTTGGTTTTTTTTTTTTTTTTTTTTTTTTGTGAAGTGGTGTTATGCTCTGTAGTGTTTTTTCTTTTCCTTAGGAAAATCTTTGTCCAAAGTACTATCTTAATGTATTAGTTTTATAGTGTAAATATTTTCATCTTCAGGATGCTCTTTTCTCAGTATTTTCTGTCTTGTTTTTCCCAGCCAGTACACTTTATTTCATTTGGTTTTTCTAATATAGGAGAGACCAACTAATATTAGAAGCTTTTTCAGGAAAGATGAGTGGGTTTTTGTCCATCTTCATTTCCAGTGCATAGTTTTTCTCCCTATAGATATACTCCTTATTTTTAGGGAGGAAAAAGAGTCAAAACCATATGTTAACAAACTTCCCCTTGCTGCAGTTCTAGGAACTTTTCAACAGAAAATGTTATAAGTGATTGCCTGCCAGGAAAATACCTCTACATTGAACAGTCTCACTCAGAGGTTGTTTAGTTTTTTTTTTTTTTTTTTTCTGCTGTGGTGTTTTTTCTTCAGATTCAGGAGAATAGTATCTTTCAAAAAACAGGGAAAAAATGACTGAATGAAGTGTTGATCCAAATTCTGTCTTTCCCAAGAATTAGCTTGGCTAGTCTAATACAGATTCCGCTGCTTTTTATTTTATGAACAATGGATTTTTCTCCCACAGCTGAAACTATTACTGATAATACTGGTAGATGAGACTGGCTTTTGTTGTCAGCTGATAATTTTTTTTTAAGAAGGGACAATAAATGATGTATTCAACATAGAAAGCAAAAGGCTACCAGGGAAATCAGGATTTCTTGTAACAATAAAAGTAAAACACCAGCATTTGTGTTCAGCATTCAGATAGTGTCAGTTACTGAATTAGTGTTCTGAACCATTAATCTGTCTTGAAATTGATACAAGGGAAGCACTAGGAATTACAGTTCTTCTCAATTTGTGAAACTCATCTGTAAACCCAAACAAAGAACTATATTCAACATGTGGGGGCTGGACAAATCTGTTAAACTGGGGAAATCAAGTTGAAATTTGGAACTTGCACGAGGGTAACTCTCCATGTTTCTCACATTCCAAAACCTGCTTAGTAATGCATGCTAAAACCACTAATTAAGATTCTGTTGTCTTAGTAAATTAATGCTGCAGTTATTATTTTAAATTCTTTTCGTGTTGCATCTTTTCTGTTTTTCTCTCACACTGTTCCTATCCCGAATTTTCTCCATCTTTTCCTGTCTTCTTTCTCCCTTTAGCACCCTGAAGTTTTATTGAGTCATCCATCCAAGCTAGTAAGTTTCCTGGCAATCTGAGAAGCTGTTGCCAGCACATTTAACTTCTTGTGTTGCATGTGTATTCACCTGTGCTTTTATAGTTGGCCCAACACAGTATATTGGTGAATTCCTTTAGTAGTGGGTGTGGACAATATGGATACAAACAAAAAGCAGTGGGATGTCTGACCAGTCATGTTCCAAAAAGCTTTCTGAAATGTTTTCACTGTTGAAGTGCCTTGGTCCAACTGCATTTTTGTTTGGACAGCTTAATATTGTGTCAGTGTTTTGTTTCCCCTTGCTGCTGGTGCTTGAAATACCCTGTAGCTTTTCTGTCATCTCCACTGTATATGCATTTTCAGAGCAAGAAGATGGAATTTCCATGCAAATCAAGCTTCTTGCTTGAAAGCATTCTGTAACACTGGGCACAGCAGCACATTAGAAATAACTAAGTGGCAGCAACTGAAAAATTGCTCAAAAACTTGTGTAACCGTTCAGCTCGCTAGTTCTATGTCAGTTTAGTTTTGGATCCTATTTCCAGCCTCCTGTTTGATGTCAAAGAGCACTCCTGTCAAGGAGTGTTTGTATAATAATATCTTGACACTGTAAATTACGTAATCCAAGGTGGTTTTCATCAGAGATTTCTTTTGTGGCTGTGTGCATAAAAAATGGTGTTACAGAACTTTCAGGAGTCTGATACCTGTGTTACTCTTGGCAATGTTCAGGGTAAATGGACTTGTCTATCCTGACAATCACTGTCTGAGAGTCAGAGAATTGCTGGGGCTTGCAATTGTTCAGTTTTTGTGGTATGCATTTCAGAAATTCTTTAAACTTGGCTAAATAGTGTCAATGAGGAGTTGAGAAGATGAGATAAAATGCAAAAAGATTGTAGTTGGTGCAAATGGGCAGAAGGATTTGTCAGGAGACAAATGTGTCAGGATTTGTCAGGAGACTTTCTTTACAAAATGTTTAATAGCATGCAAAATTTTTGAGACTGAAGTCAGAAAATAGAAGATGTGGGAGCAAACTGTGTATTTTATTCTCCATTATGATATAGCAAACACACAGGGTAAGGTAAAAGAGGCTTTGTGAAGGCCAGGTTGGGTGGGGTTTTGAGCAACCTGGTCTGGTGGATAGGTCTGGTTAAAACGAGATGATCTTTAAGGACCCTTCCAACCCAAACCATCCTGTGACTCTGGTAGCTTTTAATGTTCCATCCTGATGATGGTGCCTGATGTTCTCAGCATCATCTCATGCAGGGAAAAGTTGAAGAGGTTTTCACCCTGATAATCTTATACCTAAAATAAAATTAAACTTACCTACTCTACCTCTCCCAGGAAAACTTGTGAACACTCATTTTTAAAAATTAAATATTCAAAATTTAGGAAATGGCCAGTGTCACACTGTGTGGTATTTCTCATTTTTCCTTGTGAGGTAATTTGTGTAGCATTTCATAACTAAATTATTGTCTGCTAGAGTTTTGCTGTTTTTAGTATTGTGTGACAAATGCTCCAAGAGTGAGCCAGATATATATGAGAGATGATAATCATCAAGAGAAATAAGATGATAAAATACTTTATTAATACTAGGAAAGCATTGAGTGAATAAGGCAGGATATATTTGGATTTTGCTTATTCCCCTGCACAACAGGTATAATAATGCATCCTCATTTCCCACTGGTGGTGTTAAGAAGTGATTAGTTGTGATTAGCATGACAGAAAGAAAATTGGGGACTTACTGGTTTTAATGTCATGTTGCAGTTCAGAATAAACAGTGTATAGAGCCATACACTGAATATCCAAGAACTGGTGCTAAATGTCTGTTATTGCTTGAGTCCTGTTTCTGTAAAATTGTGGTAGTCTGTGCTCAGGTGAGTGAGGACCAGATAAGAGGATGCAGGTGGGGAGGTTAAAATAGGAAGAGAGATGTCCTGTGGGCCTTTCCCTCCTGACTTTGCACACTCTGTGTTGGGGTGAATCCAAAGAGAGCAAATGATTAATGTTTAATGACATCCATAGGAACTTGTATCTCTCTGAAGAGATCACTTGTTTAAGTAATGGAAATTGCCTCTCTTGAGGTGTCTTCCTGTCTTTGTGATTCTTCATAAAGAAAATAATTTGTTTATTAATTGATTCCTACTGAACACTTGGTTATTCAGTCTCAGAAATTTGCAGTTCTATTAACAGAGACTAACCATGTAGAGATGGTTAAGAGACAGCAAATAACTCTCTGTGACAGACTCAAGTTTACAGTACATAGTATATCAGAGAGTTTCCTGAGCCTTTTACTTCCATTATAGCCTTTTCCAAAAGTTTTTTTTGCAGTTTGGGGTGTGTACAGCCTTGGAACTAAAGGAGGAGAAAGTCTGGTTGTTTTTTAAGTTTACAGTTTTGTTAAAACTAATAAAGGCACGATAGAAGACAGCACAAATGTTTTATCAGTTGAATTTCTGCCTTTGTGATAGGAAAAGTAGACAAACTGGGTAAAGTGTTTGTCTTTTGCAGTAAATAATCATAATATATTTTTGTATTTATGTGTGCATTTACTATTTTTAGGAGACAAGAGGTGCCCTTGGAGGTAGGAGGGTGGATTAAAATGGGATTACAGTTTCTTGGGAACTTTTACTTCATAGCCAAAAGTTCTTGGCAACATTTGTATGTGAAATGTTAAACTGAATTTACTGTCTTAATTCATGGGTAAAAGTAGAAAGTGTTTGCTATGAATTATTTGCTGTTTGATTTAGTTAATATTTTAGGAATATTGATTTGGAGTCTTAGTCATAATGTTTGGAATTTTTATTTACATTTTAGAACATTTAAATTAGATATGTGGTATTGTTTTGTTCCCCATCTCTGGCACACTTTAAGCTGTGTAAGATTATCTTACCTCTTAAAAAAGAGGTTTTTGGCATGAGAAATATCAACTTAGAAAATTCTTTTTAATGTGTTTTGTCTTCCACTCCTCTCCATCTGTAAATATTGGTTATTTCTATGAAACATTGGTGATCTTTGTTTTAGTTGTAGAAGTTGGCTTTGTCAGCTGATTTTCTGTGGAAGCAATAGAAGTTAGAGTACATTTATTTCTTTGAGCAACAATCACTCTTTCTTATGTTCTGTAGGTACCTGAAGCAGTCACCCCATCACTTACCACATTCCAGATGGGAAATGATGGCTAAGAGCAGGAAAGCAGAAAGCTGTTAAACCAGCTCTTAGTTTATAGTCCCTCTTAAGAGCTGGGAGAGCATATCCAGAGTTGTAAACTTAAACTATTCTCAGTCCTGAACCACTTAGAATTTGAAACTGAATTCACACTGGCAAAGATTAATACTGATCATATGAGCTTTGCTAATAAAAACAGAGTTCAAGAGGGTACTGCTTTCCAGATAAAATGTGACTCTTCCTTATGCAGGTCAATACAGGATGGAATGTGTGAGTTTGGCTGTGCTTTTAAATTCACCTGTTTGATACCACACAGGAGCACAGAGAGCTAATGACAGGGTCAGGAGTAACAAGTAAAGTGTTTAAATAGCCTCTAATCAGGTAACCTCAATGGCCTGTGGAGATGAGAAAGTGCAGGGTTCCCTTCACCATCAGTAAGCTGCTTTTCAAATTTATTTAATTTTTATCATACTTTTATACATAATCAAATCTGTTTGTAACTGTATTAAAAGGCAGCAAATTTACAAATACTGTGTCTGGCAGAGATAAGAGTCAAACTTACAGAAATACACTTCTTACGGTCTCTTAATACAGGAGAAACTCTTGATGCATTTGTCATTTTATATGTTGATTCTGCTTCAGAAATGACATTTCTGCTTTGGAGTTTTTGTACACTTTTGATGGGCAGGGCAAATTGTATGTGGGGTTTTTTACTGTGAATATAGGAATTTATTATTTGTGTTTAGCTTTTTGGTTAAAGGAATAAAATCAAGATTAATTATTTTGCACAGTGTTGCATTGAGAAGGTAGCCAATTTCATCTGTTCCAGATCTTGATGTGAGTTTGTGGGAAACCTCTAAATGCATTGGTTTTCTCTCTTATACAATAAATGAATCCAGTAGGATTTTCCATACGGTCACGAAACACGTATTTTGTACAAAACCCACAAAATGGACCAAAGTCACTCCATCAGTAATTCACAGTGCAGGAAGTGGTCTCCAGTTTACAGCATATCACATAACGTTCTCTTTGTGTTAGGTGAAAGTATCCATACTTATGTGCATTATATACAAATAACATGTGTTACATGTCTTAACTAATAATTTATGTCCTGTAAATAGCCCTTTGGTTCTAGAAGAACCAGACACACTGACTTGTTGGCTAATTCTCTAGAAAAGAAAATTTATTTCCTCTTCTCAGTAGTGTCTCTTGGGTTGTTGTGGAGATGCTTTTATTAGCAGAGTAAAATAAATCAGGGCTGTTCTGACAGTCAAATTGCATTAGGTCTCATAACTTCTTTTGAATTAGGGAGTTTAATAAGCCAGGCTAACAGCCTAACTTTGCTTTATTTTAAAAGAAGTTTTGTGATTATGTATTGTGATCATGTATTTAGGATGACTTTAAAGAGCCTGGAGGAGTATTTGTTAAAACAATTTGAGATGTTGGAAACCTACCTAAATCCAGTACAGAAGAACTTGGGCTCTGCCTGGTGAAAACCAGACTTAGCTCTATACATAGTAGGAGAATACAGATGCCCTCAGTCGATATATAGGTGCCCCCAAAACAGTATTCCCAATTCCCTGTATTTGGGAAGGAAGGATTGGAGGGGTTTTTTTAAATTTAAGGTGTAGTTGAAAAGGAAATGAAATCAAGTATCTCAGATTTCCCACAGGCTGGACATTCCAAAAAAGCATTTCAGAAACACCCACCAAGGCTCTTTCCAAAGCCAAGTATGTCCCCTGATGCTCGCAGCTGTTTGTGGAGCTGACACACTTGTCGGTCTCACTGCTGCCGCGTCCTCCTGGAGTCTGCATCCTCTTGGCAGGGCATTAATTACACTTGCTGTGGAGAGTCCTTTCCAAGGGTGTGTAATTTGAAGTACTTATGGGGCAGTAAGGAATCCGGAAGCAGTGACAGCCCTAACTCCAAAAGGCTTCCCTAAGCCTTCAGGCTCACAGGGATGCACTTGCAGCTAGGTCTCAGCCAGAAGCCCAGATGCAGGGTTTTCAGTCTTACAGTTCAGTGACACAGGAGTGTCAGGGTTTGACTGGAAAGTCACTCAGGAGTAGGGAGGCTTTTAAGTGTTCCTAAAAGCATGACCTCAGGAAAGCATTATGCTCTTCCATGATGCTTGGTTACTGGGCAGTCTTGCCGACATCTGCTTGGGAGACCTGGCAAGTGCCAGGCATCTTGTTCTAGGGTAGAATACTGTCCAGCTAATCAGCTTTCTGGAATTATTGTTTTTAATAAAAAGAAAGCCACATCACCCTAGTATTGACCCTCAGACAAGAGCTGCACAGCTAAGGCCCTGGAACATGAACCTTTCCTGTGTTTGGGAAACTCAGATCCATCCCAAGGTCAGTCCCGTTAAAGGCAGGCATTAAGATGTTCCACAGTCCCAGAATATTGTGCTCCACAAGTCTCCTGGATTCTACTAGAATGTGGCCTTGGCTTTAAAGAAGCTAGTTAAAAACTAGACACTTCAAGGCAAAAATGTTGGGGTCAATGAATGGATATTTTCTTCCAGTCTTATTTTACTGAATAACTAAACAGATTTAGCCAAATGTAATTTTGCTATTTGGTTCTTTGGAAGCAGCAGCTTTCTGCCCTGAGTTTTTTACTGCTGCAGTTCTCTCCAATTACCTTTAAAAGCAACAGAGTCCTATACTATCAGATCTAGACTTGAGTGTGCTTTGGAGCAGAACACTGGCAACTTGTAAAACAGCTTTCCACAGCTGCACACAGAAGGGAGAAAAAAATTTATTTTCTGTTGTAGGTTTGTTTTGAGAGGATCAAGGACTTGGGTTTTGCAGGCAATCCTGATCAACAGAATAGCTCCCTCAAACTTGCTGTTCCCTGAAGAAATTTTGAGCAATTTTGAAATATCTTTAATTGATACCAAGTTGCAATTCAAGATCCAAGAGCAGAGGAGTAGGGTGAGAGAAAAAGGATAGTCCTTAGTCTGCTGGTTTAACTTCCAGCATGAATACTGCATTCCTCCTGTCTCTTACATGCTTGGCTACTATTGAATTAGTTCTACTAAAAAATTAGTGATTTTTGTAACAAACCAAGCCATAAAAAACCTCCCCAAACAATCTCTTGATCAGGATCATGTCATCCTCAGTCTGGCTGTACTATTTATCACAATATCCTGATTTTGAAAAAGTGTGTTTCCTAGATAACTAAGCAAAGGTAATTTCAGTAGGTAGCCATACTCATTTAGCCCTAGTCTGTGTGGCTCACAGAACTAGCAAGGGCTTGAGCACATCAGCACCATCCGTGCAAAGGTGTGACACTTTGCATATTGATGTAGTTACTGAAGGCTATTAACCTGTGTTTTCTTTTTCCAGAATATATAGGTTAAAAGTACTTTAAATAACTGAACCTTTAGTCCTATCACCTTTTTATAAGTGTATTTTAGGAACTTTCACACTAATGCTTATATTTTTATTTTTTTTCAAATTTAAACTTTTTTTTCACATTTCTTTTTCCTTTTTTGATTCTGTTTCAGATTAAAAGTCACGTATTTTTTAGGTTGAATTTAAAAAACTGAATTTGTTTTAGGTATTTATTTTCCAGTAGAGTATTTCCCCATACTTAAAAATAGCATAGGCCTTGCCTATTCCTGTGTAATAATTAATCTTGCCATTTTGAAATGGCATCTAGATAGCATTTTGGAATTGTCAGAGTGCCTGTAAAATACATTCGGGTGAATGAAGTGTTTTTTTCTTGAATCTTTCTCTCACAGGCTCATGAGGCAACCCTGGAGGCGAGGGCCAGTCCTGAGCTGAGTGACCGCATGCAGCAGCTGGAAAGAGAGGTAACGCGGTACCGGGAAGAGTCTGGCAAGGCTCAGGCTGAGGTGGATCGGCTTCTGGAGATCCTGAAAGAGATGGAAAATGAGAAGAATGATAAGGATAAGAAGATAGCAGAGCTGGAAAGGTGAGAATGGTGTGAAGCTAGAAAAGGAGCCGAAAGAGCTGACTAATATTAGAGATAAATTGTTTTTCGTGTCTTAAAAACCTTAAAGTGTTTGTTTTGGGAAAGTCTATTTAGAGTTTTTCTGTCTTTGGTTCTTTATAGTGCTACACTGTTAGGAAAAGGGTGTCTTACTATGTACTTTTTCTTACCTGTCTACTCAAAAATATGGCTGATGTAGGTAGAATGGTAGATAGAGCTGTAGGGGAATGGATAAGGTAGGAAAAGCTGCTGACATTTCGGTGTGTTTATAAAACAGTTCGTTGTTTTGATACAATAAACTCCTTCAGCATGGCTTTCACAAAAACAAATAAGAAAAATGTATTTTCAGAGCTTGTGATACTATTTAATCAGATTCTTCTGACACAGTGTCCTTTATAATTCGGTGCTGGTAGGGACACAGGTAAACTTTGGCCCAGGTGAATCTGATGAGTAGATTTGCTTTTCTACAAGCAAAACTTGACTCAGCACTTTTCAATATTTTCCATCTTTCTTTTGGAGCGAGGAGGCTCAAGACTATAATGTCCCAAGAAAAAAATGGTAATTTATTATGATTTAGTGGCATTTGTATCACAACTATAGGTAGTAGATCTTGGAAAAGACCTGAATTAGATTCTGTGTTCTGTCATTTTCTCATCTTAGAGTGGGCCAAGAGCAGATTTCTGGGCAGTAAGACCTGTTTGGAGTTTTTTGTTTACTTTACCATTCCCAATGAAAAATCACTAACTTGGAGCAGCAAAATGGAAATTTGATTATTCCCGTTTGCCTTGTGCCAGAATGGTCTTTCTAATTTCTGTCTTTTCACTATTTAACTACTCTACCATTTAGTGTCAGGAAGATTGGGGCAACTAAGTGGAGGACATTAAAAATTCTGCAATCAGTGGTTATTTTTCATGACTTGCTGATTTTCAAATTATGTGCCCCTCTGAATGATTTGAAAAACTCTTTTCTAAGGAGTCCGTTCTCTTTTCCTTGAAATTTACAGAGCTCTGGAACAGTTCAGCTTGCCAGCTGGGTTTCTTCTCTCTCTGTGACTGTGAGCAACATCTTTTAGTTTTCTTTAAGTTGTTTTATTTAATCAAAATTCTTCATGCCTGTGGCATAAGCAGGAACACCCAGAAAGAAGGATATATTCTTCTAAAATGTCTTTCCATTTTTCCTAAGTGATGCATTGTTCAGCCCATTGGTACATAATGCAATCAGCAGAACATTCAGGCAATAGGCTGGTATTGTTGAATGAGTATAGACATGATAAAGCTGCACATTATTCGTCTGTGTGATTTTTTTCAGTCCTGTTGGGGCCCCATCTCAGGTGTGACATTCCCCATGTCATCCTCTTTAGGGCAGGCAAGTTGCCCAGGGAGTAGGTAGAAGCAGCAAGCTTTTATCAGAAGTAAGATGGGGGAAGAAACATATTCATAGTGCCTTAATTTTTTTTTTCTTTGTGTAGAAGTCACTACTGTTTAGGAAAAGAAAGTCAGAAAAATGCATAATTCCTTAACTTGATTCCTAGAGGAGATTAAAATGGCAGGAAGAGAATTCTCTCACGTACGCTTTTAATGCAAGCTGATTTTTTTATTACATTGGCATTCAGAAATGAATCATGAATTGACTTGCAGCATCAGAAATTGAAAAGACATAAGTGTCCTATAAACAAAAAAGTTTATATTTTACAAAGGAAAAATAGCAAAGAAGAGAAATTAGAATGGGTCTCCTCTTTTATAGTTAAAAACATTTACACCATCTTCAAAGAGTTAGAAAACAAGCTTTTTCGTGGAAAAGATGCACTTCTAGACATCTGCAAAGCAGTTATTGTTTTTCCTATTACATGGTAGTTTCTTTATGTTTCAGTCACAGTCTAAAGTCTTGCTATGAAAGCATAAAACCCCCAAATACCATTCCATAATAATTAGGCAAATACTTTGACTATTCAGTTTTATCCATTCCTTCTTAGCACCTGATATTCAGTCTTGCAAAAAATTGAGTGGTTCTCTTCTCTTTTTAACTTATCTTTTCTACCAGTACTGAGATAAGATAGAATATTTTTTCTCTTATTTCTAGTAATTAGAATAGATATTTCTACTATGTACAAAAAAAAAGACTGCTTTTCTTATTATGTGACTGCTAGCAGCTGAATAAATCAAGGGGAGGAGAAAAATCTAAGAATATTCATGTTCTATAACCACTTAGTGGAAACAAAAAGTCTTCATGAGCTAAAGATCTAATCTGGATGCTGTGATGTGTGGTGAATTAGCCACAACATTGATTAGTACCAGCACCTGAAATAATTTTTCAGGTGAAACTATAATATAAACACAGCACTGGAGAAAGAGATGGAAACTTCCAGATACTTTATGCTGAGGTTTTGACTGGTACTTTCTCTTTTTCTGAATAATTGTTGGAATGTCTATTTGACCTTAGTTGTTTTCACCTGATCCTCTAAACAAGTATTCCGTGAAAGCTTGCTTTCTTCTTGTGAGTTTTTACACAAAGCAGAGATTTTATCATGCCTATTTCATATATGTAGGTTGTTCCTGTTTTTATTTACAATGCTTGTTTATAAAATATTCTTTCATGGCTGTACCTATATTTCCAGGCATGTTGCATGCATGTTTTAGAGCTAGAAGAGTCTTGGTTTACAGGGGGAAAAAAAAATAGGTAATTTTGCCTTCTAAAAGTCTTTCCTAAACTGTGGTCCATGCAGACCGAGCTAGAAATTATCTTGACTTCTAATGCTTTTACAGCTGATCAAACTGCACTGTGCAAAGGAGAGCCTTGGTGTAAGAAGAGCCTTAGTGCCTGCAGAAGCAATTGTCAACAAGCTAAGCAGCAAATATTTCTGTGCCTATCAGGAACAGTGTTCCATATGCAACAAGATGAGAAGAAAAAAGTCGCATACAGAGAATAACTGTACCAAAAAAAGGGATTTTTCAAAAGAGTCTCTCTTCCCTGTAGTCTTCCCTTTTGCTAGTTCTATGTGACAACTAGACCATATGCTGTCAGGGAGAGAGAAATGGTATCACAGTTTGATCCACAGAAGAGATGTGTCACCTATTAGGGAGGCATGTACAGAGGAGCAGAGAAAGAGGAAAAACAAGAGGGAGAGGAATATTAAATAAAAGGCAGAAAAGTGTTATTTTAACCTCTCCAGTGCAGGCAAAGCTGCCTTGTGCTTAAGTTAACATAAAGAGGGAAATGCTCCCACTCTTCAGTAGCTGTTGCAATTACTGCGTGGGAGACATTGCTTTTCAGACGAAAGATATTAAAGCAGATCTGTTAAGTATGGTGTGTGCCATGCAGAAGTTGAAAAATAGAGTGAACACAAGGTCGAAAGCACAAGTACATTGGTATATATTCTCTGTGGGGGGAGGATTTTGCTTTTTCTTATGGGAAGGTGGACTAAGTCCACATTTCTTCTGTGGTTGAACAGTAAGTTTTGTTTCTGTCCCCTACTGCAGTGGTGTAGAGGGTTTTGTAGCTGTCTGGTTATTCACTTCCTTTGTAACTAACTGTTTGCTTTTTGTATTGCTATTCCATAACCTCCTGTCTCTCTGTAACTTCTCATTTTGTGTTCTGTTTCCTTCCTTGCTTTTCCCTCCCCCTTGTCCCATCCCGCTCTCCCGAGTTGTGTTTTTTTGTTCTGTTTCTCGGGGGATGTTTGTGACTGTGCCTTTCCTCAGAAAGCACGGCTCCCACAAATTGCACCCTCCCTACCAGGTGTTGGTCCCCACACCACAACACGTAGGGGGGTTTGTGTGGGACTTCCTGGGAAAGTGAGTGCCCTCAAGGCTTCTGTTTTCTCCTCTGGGCTGGAATGTGGCCGCTGCTGCCCGGCTGCTGCTATTGTTTGGGGCTGCTGCAATGCTGCTTCTTTCCCTAGGTCAACAGGAACTGCTTATGTTGAGTGCAAGCGCTGGTTCTGACCACAGTCCAAAGGAAGTTGCTACTGTTTTCACTGATTTAAACTCCACAGAAGCTGTTGCTTTTTAATTCTAATTCTCTTGCTGTGTTTTACCTTTGGTTCTAATCTCTTGCTACCAGCTCTGCCCGAACCAGCTAAAACTCAGTGTTCTTCAAGTGTTCTAAAATGTGTCACTGATAGAGGTCAGTATTGACTTGTTATTGAGTTTTATTGTGATGACTATCCTGTAATAAGAAAACAAACAAAAGGTAACACTTCTTATGTGGGACATAGCCATCACAGCCTTTAGAGTAGTTTATACACAACTCTGTTGGTGTCCACATATTGTGCAGGTAAGAGCTGGCTTTGTAGTTGAGAGGTGGCAGGAAGTATATCTATATATGTTTCTTCAGAAGTGAGCACTGAATGAATATATATATGGAAATTCTGGTTCCAGTTGCAGGCTTAAAATTGATTTTATTTGGCACACTCACTATATAAGATGGGTGGGTCTTGTGGGGACACAGGGCTTCTTTTTTTCTTGAAACAAGCTTTGCCTTGGGAACAAAAGAAGGCAGCTCTCAGCTGTGGAATACCAGAAGTCCTGTAAAGGACAGCTGGAATTAGTGGCTATGTTAAGAAAGAGATTTTGAAGAGTTTTCTTGAATAGAATTTAAGGATGCTCTTTTCAAGAAGAAACCTTCCAACTTTTTATTTGTAGCAGCCAAAAGGTATACTACTCCTCTTCAATATTTCTTCTCAACAGTAAATAAAAGATCAAAAAACATTGGGGGATGTCAGAGGAGTGCTGAAAAATGTGGATAGTAGAATGCAGTATCCTACTTTGTCTCTCTTTAAGACAGATATGTTTGTGTAGTGTTCTGTGAAGGATAGATGGAGAGAGAAATTAGCTGTATTTTCCATCAACTTTACAGTTTCCTAGAATAGCGTAAAGGAAACTGTACTAGTAAATTATGCCCTAAGCTTAAGTCAACAGTTTGAAGCTGAAATACTTTCAAACTGCTACTCATATCTTGGAATAATTCTCTGTTTTTCAAGTTTGTTGTTTCTGTGAATTTTTAAATTTTTTTTTAGAGCATTCCTAAGCAAGAACCACATCAAGGCATATAAATAATTTAAAGTAAAAGATATGTTGTCAATAGAAGAAAGGTGTTTATAAAGTCATAATCATCACCATTAAAATTAACCTTGAGAGATGGTATGGCTATAATTCTGTATTGTCTTAACTGATTATACTCTTCCAAAAATAAATTGAACTCTGATTCAGGCACTGGAAAACCTGAAACCGTTAAATACTATTTCAAAATACTTCAATCCATTTTGGTGACATAAAACATAAAAGCAAATCAACTATATTTACCTAACAGTTGGATGGTATTATTACAAGGCAGAATCTGTTCTTGTTGTTGTGTTTTTCATCCACTTCCCTGAAAAATCTGTAGCTTAAGTGAACATTAAAATTCTAATAAAGCACTCACAACTTAGGATATTCCGAAATGAAGATTCCCTTATCATTTTAATTCACATCTTATGTGAAATGATACTGTCTTTAACTATATAGAAAGAAACTTTTTCCATAAAAATGCTGCTTTTGATGAAGGACACAGCTGAAATTCTCCACAAAAATCCCTAGTTAGGTTGAACCTGTCATGGGAAATAGCAGCACAACTTTTTAATATTTGGCAAGCAGCTAAGGACAGGGTTTTGTAATGGAAAGAAGTGGTCAGGCCCATAGTTAGCCCAGCTCCACCTCTGAGCACACAGATCTGTTGAATATTAAGATTTTCATAGTTTCCAAGCTAGGAAAGGAAGAAGTAATTTCTTTCTTCTCAGTCTTGCTTTATCTTCATATAAGATCAGCATTACACCTGAAGTCCCGTATCAGGTTGCACAGGGGGAAAACAAAAAACGTTTCATATCTGCATGACTTCTTTAAACAGATAAGAATAAAAGATGCAGGTGCATTTGCTTACAGGTATTTAACTTGAGACATTTGAAAGTATGCTGATTTTCAGAAAGCAATAGTCTGCTCTCTGGAAGTCATACTTTGTTAAAGTGCCTTAAGAGCAACAATCAGACTGACTAACTGCTTTTGAAACCTACATCTAAGGAAAGAAAAGAGATACACAGAGATACTGCCAGCAATTGCAAATCCATCCGTAGAGAGCACCAGATAAAAGCCCCATCACAGTGATTTTACTGTGAGTCCTCAATCCATCCTCACCTTTTTCATATAATGGGATATCCTTCTTTACTTTGTTCTCTATTTAGCTGTCCTTTATTTCCCATTCTTTCCCTCTTCCTGTGTTTTGGGAGAAACTGAAACTTTGTGATGCTGCAGAAACAGC
This sequence comes from Cinclus cinclus, assembly GCF_963662255.1. Classification (NCBI taxonomy): domain Eukaryota; kingdom Metazoa; phylum Chordata; class Aves; order Passeriformes; family Cinclidae; genus Cinclus; species Cinclus cinclus. Next base: position 28,787,469 of record NC_085049.1, read on the forward strand.
TGTTCTAAAATACAAGGTCACAGAACCCCAATTAGTCCAGTCCCTGACATGGTGAGAGGTCAGGGCTGGTGCAGGCTGGGGCTGAGTGAGCTCACTGTGTTATCCACTCAGTGAACCCCCTCAACCTGGTATTATATCCGTGTTCAAGCAGGCAGGACTGACACTGTTAAGCAGAGTGATTCATGTCCATGGAACTGAGCACAGGCCAACTCCTTTGTTAAGTTCAGCAGTGGGCTGTGTGAAAGCATGGTTTGTCTGCTAACCTAAGACTAAGGATCTAACCTTGGTTCCTCCAGGAAGGACCCTGCACTAGAGAAATACCAGCAATGAGAAGCACTGATTGTGAACTTTTTTGAAAGCTTCTTTTCCTGCCAAATTTTCTGTAGTGCTGAAGTCCTGCTTGTTTTTATCATTAAATCAAGGTGGTTTTCAAGCACTCCTTCTCATGCCTATTATCTGTAATGAGTATGAGAGTTGTCATCTGCCTTACATTGTAGCAGTAATGGATTTTATTTAGCAGATATCTCCTAATCCGGCTGTTAGATCAGTAGAGTGTAAGAGCTGTGATATAATTAAAATAATAATAAACATGAGGAGAAAGAGCATCATGTAAATAATGAACCTAGTCTGCATATCAGTTTCATTGTTACCTGCCTTCATTATATCTCTTCAAAAACTGTTTTGTAACTTTGTTTCAGTCAATATCTTTGAGCAATATGGAAATATCCATACTCACAATTTAGTGTGAAAGGAGTAAAAAAAGTCCACCAAAGCTGTCTTTTATACAACTGATACAGTAAAAATGAAAGTGTCAGATCCTGGCATTGTCTTGGAGTACAGAAAGAACAAAAGGAATATGCAGTAGTTGCCAGTAAGCCAGTGAAATAGTAATTTTAGTGATCCATTGTGGCCATCTGTGGCTGGGTTTGTGTTCTTACATCCATGCATGTATGTGTGCATGGATGCATGCACAAACCTTCTGTCTCTGCCTTTCCATCTCTTCCCTGTCCCTCTAAATACCAACCTAGAAAGAAGGAAAAGACCAGCCATCATTATTTTTATCAAGAAAACGTGTCAAAAGGAGTAAACATAAATAGCCTTTCTGCTTTGACAGACACAAGGACGATCAAATGCCTATTGTTCCCTGTCAGACTGCTTTGAAGGAATGACAGGGTAATAAATACACACAATCACTCTCTGTCAAGCAAGGGGAATTAAAAGGTTGACTGAAAATCATTACATAAGCTACATCCTAAGTACATCTGAGACAAATGTAGCAGGCTCATTCCACTCCCTATAATACACAAGCATGTGGAAAAAAATGTGGCTGGAATAACCAACAGCTTTTAAAATACAGATTTCTTAATGAAAATGCTTAAGCTTTCACATCTCATTTTTTGATATTCACTCAATGATCAGATTTAAGTTGCTCTATCTCTAAAATTAATGAGATGGTATATTAAAACTGGGTTTCTCTGAGACTGCCAGTTGGCATTACAATTGTCTTGTCTCCCTGTGTGACTGTTGCATCAGAGTACACAGTTAATGGGGCTGGGCAGGAGCGCTGCTGCTGGATCTTGTAAGGAATGCTGCAAGTATGTGTTCTTGCTCGAAAGGAAAGAGTGCAAACTAAAACTTGTGATTCTGCTCTGTAATGAGCCTGTCTTGGTATGTATCTGGTCCTGCTTGCTTGGGGCTGCTGCCTGGGGCAGATGCTTGCTGTGCTCCTCTGTTCAATTTCACTGATGTAGCCCATGAACTGAGGCTTCACCTCCAGTCCATGGCAGATCTCCATTTACTTCCCAATAGCTGGCAGTTTCAGGTGTCAGCTTTGGTTTTAGTTTGAGTGTTAGCACACTTAGAGACTTTTCTTCTAATTTTAATGTGCTTTCAGATATAGTCTTTATTTTTGTTTGGATAAATATTATAGTTATTCTGAAAATCCATACTGCTAAAAATATTTTGTACTTCTGTAACAAAAACTTGGAAAAGGGGCTAGGCATTACTCCAAATGTATTTTTCTTTGGAAGAAAGAATTATTCCATAACAAAATGGAGGTGTAGCAATAATTACTCTCTGTTTAAAACCTAAGTCGCTGGTTAAATAATGCTTGTGTAGCACACAGAAGGTTGCAGGCAACCTCATCATAGTGTTGTACATACTGTTTTGCCTTCATATTGTCCCAGCAAAAGATGCTACCTTTAATAGCAGTTGTAAGAGCTGTATGGCTCATTTAAATTCTACTGTGCTGTTCTGAGTTGTAGCCTGTATGTTTTTCACTGTTAAACTGAAGAAACAGTATCACATCATTACAACACAACCAGGAATTGCAAAGGATGCCTGAAACACAAAATAAGGAGCCCTAAATTTTGCCCCTTACCATATTTATTCCCTTACATAACCTTTGTTTTCACTTTTTTGTTCCCTTCTATTAAATTTGTTTGTGGTCTTGGATTTCAGTCAGAATTGTTACGTACATGTTTTTCTGTATGAATTAACCAAGGCTTTTGGAGCATTCAAGTTACTTCAAGATCAAACACTGAGATGTGGTATTTGGCATTTCACAAGTCTCATCTTTCCCCAGATCCCCAAATAATTCATTCTTTACAACAGCTGTCCTTGAAGAGCTTGATTTGAAGAATGTTGGTTCAGAATCCAAAGCAAAGCACCTTTGCACTAGTTAATCTGTTACAGACCAACAACAGCTGTTTGTACAAGTTCAGTACCCTACATGGTTGATAGTAAAATTTATGCCATGAATAAGGACTTCAAATTTCATTTATGTGCCTCCACATACTAAGAGTAACAGAGAATATAGCAGTTAGCCTGTCCTTTAGAAGTATTTTTATCCAGCCCATATCCTGCCTTTTTAGAGTGAAGTTTTGCCATGGGAGAAGTACAAAAAATGTAAAAGCCAAATTCCTTCTTTGGACAGAAGGACATTTCCTTTGCCTCTCTTCTATTGACTGAAAACCATCAAATTTAAAACCAGATCTGTATTATGGTTCTTTGTTGGCTTACCTTGCTGTTATCAGTGAAATTGACAGCAGATGCCTATGAAAGATACTGGGGACATTTGGGGACAAAAAACAAACAAAACAATAATGAGCCTATGGGACCTCATGTTTTATACAGGGGACTCCAGCATTTTGTCTTGGTCGGTTCTGCTGTTGAGCAATGTTGGAGAGAACTGTTAAAAAATACCTGTTTGGTCATTATTGTTTTTAGATTGCACCTTATGCAGAAGAATTATATGGCAGGAAGAAGAGGCAGCTGCTGTTTTTGTTTTTCTTTGGAAGGGGTGACTTCAATGTCAAAATTAAGAAATATGAGCTTTTAGCTTTAACAGGTCTTTAGGTCTCAAGGACTTTACTCAGTGGTTGTTTTTTTTTCCTTTCTGTTCAGTCTGTTTAGACAAGTTGGGATCATCTGCAGGAAAAGTGAAAAAATTGCATGTCTTGCTCATGGAGAGAAAATAAGCCGTTAGAAGATGTTGTAAAGGAAGACTTTAGGTTTCATCTCAGTCATACTCTGTATTTTCAAAATGTTCCTTAGAATTCTGGAAGAAGGGTACTTGCTAATGATGTGATGTAAATCCAGAGTTTTCTTGTAAGATGGCTTATTTTCTTTTTCCAAGAACTGTTACATATTGGAGACTATTTTCTCTACAGAAAGTTGCCTCTAATTGAAATGGTGTAATCTAATCTAAAGGTCCTTTTTTCTCTTACTTCTTTTTCTTGGTGGTTTGTTGGGTTTTTTTTGGTTTGGTTTGGTTTGGTTTTTTTTTTTTAGATGTCTATAAAACATGCAGCTCTGTTTGTGAATGATTGTGTGTCTGTCTGTCATTACCTGATTTATATCTGCTTGTTTTATCCTTTATTCTTGAACTGCTTTATCTCTGGACTCTGTTTTCACAAACTCTAACTCTTTCTCTTTCGCATCTCCTTCCTGGATTTGCTGCTCCCTTCAGCCTCACCTCAAGGTCAGTATCCACTTTTAAAAGGGTGTTTATAAGATTGTATTTAACTAAAATTGAGATCTTACAGAAGATTGCACATCAAGTTCCATGATTACAAAATAAAAGATCAGAGATTTGGTTAAGTCTGTGTAGGAGGATGGGTTGAATAGGGTGCATGTTTAGAAGGAAAGAATTTATATCAAACCATTGTAAATCAATGCTGTTGTGCATGGGGAAGAAGGGGGAAAACTAACCCATGAAGTATTTAAAGGAAGAAAACTCCAGGAGTAAGAAGCTGAAGCAAGACAGTTTAAATATTACTGGTTTTATCTGTTACTTTAAGAAGAGGAGAGATTGGCCATTAGCCATGTTCTGTGATACATACACATGCTGTGGAGTGCAAAAGTGGTTCCTTTGAAATACTGGTCATACAAACTTTAACTGCTAGATCTTTATCATTGTATCTGTGCCTGAAACCTTGCAGTGATGTTGCAGAGCTAGTTTTGGTGCAGCTTGAATGTGCTGTGCTGTCAGAAAGAGCCAAGGGCTGAGGGTTAAAGATAAGTGAATTAGCAAGAGGATGATTTTGTTGAAGACACAAAGTGATAAACCACTGAAGAAAGCCTACTAAGAGACAATATGTTTTGAGTCTTTCAGCCATGGCTCATTTTTCTGTTTTAATACTTTAAAGGCAGTTGCTAACCACGGATTTTGGGATTTCAGTAGAGTAGCTTGAAGTAAATGTCTGTAGCCTAAATACTACAAGAGTACATTATCATTTGCCTTTGAAAGCTCTACAACCATGTTGGATTTTAGTCTTTGCTGATAAAGTCTGTTAGTATAAACTATCTGTGACTCCTGAAGAAGGAATGATCATAATTGTTTCAGGCAGTGTCTTTGCCCAGAAAGCCACTACTTAATGACTAAAATTCTGAGTTATCGACCAACATCCGACTTTGCTGCTCATGGTTAGTGCTGAAAAATGTGGTGGTGGCTGGAATCCCCCAGTGCTGTGATGCTGCTGACGCCTTCAAATTGTGTCAGTGTCATGACCTTGGTTTGGCACAGGCGCTGTACTTGTGGCCTTGGGTGCGTGTTTTTCTTCCTTCCACAAACTGGAAAAAGATTGGAAGTTAATCATGCTGTTGTCATCCATCAATACCTTCCATACTCAGTGTGTCATACTGGCATACTTGTAATTACTGGGGAGAGGAGGTATGGCCTTGAATGACCCCCTTCACATCCCAAAAAACACAACTACCAGGAAGTTTTTCCTGCCCTGTGAGCATTCTCCTCTGAAATAACATCTCTGCCTTTTGCTGTATGAGCAGGACTCTGTGGACCAGTCTATCTGCCTGTTACCACCATGAGTACAGCTTGCTGTTCTTTGGCTGAAAACATCCTAGATGTTACGGAATCCAGCTATCAAAGGTGTTTTAACTTCAGTCCATATGGCTGTAGGGTTTTATCAATACCTGTGCCTGTGCTGGAATTAATGAAAAAAGGGAAACAATTTTAGGGTGCTGTTTGGTTGTGGCTTTTCTAAGACCTGGTGTGATTTCTCTTTTCACAAGCAATGTAACTATAACTTTTATTTCTCAGATTTAGAGCATATTGTAAAATTTGGCTAGAGAAGATACTGCTGTGATTTGAGGTGACCAAGTGTTAGGATTAGGAACTTGGAAGAGTTTTCTAAGACATTAAAGAGATTGTCCATTTTGTCCTCACAGTTTCTTAGTCACTTTATTGATTATTATGGATTACTTTTTCCCCCCTTTTTAAAATTATTATAGTTAGCTGCTGAGGTTTTCATTTATTTGTGAAAACAAATCAAGAGTGTAAGGAAGTAGGTGGAATGACTGCTCTTAGAACTACAATATCTCTGCTGACCAGAAACAAAACAAAAAGATTCTCCTCGGGGCAAACAGGGAAATTACAGTGGTTGAAGTACACTAGTTTCTTTCTAAGCGTTTCAGAGTTTGCTTAATTACCATTGACTGCAACATATGAAGAAAAAGATGTTCTGTGAAGTAACATTGTACCTTGGAAGCTGTGGGAGGCATAACTCTATTTTTCTCTGAATGATGTAAAGCAGTTTTTTCAGACATCAAAGCAAACGTGTCTCCTGGGAAAGTACTGAATACGTTAAAAACTTTTTAGGTATGTCTGTCTTCTAACAGGAAGGAAATCCTCTGAATTATTTCTGTTCTCATTAAGAACAGCTTTGCTTACAGTAATCAGTGCAATACCTCTGAATTTTTTTGATCTGTCCATTAAGCTTTCATCATCTCTCTCCTGTTGACAACCTCAGTGAATCAGAATAGAACCGTGTAATCCGCATCACTGTTGATGTTGTTACGTGCTTACTGCTCAGAAGTCTTAAGGATCTGGAGTGGATGTCATACTGATTCATAGTAAATAAAATTGTCTTGGAAAGCATGGGGATTAAAGCAGTTTTCTGTAAGAAGTTTTTTTGCTAAGCATCTCTGCTGATGACAGCTTCACATAAAGAGCTCCCCAAAGCTGGCTAAGTTTAAGAGTTACAGGCCAAATAACACTATACTGATGTCATTACCTGCAGCAGAAAAAGAAAAAAATACCATAAATTCATCTGTTCCAGTTCTTCTAAGCTGTTCCTTTGAATATGTGTCATGGAAGTTGAGATAGCTAAAGATAAAAAACACTGACAATCAGGTGCTATAGTGAGCAACTACATGTTTTTCAAGGGAAGAACAAGCTATATTGATAATGCAGAAATAAGATTTCTAGCCTCAAACTAGGTAACAGCTTAACTGGGCAGGAGATATACCACAAGAGGCTTGTCTTTTAGTGTTCTGCTTTCTACTGATTTTCTGTTAGTTTAGATCACACAATTTATTGTAGTGTCTGTCATATTTTAAAGCAAGTAATCCACTTCTTAGAAGAAAGTTTTCTGTATTTTTTACTATACCAAAGAGAATCTGATGCACTAGGAAGTAATAAAGAAATACTGTAAACTTTATTTCCACAAGCAAAGTGGCTTGGTGATTAGATGAGTACAGGCTGGTGGCATGAATCCAGGTAAAAGTCTGCTAAGAGTGTCCATGTAAAATTAAATGTCAGTGTAGCAACTCAAGTGTAGCCTTATAAAATCAAAGTAAAAACAAAATTCTGAATCTGAGGGGATTATTTCAGTCTTTTTTCCAGAGTCCTAAACATATATTAAACAGAACATGTCTAACCACCAAGGAAATATTTAAAAAATCATCCTTCTATAAGAAAATAGCAGATAATACTGCATAAAATGTTCAGCAAGTACAGGAAACTCAGAGTGCTATTCAGTAATTCTTTTATAAAGCCAAACCAAAACACCAGAGTATTTAATGGCAGGCATGTAGTCTATGGTACCTGTGGGCTTTTCACTGTGCTGGAAATGCCTTTGCACACTGATTCGTGTGCTGGACCTCTGGGAAGCCTTGGATCTGAGCTCTGACAGCGTGCCAGGGCAGTCAGGAGAAATTTCACTGCCAGTGTGGCTGGCTCTTCAGTTTCATACCTTCAGAAGTCTCCAGGTCTTCATTCTGCCACAATGTTGGTCATAAACTATGTCAGGAAGTGCTAAAAATTTGAAGCGTGTTGAATCAGCAGTGGTTTTAGCTCAGCAGAGACAGACATGTCTTCAAAGAAGTTTCTATTTAAATTTCCTTGACTGTCTCCAAAAAACAGCAATCTGTAGTAGCTGTTTTCTAATCAATGTATGTTTCCTGTAATTCTACTTAGAGCAAAAATGGCTTTCTGGAATTATTTACACTAAGAAGTACTCTTTATTTTAGGAGTTATCCGATCTTTTTGAGTGAGAAGAAATACAGCATCTTGGAGATGATAGTGGGGAAGGGAAAAAATGAAGGCATCAGTCCTGTTGGTGATGAGTAGGTCACAAAATAGAACTGTGGTTTTCCTTAAAAAAAGTCATTGGCATAGCCTTTCAAATTTGCTTTAGGTATAGTGATTATCAGAGCTTTCCTCCTCTGTTCAAAGTGGAATCTGTACCTTTCTGTCAAAGCTCCTCTTGCCTCATTTGACTGCATATTAATTAAGCAATATTTTTCACAGCTGCACATCATCTCGGAATGATCACTTTTCTGCAGCCTCACATGATCTGATTAGTTTCCTACTACTTGCTGAAATTAATTTAATTATGTGAAAAAACAGTGAGTAGTTTCTCTCTTTGTGTTATTCCTTTGTTTTCAGCACACATATTCACAAAATCCCACAATCCAGTGGGATTTGGAACTGAGGTAGCATTGCAAAGATAAGTGATGTGGCACTAGGGAGGATTTTGGTGTGTCACAATATGTTGTTTGAAGAGGTCCGAGTCAAATGTTCTGAGAGAGAAATCCTTCACAACTTCCTTTTTTTTCAGATATAACATAAAGGTGGGGTTTTTACTATATTTGAAACACTGAAAGACAATGTTATTTTTAGAAGACATTTTTAAATGTGTCTTTATCTTCCTATATCCCAAAGCTAACAAATTACATAGCATGTCACCATCAGAAGATTAAATGAAATGATCAAACATGCGATATTAAACATTTTGACTGACCTGTATGTGTCAGGTCACATTTAGTCTAAGGAATAGAAGCTGAAGATTATGTTTTTCTCTTTAATAGCTAGCTTCTGTGCAAAATTTTATCTCTCCAAATGGCTAGATTTTTATTTCTGTTAAAATTCTATAAGCTAGGCAGTGAATGTGTCTATGGTGAAATAGTCTTGGTGCAAACGGTTCCATAAGTGACAGTATCACAAGCTTTAACAGGCCCCACACTCAGCAATAATAGGATACTTACAGAGAATGCAGCTGGGCAGGACTTTCTAAAGAGTTGCTGAAGAGCATGACTAGCTCAGGATCTGCTTTTCCTCCTTTTACCCTGGTAAGGACTCCTTTCAGATCCTGAACATAATGGGAAAGTGGGCAGGAATGAATCATTGCCCACAGGATTGTTAGCCCAAGTTGCAGGCTGTTTAAATAAATTAGAAATATGCAGGCTGATGGAATCAGATCAGATGAACATCAGGTTGCTGAGGGAGCCACTTGATGTCGTAGCAAGGACTCTTTCTATCACCATCAAAAGCTTGTGCCTGTCAGGGAAGGTTCCCCTTGACTGGCAAACCCATCTTCAGGAAGGATGAGAAGGACGATCTGGAGGATTGCAGGCCAGTCAGTGTAACTTCATGTGCTGGGAACTTTTTGGAGCAGATCCTCCTCCAAGAACCTGAAGGATTAGAAGGCTATAGGGAACAGCCAGTATGGGATTTACAAGGATAAATCATGCCTGGCCAACTTGATGGATTCAGTAATGAGATGACAGCTCAGAGGAGAATCAGCAGTGTTCAGTGTCTTTTTAGTGATGTGGATGATGAGACAAAATACACCTGCAAAATTTCTGGAGAAGGCAGAGTGAGACTTCTCAGACATGTTCAGTAAAATGTTGAGAGGGAGCAGATACAAACTGGAATTTGTTCCAATATAAGTCCCATTGACTTAATTGACAGCAAAAGAGTGGTCAGTCGGGTACTGATGCATCGCCCAGGCAGGCTGCCGAGTCCTCAGCACTGGAGATAATCAAAACTCATCTGGACAAAGCTAGGAGCAACCTGCTCTCACTTCACCTTGTTTTGAGCACAGTGTTGAAGCAGGTGATCTTCAGACATCCCTGCAGTCAGAATTACTCCATGATTCTGAGTTTCTGTGGTAAGTTAATCTGTATTCATGGCTAAGCTCTAGAGTTTTTGTGTGGTTTTGGTAAGGATTTCTATGCAATAGTGATCTGATAGAACAGGGTAAACAACAATGGTCTTGTTATTTCATAGCTTTGTACAGCTGTAAGGAAAGAATGAAGAAAAATTGTGGAGATGGGGGAGGGGGTCCACTGCACTTTTATTTCTTGCAAATTTCTGTAAGTACTCTCAGTTTTTGAACAATTCTGAAAAGAATTGCTGCTTTCTGGAATAGAGTATCACTGTGATATAGATCAGAGTGGTCTTAGTGGATTTGTCCAGTAGTTTGCTAAGACATTTTTATTTCATGATTTCTAATACAGCTCTCCCCTTCTTCCCTGTCCATAAACACAGATAGTCTTAAACTTTATTGCTGTGAATAGAATCAGCAAAGATAAAATTGGAAATTCTGTTTCACAAATTTTTTTATGTTCTCTGTAAGCTCTTCTTGCTGGTGAGAGCTGACTGGGACAGTGACCTTTAATCTGACAGGGAGGGGATTCACTGTTTCACCTCTGTAGTTACCAGGTTTGCTCTTATGTCTCATCATTTGGACCATCTTCCATTTGCAGTTTTCACATCCCTTTTTGTCACATCATTTATCTTGCTCAGGCTCTGGGCAAATAAAATAGAGCATAGTTGACCCTGCATTTTCTTCTCAACTCACTTGTTGAGGCAGAATTTTTCTGCTGTGAGATTTTCAGCTGGCTGGGAAGTTACTGGTCATGCCAGTGGAGTTGAGTCTGTGCCAGTGCCTGAACTGGAACCTTTTGTTCTTGTGTTCCTTGTGAAGTTCAAGTTCCATTTCTGACCTGCACACAAGATGTGCCTCAGATGAGGGCGTTCAAACCCTCCAGTTTCAGATGTGCCTTTCACTGCTTTACTTAACAATTGAGAGCATTATGTCACTGGTCATTTAGCTCATGTTTTCCACCCTCATTCCTGTGAAACTAGCTTCCCTAACAGGCCTATGCATCATCTCTGCAAGTAATTCCTCATCTTTTGCATGAAAAATATATTAGATAAGCAGAGATATTTGTTACAGTTACACAGTTTATAGAGTCAGTGAACAATTCTGTTGCTATCAGTCAGTTAATTGGAAATCATTCTTAATCACTTCACTGTAAAATGAAAGCAAAATTTCGTATCCATGAAATCCCAAGTAGGCTATTACAGATACTGCAAGATAAAAACATGCTTAACGTTGTTAGGCTAAAATTAAAGTAGAAAGCTTTTTCTTCCCCCTTTCTCTTCTGTGGCTCTCTTCCATTTCATTGTTCTTGCAGGGTAGTGTATTCAAGTATTCCCTCCTTCTACATAACGTGTTCATAGGGAGACAATAGAGGGTCCTTTCATACTGGAATATGTCAGTTTTTCTAGATAATCTTCTTGAAGTACCCCAGGCAATTCAGACAGGTTTAATCAAGCTCTCAGTAACTTCATGTCCTGCTTATCTAGCAGATAAGCCATTCTTCTTAATTAAAAGAAATGGGACTTTTTCACTTCCTTGCAGAACAAAGTAATTCCACTTGTCACTTTCTGTTCATTGCTGAGTAATTAGCTCCCATCTCCAAGGGGTAAGGTGCCTCCTATCCCTTTAGTGACACAGCACACTCCTACCAATGTAAAGTGCTTTAACATGGAACATTCTTATGTATCTATTTACAGTACTGAACAAATCTGATAGAAGTTGGGACCAAGCATGTTGGTAGTTTTAGAGTGGCAGTAGGCTTGGAATGATTTAGTTCCAGCTTCCTTGCTTCAAGCACTTTGGAATGAACTTTGCCATTACAAGTAACTTAATTTGTTTTATACAAAACCAAGAGTAACCAGGAATTACAAACTTGAGTTGCAAAATGCTCTCTGTAAATAGACAAGAACCTTGTTTCATCCTAGAAATTACAGCTGCCAGCAAGTGGCAGTTGCCAAGCTGGAGTACTCAGGGCCAGCCTTGACAAAGAAAGCAAAAGGTGCCAACCCAACAGAAAAGTGAGGGTGCTTTCCTACTAGTTCCTCCTCTCCTGTATTGCTCAGTCCTAGGATTTTGAGTGTCCTGAGTTGTTCATGTCATTTTTGATGAAGTCCCACATGCTGGGAGCTAAAAGAAAAGTGACACAATGCAACTTTACCCCGCAGGTATCTGTAAGGATAAGGACTCTTCCCATACTGCAGTGGGGATGCTGTAGCTTTGAAAATGCATTCTCTTGGGGGCACCACTATTGTGTTCATCCTTGGATCTTTCTCTAAGCTTGCCTTACTCTGTAATAGTCTACATTATATTTTCACTTCAGTTCCTTGAGTTTGCAGTGTTTTAAAACAAGTGTATTCCTAGTTTTCAGATGGTAGGTTTCTTGGTTTTGGAGGATGCCCCTGAATTCTCATGTAATTGTACCAAATTTATTAATGTTGTTAACTTAAAACCAACTACTAGATACATTAATTTCACTTTTCAGTGTGTAATCATTCACTTTCACAAATCAAACAGCAGAATATGTTAACAATTTCAGTTAGTAATAAACAGCTTAGAAATAGGTTTTTTTAATTACTAACTCCTAGCAATATATGTAAAATACATGAGAGTGAACACATTTTCAGAATTTAGGATGTCAACATATTTTAAAGGATTGATACCTGAAATCAATGTGAATTGTCTTTTCTTTTAGCACTTTCTCCTCTTGCTCATTTTTTCTTTTTCATCATTTACTTTAAGACCATCCTGTATGGAAAAAAATGGGAGAAAGCATTAAATGATAGTCAAAACTTTAGTAGGATATTGCAAAATGTCACTTTTTATTGCAAAAGTGGCCACTGACTTGGAATGCGAAAATAATAGATTTTCCTGTTGTATCTGGAATACTTTAAGTAATTTCTTATTAAAGGAAATATTTCATGATCATATGTCCCAGTCAAAGGGACTGTTGCCCACAGCATAAGCAATAGACAGAGCTTTTGGAGGCACCATGCAGTGGCATTATATAAAAGTTAGCAGAGAGGTGGAAAGAACCATTTTTTCTCTCCTTAGTTCATGACATGCCTTCCAGCACAGATTTCCCATTTTAGTGGGGAGTATGCAGATGTGTGCTCAGAGAGCTGGGGCATGGCACGGTTTCTGACAGTTTGCTTCCTTGACTGCTTATTTCTGTGTTCTTTTTCAGTGTGCTTGGATCACATGAACAAATGACAGCTGAAATACAGCTGAAGGAGGCTGCTTTCTATTTTTAAGAGCGTCAAACTTTGGACATTATTGTAATTTGAGCAAAAACCTTGTAGTGTGAACAAAAGCCAAACATTTGGAAGAATAAAGTCTAAAGTTAAATAGAAGGGGTAAACACATTCTATTCCAAATTTCCAGAGTATGTATGAATTCCTTTATGGATGCAATCTTCCCCATGTCCATTTTTGTTTCTTTTTAATTTTTTTAATAGATATAAATACCTCTTTTTAGTGAGGCAGTATCTGCAGGGGAAGCCTTATTTTGAGCAATAATGAGTTTGATTTAAAACAGCATGGCTCTTAACATTTTAAATTAGTTTAAAGGGTCTGCACACTGCTAATTTCTTCCTTACACTAGTCTGCACAAAAGCAGTCAATAGGAAAAAACCTAACACCACCTTCAGAGGGATTTGATTTAAATTAATTTCTTGAAAATTCCAGAGAGGTAGGAGTACATTGGGTGTTTTCTTCTGGGTCTTGGAATAGTTGTTTCTTGAATTACCGGTATATTTAATATAATTTAATTTCTGAGTAGAAAAGGACTGGTAAGCTCCTGTTGTTCTTCTGTATTCTTGACAGAAAAGACCATTCTTGTATGGTCTTGACCATAGCCTCATTAATATGAATTAGACTTTCAACACTGTTGACGTCTCTCAACCTCCAATGTATGCCTTCATATAAAAAGATCCATGATTTATAGAAAATATAGTGTATTTGTGTTAGTAATGGTGTTCTTGACAGCAAAGGCTAATTCCTAATGATTTGGAGTGTTCCCCAATTACTTGGAAAATGAGTTAACTGAAGTAGGCAGAAAATGTCTCAGTGACATCCTGCATCAAGGCAGTTGCTGTGAGAGGGAGATCAGGTCAATTAGCTTAATTTTGTCTCATTTGTCTCAAGGTCACCAAATTAAAAGTAGCTTACTGGAGTTGTATAATTGCCTAGATAAAGAATGTATCTTTCTGAGTACACGCTCCAAACTAGAAGTAATTTATTTAGCCAACCTTCTTATCTCTGAGGATATCAGTGAGAGTGTATTTCAGATATCTGACACATGGAGCATCTTGTTGCCAGAGGTTTTTTTAATGTGTTCCTTCATCATATATTAAAAATTTAAGTATGTATTCATAATACTCATGGACATACTTCTTCTGTATCAGATAGATCCATGTGCTGTGGAATGGTAGAAATCCCTCCTCAAATGTATAAGGCAGTAACCTTGTCCATGGCTTACTAGGTCTGTTAGAGAGAGCTCTAATGAAGAGAGATTTACACATATTGCTTTACAGTACTCACTGAGTTCTCCAGAACTCGGTGTTCACTTAACTGGCAAAATATTCCTGGATGTGTTCTCCTGTGTGTGCCAGACTGAGAAAGCAGAGTTACAGCTGTATAAGAGGAGGAGGACTAAGCCATCTGCACCTTCAGATACCCTGTGCAGCCCTGTGGGGGGAATATTTATTACAAATAATGCTGCTGTCTCCCATTTGCCAGGCAGTCAAAAGTCTGTAACAAATCATCTCAGCAGCCACTCTTCATAGTGACCTGATGTGGGCTGTCAAAGCCAGGGATTCAGAATGTATTTCAGAAGAGGAGATATCTCTTAATAAGTGTTTGCTGAGCATCCGAAAGAAATATGCTGGACGTGTGTTCTGAGAGACTCTGTGGTCTGTGTTCACTGCCAGAAATTGGTCTCAGCAGTGGATCCCAAATCAGAGCTGTGTCCCTCCTATCTCAGATTGTCGTGGTGAGGGAGATGCTGTAGCAAAGTTTGATGATTGTGATAACATGGCTTTTCAATCAGCTCCATCCTTTTGTATGCTTTTCCCAGTATAGTCTCTGGCAATGGCCAGCTTTGGATCAGATTTTGCATAACTTCTTTATAGCTAGCAGAGTAAATACTTTTCAGTTCAGATCTGTATAGAGTCTTTTAAAAAGATTCTTCTGGAAAACAATTTTCATTTTAAGTAGGTAAGCTAAATTATATCAGATTTTTATTTGAGCATCTCAGTGACATAAAGTCATCAGGGTTTTAGCCCTGAAATGGACAGGTTTACATTATTTCAGAATGGTCCTGCTAGCATCATTTCCTTACATCTTTTCCTAAGAGCAAGCCTCTAAATGTTCTTGTGAACGTATTTCTTTTTGTTTCAGAAATCCTTCTGCAATGAGTTACTGCATTTGTTGTGCTTTTGGTTTTGTCCTAAGCAACTGCTTAGCTCGAGACTTTTTGCTTGAGGACTGGATTTTCAGTATTTGTCAGCTTCTATATGTGAGACATATCTTGCTTTTTTCACATACAACTAGCAGAAGGACAGAATAAAAAACATTTGAACATTTTCAACTGTTATCCCAAATTCCTGCAAATATTTAGAAAGGACTTTTCTCTCTTCATAGTTTGTTTACATACACATAGATGTTTCAGGCTAATCTAGCATGATTCTTAAATTCCTAGTTTTAAAATTTTCTTTTCCTTACCTTCATTTTTTGTTTGGTTACAACGGCTATCTTTTACATTTGATTTTTGTTTTTAATTGTTTGGGTATTGTTCTAGAAGTAATTAAAAGATGGCATGCCCTTCTGAAAGAAAAACAACACTGTATTGTGATTTGTTTTCTCTTCTGGCTAGTGGGACTGCAGTTAAAAGAGACATGTGTTCTCTTAGATCACAAAAGTACCTTCTGAAACCTCAATAAAATGCCATTCATAAGGAAGATTTTATTGCTATTTAGAAAACACTTTTTTCACCAAATGGTGCAGGTCTCTTGGGAAGAGAATGGCTGGCTGTGTGTGATCTGTTCACAGGGCAGTTGGTTTGTGAGCTGGAGTTAAAGAGAACAGCACCGTTGGGACTTCTTCCCACACTGTTAGGGCCAAATTCCAACTAACACAGCATGTTGCAGGGGGAAGGAATCCACACCTAAGACTAATCAGCCATTTTATAAATGTCATTTTTGGCTTTGCATCTGTTTGCTCAATTAACAAAAACAGGGAAAAATACAACAGAACAAACTTATTTGTTGAACTACTGAATGCTTTTATTAAGGTCTTTAAAGTATTAATATTTTTTTTTAACAAAGGAACACCCTTGCCACTATGTTGGAGGTTTATTTCAGAGTTCGCCTGAAGTTTGTATTTCTAATGTTCCTAGCAACAATAAAAACTAAAAAAATTGCAAGGTTTTAAGAATAAAGGTTTCTTTTCTATTTCAGTTGCTGTCTGTCAGCTTTCAAATGTAGTTATCAAACCTGATGTATAATTAATTTAATATTTAATCTCTGAAACTTGATTTAAAATCTTATGCCAGTTATGAAATTATGGTAACGTATTCATTATTTTTATCGGAGAACTTGCTTCCTAGCAAATAGGTGCTGAGAATTTAAGTAGTTGGGAAGCTGCACATTCATTTTATTAGTCTTTCTTTTTTTTCACTGCACATTAGTTGGACAAATAGAAGCAAAGGATTTTATCTACAAAATTGTAATTAGAGGTTAATGAAAACATAAGGTGGCGTAGATGCTTACCAGACATATTTAGTGTCTTGTTGTATTTGGCCCTGTCTGAAAGCAAACCTTTGGTTTACTTGATTTGCTATGGACTTGTTGCACTAAAGAAAAGACATTTTGTTTAATCTCTGCTGATAATCCCTCCATTTTAGCCAGTTGGTTGGGGCAATTTTTATTATTATTATTATTATTATTATTTTTAGAATACTAAGACAGCAGCATTTGACTTTGCCATTATATGTACCTGGGGTTCTGTCTCATGACTGCAGAGCACCCTGGTTATTTCTGGTGTTATTTCCCTCATGAAACAGTCCATGTAGCATTAATAACTTATGCCACCTTATTACTTGGTAAACCTCATCTATTGCTAATGAATCAGGTAGTAGATTTCTTTTCCAAGTGTTTCTGAATTATAGGAGGGTTGGGATAACATTTTTTAAATTATATTGAGTTCCTAGATTCATATGGCATGTGCTCCCCTATCTTGTATCTTCCCATCAGCTGTTTGTAGAAGAAAATCTTGGTGTTGTTTCAGCTACAGGGAGAGATGTGCTGGCTGATGTGCTGACCACATCAGGAAATGTGCAAATTATATCATGCAAATAATTCTTACCACTGAAGAAAGGCAGTGGCCAGTGTAAAGTCGAGATCTGCTTTTTAACACCTCTTGGTTCAGACACTGTTGGGTTCCTGTTCCTAAAATGTGGGGCACGCTAGTTTCCCACAGCCTTCATCCCTTGCCTCCTTCAGTGCTGACCTGAACACACGCTTTGTTTTTAGAAATCAAAGTTTCCTAGCCTCAAGAAATGAAGTCTACCCTCCATCTCTCACAGCCACCATGGGACAATTTGACTCATGCAGCAGCCCAGTTAAATGTTCAGGATCTGTTAATATTTTCATTGGCATTCCTTACCTTGTCATATAAGTGGTGCAGAACAGCAAGGAGCTGAGAGAATGATGAGAGGTTTTGGAAGAAGTTCAGAGGCAGAAGAGGTAGCTGAGTGTTGTGCAGTTGAGCAAGAGCAGTTTAAGTGTGGTGATTGGTCTTTCAGCTTGGATGCAGTGTGCAACAGAGGAGGTAATATTAAACCAAGTTTCTGAAGCATAGTGAAATTGTTGTTTCATTTAGGTTGTAATTTAATGCACAATTTTTGATCTTGTTACAATGTTGAAAAGCAGTGACAAACTAGTTGAGTAGCTGAAACTGCTGAGTACAGCCAAAGCCAAGGAAAAGGCCCAGATAACACAGTCCTTAAAAAAACCCCAACCCCCCTATGCAAAATTCCATGTAGATCTTCAGCGGTGTGTAATTCTCTGATCCTAATTTTTGAATGCGCCAGATGGAAGAACTTTGTCCTGCTCTTGACAACTTCCCTTTGACTGTCAATCACACACCCAGTTGTGGTGATGGGGCTGTGTGATGTGGTCAGTCCTGTTTCCTTCATTGCTTATTTATCTTCCTTTCATCACTTGCTTTTTCCTGTGGTTAAACAATTAGGCTTTCCAAACATTGCAATTATTTTCCATGATTTGGCTACTAACCCTAAATAAGGTGAATTGAGTTTTGAGCAACTAAAAGCCAAATCAAAAATTTTCAGAACAGGATTTTTTTCTTATTTTCAAATCAAAATAGCATTTTTGGGAAGAGTTTTTCCTTTGTTTCCTTCTGTTCTATACCCCAGAATGTAAATATTTTTCTTTGTATACCAAAACTTCGAAAAACCCCCCCACAAAACAAAGCAGAAAAACCCAAACAATTCAGCTATGTTGCTGTGTTCTTGATCTTTTAAATTCAGAAATTTGGTTAAGGATATAGCTAGCTAAAATATTTTATGGGGGCAGACCTTAAAAACAAAGTGACAAAGGAAATTTTGGGGTAAATACCATAATTTGGATGCTTCTCTGTGTCTCTTAGGACTACAAAGTGCTTGGATATCTTAGGCAATGTTAGCACCATCCTCAAGGAGGGCAGTGGAGAGGGGTAGGTGCTGATCTATCTCTGGGACCAGCGATAGGACACGAGGAAAACAAATGAAGTTGCATCAGAGAAGTTCAGGCTCCTCACCATGAGGACACTGGGGCAGAGATGTGGTCACAGCTCCAAGCCTGGCAGAGTTCAGCCAGTGTCTGGACAATGCTCTCAGTGGTATGGTTCCATTTTAGGTAGTCCTGCAACAAGCAGGAGTTGGACTCGATGAATCTTATAGGTCCCTGAAAACTTGAAATATTCTATAATTCTACACTATACATTGTAGAACCTATTATTTCATAGCATAAGGAACTTTAGCAATTCAAAAGTAAATAGCATATTAGGTCATGGGATCCAGTTTTCAGTGTAGGTTTTTTCATTCATGTTGACTACTTTTATCTGTTTAAGTCATGTTGAGGAGCAAAGTGTTCTTTAAAGCATTTGGAGTTCCTCTGTCCATCAGGATTAGTACCTGCAGCACCAGTGGAGTGTCCTGTGGGTGGTGGTAATGCTACAGCAATGAGGGCTCGAACTCAGCAATCCTTCTGACATGGCTGACAGACACACAGAAATGTTACTGAGTGCCTAAGTCAGATGAGTAAAACAGGCTGTTTCTATAGCAGTGCACAAGATCTGCATGTTTGTTCCTGGTGTGTGATTCATTGTGTGAAATACAGCATGTGTACGTACATTTTACATTGCAGGGAAGCTTTTGTGGTGGTTCAAAAGCATTCTAAATGTTTCCTTAACTTGGATTGTTCTAAAAACACTGTTGTGTGTTGGCCTTGTAAATGTGAATAAAAAGTATGTTAAAATACAATAGTAAAATTCAAATTAACTAATTCACATTTTCAGTTAACATTTTACCGACTTCTATTTTATAAGAATAATATCTGAAATAGTCAGTAGATATAACCAGATGCAGATAATAGCTTACATTACATTAATGCAAAGTATGAAAATCTATATGAGAGAATTAGCAGCTGTATTACAGTAAAAGACAAGGAGATTAGTGTTAAAATGCAAAAAATACTGACATTAGTACAGGCAAAAATAATTTCATAAAAGCCTTAATAAATAAAAAACAGCCTATGTAGTAATTGGTCTTCTTAGTGAGGAAAGGTCTTCCCAAGGACTCTGATGGGTAACAACGTGACTTGCCACTTTCAAAGAATACTTGATGTTCCACTGGTCTTCTGTTGTTTGTATTTGTCTTCCTGTTTTAAAATAATTTTAAAATACGAAATCTCATTTGAAAAATTTTAGCGCTTATTGTGATTGTTTGACTTTATTCCCCATGGTGTTAGGCTGTATTTCACCACTGGAAATTCAAGAATTTCATGGAGAAGTGGAAAGATGTGGCTTTTTTTAATTGATGCACTTTTGTTTCATTAAAGAAAGAGTAAAGCCATAGACATGAACAGTTGGTTTCAGTTTTCAGATTAGGAAATCTTAGGGGACATTTCTGTCAGGTGCATGGCCTAAATGGAGCACCCAAAATCAAAAGATGTGAAATTATTTATTCTGAAAATCTTGGAATTACTTTAGTTGAAAGACTCTGGGGTCAGAGGCCTGAATTTTATTCTACTTCCTTTTATCTAATACATTACACTGTAACACTGCTTGGCATGACATACTGTGAAATGGAGAAAAATTCAAAATAATGGAAAAGAGTTTTCACTTTTGAGGGCAAAATGTTTTAGGAGCTAGACTCTCAAAGAAGGATAGTTATCTTAAAGTTGCTATTAAAAATGCAAAAGAAATTATTTCTAAAATTAGTGGGATTCTTTGCTGCAATTCAACCATAAACATTCTCATTAGATTTTTCTTCTTTTATGTATGTCTGTAATGTTTTTATTACTTGATTTGAGGTGACTCAGGGAATAAGCATCTTCTGAGATGAGGCACTTTTGTTTGTTTTGTTGTTGTTTCTGCTGGTCCCAGTTGGTATCTTCTTCAAAGCTTTATCTCACTGAACGTGACCTGTCTCTCCAGCTTCAATTAGAATGACCAGAATTCTTTCTCTCTTTTGTAGTCCTGTTTTGCAGTCCTGTTTTGTTTCGGTAGGAATGTGTATTTATGGTAATATTTAATGCACTGTATCTCTCAGAAGTTCATTAGCTCTTTACTTTATGATGAGAAGTCCACATGCACACTGCAAATTGCCGTTTGCTGTTGCTGTACATGCGAACAGTAGTGCTTTCTAGAAAGTATTCATAAACTTCTAAGCTCTTGCATCATTATACATAAGTCATTCTCTTTTTACTATCTTTAATCTTGTGCAGGTTTTTTCAGATTTAATAAAAATACTCATAGAGATTAAGGATTTTTAAAATACATTACTGTCCCTTTGATAGGGATATGTGCTCTATATATGTGCAGTTGCATTCAAAAGACTTAAAACAACATCAAGCTCACAAAATGTATCTCTCAAACTGAGGGACTTGCAGAGTCTTTCTTTCTTTTCTTTCTTTTCTTTCTTTTCTTTCTTTTCTTTCTTTTCTTTCTTTTCTTTCTTTTCTTTCTTTTCTTTCTTTTCTTTCTTTTCTTTCTTTTCTTTCTTTTCTTTCTTTTCTTTCTTTTCTTTCTTTTCTTTCTTTTCTTTCTTTTCTTTCTTTTCTTTCTTTTCTTTCTTTCTTTCAAGCTTCCTTGTGCACATATATTATGAAAAAAATTCCTCTTGACTGTCTCCTCATAAAATGTACCAGTTGCAGAATGCTTACTTAAGTCATGTTCTTTCTGTATTTTATTGTTCCAGTTCAGTACGTGGTCCAATTCCGCACATTGTTCAGTGGTGGTGTGAAGATGAAATTGTTCTATAACAATCATCAGTATTACTGCAGAGTTTAAAATAGCAACAGAACTGTCTTGCTGAGCAGTGAATGGGGTGATACCTCATAAGCAAGCTTTTGAGGTCTCTTTATATTAAAAATATGAGTACATATTTAAATATTTTAAAAGATAGTTTGCATATATAAAAAGATTATTCTCTGACTGGCTTTGAAGACTGAAAGTTATCTGGCAGAGAAGGAAGAACATTCCTTACAGAACCACAGTATGAAGTTTTCAGAACTTTACAGAACTTCACAGTGCAAATGTCAAAAGACTGTGGGCTTGTAAATGCCAAACCTTTTGCAAGGTTGTCTGCATGAGATGTTGTAAACGTGAGAATTTTCATTTGGTACCACGGGCATTGAGATGAGATGAAATGTGTTTTCATGTATCAAATGACTCCAAGCTTTTTTGGGTTCATAGATTTGGGTTTTCATGTTACCTTCTTAGATTTATATAATTAAAAAGTTGGGGAAATTTTAGGCAATGCCACAGTTACCTCTATAATTTGAAAAGTTTATGGCCCAACTTTTGTTCCTTTTTGACATCAAAGATACGGAAGGATAGTTGTGTCTTGCATATGATTTGAAGCCAAATTAAATAGAGCTTTGAGCAGCCTGGTCTAGTAGAATGTTTTATGAAGATTGACCTCAGTATTGCAAGCAATAGGTAATTTCCAGACTTAACTTAGTAAAGCTTGTCTTTGTCTCAAAACATCTACCTAATATATTAGAATGTCATTAATTTTGGTTCAGACATGAGACAGGGGATGCCAATAGTATATATCCTTATAGTTACTTCATCCTTTGAAATACGTATTTTGTTTGAAAATATTTTTGACCACATAGGACATTATCTATTTCAGACATATTTTGGTGAGGTTTGGGGCTTTATTAATATTGTTGTCTCTTATCTAACTAGTTGGTTATAGTAATAAAGATCGGTTTTCCAATATGTGAATCTAGCTCTGAAAATTTATTTAAAAATACCTAATTCCTCTAATTTTAATTTAAAAGTTGAGTAAAAATTCTCATATGGAATTGAATTTGTTGGGTTGACATATTTTCATTTTCTGTGTCAACTTAGCGTACTTTCTGTGTTTATTTTATTGGACAGATAGAACCATGTATTGTACAAGTTGAGTTGGTGCCAACATAAGATTTCCAGTAAGTTTTTTCATCACTGGGCAAGTCTGCTTTCAAACTGGGCAATGTGCCCATTGCCAGTGTGCAACACTGGGTTAGAATAACTCAACAATTACACTGGTTGTGTTTAAAAAGCATCCTGACTCAAATCAGCTGTAACTCTTGGACAGGGTAGTTAAGTATGCCAGTAATTTTTAACATTGTCAGAAAAGGACTTTCCTTTTTTTATTGGTCTCCAGAGGCCATCAGCACTTTTTCACCCTAATAGTTTGTTTTAGCACCAAGGAAAATTTGCTGTCTTCGCTGTTTTCCCAGCTTCAGTTGGCTCACATTGGAAAAAAGAGAGCTCAGAGTCGAGCCTACATGTTTTTGGAGGAACTCAAAAGACTGACTGGTCATATGCCGCATAATTTGAAAATAAATCTATCACGAAGAGATACGTTCTTGATCATACTTTTGTTATGAGTTCTGAAGAAAATATTAAAGAAGGGTTGTTTGTGATCTGTTCTAAAAGTGTTTCTGAAATACAGAAGAAACATTCTTCCCTGTCTGTGTGGATAACATACCAGATCTGAAGCTGCTATATCATTCTGTTTTGTATACAGTAAATTAAAGAGCCGTCTCTACAACTTGCATGATGTTTTGGGGAAATCTTGCAACCAAAGAATCTGTCTTTTATTCCAAAATCCAAACTCCAGATATAATTATGGGGAAAAGGGCTGAGGAAGCAAAGCTAGCCTGTTTTGTTTTGATTGGACTAAAAGTTTAGACTTCAGTTCTCTGTGGTCAGGAGGCTGAGATTAAAGGGTCTGTAACTAGTTTCAATACTCCATTTGTCTTAATGCCCTGAAAGGCCAAACCCTGTCTGTAAGCAATGGTAGCTGCCAGGATCATCAAAAATAGTCCATAGGTGCAAATGAAAAGGAAATGATGCTTAAATAGTTTATTCTTACTTGTTGTGTCTTGTTTGTGTAAAAAGAAAGGGTTAGGAAGTCCCTCAAAATATCAAGAAAACAGGTAGATCTTGAGGTTGAGAAGAAATTGTTTTTCTTCTGGAAACAGATTGCCTAGTTCTTGTAGTTAATCCTCTGTATTCAAGTCGTGTTTCAGTAGTTTTTCCTTTCACTCCTCCTGTTTTCCTCACATTAGATACAGTGGCACCTAAAGGAAAAAAGGTTATTAGATGTCTGTGGTTTTATATGTACGTGTGTGTGTGTGTGTGTGTGTGTGTGTGTGTGTGTGTGTGAACAGAGAAGAGTTTTCTTCCCCAAAGTCAGAAGAGAACAGGTGCATCTTTTGATTAATAGTTTATACCAAATAATAAATAATGCCTTTGTTTCAGAAGTTTTCTAGTTTAGATTAATAGTAATGAGTAAAATGAAGCCTTCTTTTGGCTGAATTAACAGTTGAGGGTAGTGCTTGAGGATGAGTTTGGTGCTGGTGACCTTGTGCAAAGGAATTGTTGGTACTTGATGGTCTCATTGTTCCCTGGCCCAGCTGCCCAGCGCCAGGGCTGATGGAAGCGGCTCTGGACCACACTCTGAGTGCTCCTCTCTTTTGCAGGCAAGTTAAAGATCAAAATAAGAAAGTAGCAAATTTGAAGCACAAAGAACAAGTGGAGAAAAAGAAGAGTGCACAGATGCTGGAGGAGGCCAGGAGACGAGAGGATAACCTTAATGACAGCTCCCAACAGCTTCAGGTAACATGGGGATTCAATTAATGCAATTGGGATAATGAGCCGGGATCTCTGCTCTACCTCCCGCTCTGTTTTCATAGCTGTTACCTAACAACTTTGTTACTGATTGTTTACAAGGACACATCTATCCTACAGCATTTCAAAGAAAGCAGCCTCTCTCAATTGCCTTCATATCTTAGTCAATTTTCATAAGAGGAAAATATATTTTTAGTTGTCAACTTGGTTATGAAGTGCGTAGTTGAAATAATTCTATCAATTCCATGTTGAGATTGGTGTGACGTTTCTTTCTTCTCTGCTCTTCTAACAGCCTTTTTCTTTAGCTGTTTTGCGTATTTTCCCAGCTGCTTCTACCTTATACTGGGGTCTTTGCTTCAGTAAATGAAAGATAACCAAGTAAGTATTCTCAGAGAAAGCTGGAATTGTTGTGGGGTAACTGGAGGACTATGTTCCCTATGTGTAGTCATCCTTGTTTACTCTACCTCATGAATTCTTGGTGTGCTTACTTGTCAGTTGGCTTTATTTCTGAAATGATCATGCTGCTGCCCCACAGAGTTATCTGGTTACCTCAAATCTGCCCAGGCATAAGAAAGTCACTGGTATAGAAGCAAGTCAAATATTTTTCAGTATGCTGTGTGTTGAGATAAGCTGCAGGAGGTTTATTCAACGGTAAGTTTTCAATTGCTGTCATAAAAATATTAAACTACTGGCATGCAAAGATACCATGATGCTAAGTGTGGAAAGAATAGACATCTTGACTGTGTTTTCTTTAATTTGAAAAAATAACTTTCTTTTTCATGATTGAAAATAAACATGGAAACTGTACCCTGCCCTGTAGTCTTTCATTTTGTTAATCTTTAAAGAGCAAGCCTTTCTTTGGTGTTTTCCTTTGTTATCCTAGGTTAAATCCTGTTTGTTTTTATCAGCCACATATCTTAATACATTTACAGTGAAGACACAGAATACATCCTAAGGGTTCTCTAGTAAATATAAATTCTCTCCAAACAGATGTCTCTTTCCTTTGTTCTGTGGGATGCTGGGGGGATGTTTTCAGCTAAAACTTTGAAGGAACCACAGAAACACGTGTTAATGAGGAATGCTCTCAGATGCACTGTTTTGTGGTTTTCTCCATCAGCTCCAGTCTTGTATGTACAGGGCACTGAAATAGTTAAGTTCCAAGTGTCTGAAAATTATTTCATAACTACACACCTTTATAAAAGGCAGTAATATGGAATTTCTACATCTGCTAATGGTTTTTGTGGCTGTAATGCTATGACAATTCACAAGGCTCTCGTTATGTGGCAGGTACATTTAAATAACAAAATCATCCTGGTATTAATGAAATGTCTTTAAAAATCCCTAAAACTACTACAATATTTGGTTAGATCTCTAATCTGTCTTTGGGTAAATCTGTATTTCAAGTCTGAAAAGATAGTTGGTGCTTGACATTTGCCTTGCAATTATGTGGATGGTGTATTTATTGAATGACACCATTCCATCAGACCATCATCTTTGTTTTTATGTAGTACTTCCAGTAAAAGGGATGGCTTCCTTTTCTGGTTCTTCCCCCCCCCACCCCCCCCCAATTATTCTTTCCCTTTTTCTTTTTCTATCATCTTCACATATGTAGTAAGGCTGAAAAAAGCCTGAAATTTGTTTTCTCTCAGCTTCTATTTGCATACTGAAACCACTCTTTTTTTTAAGAAACAGTATATTATGTGAAATGTTTTTACTACATAGCAATGGACAGAGAGTGATATTTTAGTTACTGAGAACTTTAAGTACTGTCAAAACTATTTTACACCAGTTTCTGGTACATCAATGAGATGCTACAGCTTTGGTGGTAGCAGTGAGGCAGCTTTTGATCAGAAAAAAATGGTGCTGCTTTATATCAGAATTCTTTAAGAATGTATAGCTGCCCTTGCAATTTCTTATCCAATTATTTACTTATAATGTGTTTTAAGCAGTTGAGAGGTCATAAATATAAAAATATGAATAGCATGAATGTCTTTACTTTTTCCCATTCAGGTGTTCCAACTAGAGATCTCTGTAGAGCAGTATATACTTCTTTGCACTTTGATTGTGTTGTGTTTTATTCTGCACTAGTGTCTGTGCTTTCTGTATAATTATATGCAAGTTTTTCTGACATTAAAGATAGACATTATTAAATGCATTAAATAATTTAAGATTGAAGTGTGATGTGATAGTCAACACTGAAATGTGCAAGTTACCATGGTATTAATGTTACTTGATTTTCCCTAGTGCTTTTCTTACTTTTGTGAACATAATTGTCCTGTTTGGGTGGGCTCGATTTTAGAGAGCCTTTCCCCATATTCAGCACAAGGCTGAAGGGAATGCTTTCATTCACAGATGAAAAAGGTCTGTATGCTCTAATGAAAATATCAGGCTAAGGTAAAATATGGAGTGTTTAATGACAAGTGACAGGTTCAATAAAAGCTCCTTCCCTTAGAAGAGCCCTCTGCTTATAGCCTCCCTCTCTCAAGGACTGCAACATTTTGGTTTCCTGGAAGTAAAATTTACCCAGGACCACCTTTCAGTTTCTTAGTTGTGGAGACCTGTCTTCTCTCTAGATTCTTAAAGGGCACTGCCTTGTAATAGTTTTTTAAAAAATTAAACCTGAGAGGACTGTAGATATTTAATTTTTTTTTAATGCAACCATTGTTGGCTTTGGGGTCAGGACACACAAGCACCAATTTCAGATAATTTTGGTCTTGGTGGTTTTGGCTGGAATTAGACATATGAAATAAGACATTATGAAATGCTTAAAAATACATGATCTGCATGTTCTTTGGTTGACCATCTGCAATCCAGTCAAATAAACATGCTGTCAAGCACACAGTCCTCTCCTCTCCTCTCCTCTCCTCTCCTCTCCTCTCCTCTCCTCTCCTCTCCTCTCCTCTCCTCTCCTCTCCTCTCCTCTCCTCTCCTCTCCTCTCCTCTCCTCTCCTCTCCTCTCCTCTCCTCTCCTCTCCTCTCCTCTCCTCTCCTCTCCTCTCCTCTCCTCTCCTCTCCTCTCCTCTCCTCTCCTCTCCTCTCCTCTCCATCCCTAACAGGCCTGTGGTTTCTTTCTTCCTGAGTCCAGTAACAAAATGTTCATTTATTCACACAGCTCTGATCATGGAAATTTGGTATTTTGGGGAGTGGGGGAAGAATGAAAACTATAATGTCTCAATGCCAGTGAGATGGATAAATGGCTTTCCAAATTTGTCTTTTCCTCCTGGGTTCCCTTAAACCATAACTCTCCAGAGATCTGAGAGGTTGACGAGTGTCTGGTCTATAAGCAGGATATAAAAACAAACAAACTGTTGGGTTGGAGTAAAAATTTTTGCTTGAAGTGACTTGGCTATTGTGGAAAATAATCTATATGCTGTTTAGTCCTAGAAAGGTAACATTTACTGGAATTTCCTAATATTTGAATGGATACTTCAAGCTGGCTTCTGAAAGGAAGTATGCATATTTTCTTGGTCTATCACTCTAGCATCTTCTAGAGTTTTTCCAGAATTTTCAGAATATCCGTTCTGTGGGTTTGTGTACAATTGAATCTGTGTTGTGGCAGTCTGTAATTGCTGCTGACAAACTATATGTCCAGATGATGTGTAAGATATGTTTGAGTGATTTAATGAGCAACTGTAGAAAGCACATAAACTTATTAGTTCTTCTTTTCTTTTTCCACACCCAGGTTTAGATAATTTAATGTATATTCCTAATCCACGAATTGTAGATGCAAGTATACGGTGTTTGTTTCTTGTGATGGTGTATTTCTTTTGTCATATTGGGAAAGACCTACCCTTCCAGTGGAAAGAGCTCTACTTTTAATCTTAACAAATATGCAACTTTACATTCGGTAATGTTTTTACCATGATCCAGGCAAAGCTTAATGAAATTGATAGATAAGCAAGTCAAATGAGCCTCCTAAATTCATTAAATACCAGCCACAATGCCCCGAGGCTGCCAAGTGTTTTAGAGGCATTTGGACAGTGCCCTCAACCACATGCTTTAACTTTTGCCAGCCCTGAGTTGCCCAGGAGGTTGGGCTGGGTGGTTGCTGGAGGCCCCTTCCAGCTGAGGTAGTCTGTTGTGGTTAACTGTTTGTTATGAGGTGCCATAGCATGTGCACACAGTCAGTGCCAACACTCAGCCTGAAAACCCAAGTGGAGCCCTGTACATCTGAGCTTAAATTACTGAAGAGTTTCCTCTTGGTATGATATGATTGGATCTTGAAGATGGGGTGGACATCTTGAAAGTAGTACTGTGGCATAATGAAAATTATGCTGTGCTCTCATTAGGCCATTAGTAAAGCAAGATTATGCTTTCCTGATTAATCTTGGCAATTACTTTTGGACAGTGAGTACAAAATTCCTGAAGAAATGGTTAAAGTAAACCTTTCCAAGCTTAAAGTTCAATACCTTCTCAAAAAGTCTCTAGGCATAATCAGATATCAAGCAAAGTGGTTATGCTAGTGAAGTATGTTAGATGTTTTCCTGGGATAAGCGACTTTCAAGTTTGGAGTTCCTGGCTTATTTCTAATTTCCATATAGACCACTGCCATAGCAGATTCCAGCCTTGCCTGCCAGACAACATGTTACAGCCCAGAAAACAGGCTGCTGCTCTGTTTCAGCCCGGCAGAAATCTATTCTTTAAAGCCATCTTGCATCTGAAGGGTTTGTTCCAGAGAGCAGTCGGACATACCCAACATGTATCTGCTCACTGAGCTCAGGTACACCTTTGGGAATCACTCAGACAAAATGTTCTTTTCCTCTCTCTTCCTCTCCCAGTCATTTTTAGACATTAATTACATCATGGAGAGGTCTTGGCCTCCCTGTCCCTGGATAATTCCCTGTGCTGCCCAGCCTTGGTGGTGTTAGTATTCACTGGGCCTGAGCAGGTGCCATCAACACTTACGCAAGTGGCTGTAATTTCACTTAAGGCTGCATTCAGGTCTAGGTCATCCTCATCCTGTCCTCCAGGACAGAGCTCATGGCATCAGTCACTGAAACAATAACAATTCACTTTGCAATTAATTTTTAAAGAGATTCTTTAGTACTTTTTGAAAGGATGAGTTTTTTCTTGTCTGTTACCAAATAGGATGAAACTTAATATTGTTACATGTTCTCAATAATTTAGCTAAATGTGGTTCTGAGGTAATGTGAATCAGTGTTTTACTGTCTGCTTCTCAGTGTTATGTGGGACTTTTGTTAGTGAAAATGCAGCAGTTATGAACAAATACACACTCTAAAGATCAGTTATACCTCATAAAAATGTAATTGAAATAATTGTATTCAAATTTCTCCTTTTTCACTTGGGCAGTGGTAGCCAACAGTTTTGGAAGCAACTTACTCTTCAACTGTTTCTCTCAGAGATTCTGTGACAGCTGGCTTTTCATTACAAAACAGGATGTAAATATGCAGTAGAGACATCAATATGCATCATGATTCATTAGTGATGTAATATTCCAGTAGTTCCATCAGCTTTTACAATATGTTACAGAAAAAATTCTGTATGTATTTTGAGGGTTGTGATTTTCAGCACAGTTTGTTGCAGTTAGTGTAGATGCAGGCACGTATTTAACCCTGGCAGATGCTTCGAGAAAAGCTGGTTCTAGTTCTGATCATGTTACAGCCCTCTGTCAAGAGAGATTTTTCTTATCTTTCCGGGATGTCTGGGAGAGGTTCCAAAAATTATGACCTTTTAACTACACATTTCATCACTTAGAGTGAGGGGAGGTTTCTTGAGGGGGGGTGAGGAGGAGTTCATTTGAATTGTAGCCCTTTTTTGGGAATTAAAAGTCAAAATTGAGCACTCCTGGATACATGTACTTTTACAGCATAGATAATGCATGAATGATAGACAGCCTCATTTCATTACATATGTGTGAAATAATATAGTAATTATAGACAAGATTCAGTTATTCTTCAGTTGTAATGCTCTCTGACTAAAGAAAGGCTTAGACATTTTCACGAGGTAGTGCCTTAATAATTTTTATCATTCAGCAACTCAGAAATAGGACTGAAAAGTTCATTCCACAGTGGAGAAGTACTACACAGTGATAGAAATGCATAATATGAAGTAGCATTATAGTGACATTATATTTTCATATAAAAGTTGCACTGTTGGATTTCCTTCCTAGCAAGACAGTAGTGCACATAAGCATGAGCTTCTAATACAGAAAAGTTTTCTCCTCTTTTCTATATTGAAATGATAAAGTACAATGTGGATTTCAAGGTAGGGCATGAAAATTTACTAACATACTGCCAGAAAGTAAGCTCAACAAGGTAAGAAAAGTGTCTTGAGATTGGTCCTTTTTTATTTCTTATGCTTTCACATGTGGACTGGTGGAATCAGCAAGACAGTAATTCTCCATTTACTTAAAGGGAGCTCATCAAGACAAGCTTTTATACACATTAAAACTTAGGAGTACTTACCTGGGTCTGTTTCTAGTACCAGTTTCCAGCTTTTCCTTTTAGAAATCTGATACCTATTTCTCCAAACAACTGCACATAGTGTATATGGTAGTAGGGGTGACTATTAAAAAACTTATATTTTCCTGGCTCATTTCTTAGTTTTCTTGGATTTGTTAGGCTTTGGTGCATTAACATTCTTATAATGTGAGCTGTGATCCACAAGCAAACTGTGGCGACAGTTGTGTCTCCAGTTTTATTGAAGACATTTTTCTGATGAATATTTGCAAAGTCTAACTAACTTTATTTTTGCTTGTGCATGAAATATTGCATGCTGATGCACCAACAAAAAATACACACTTTTGAGCATGGAAAGGGATTTGTCTCAGAAATTAATTGTAGAAAGAAGTTGCAGGTTTTTGTCTGTCTGAAATAAAGTATCAGAATAAATACATTTCCTTCTCCTTAATTTGATGCAGCAGTTCTTATAGAGACAGAATCTGTCGTTCTACATGATCAGTGTTTGTGATATTAAATCCATTGTTAAGGAATTACCTTTTCTTGAGTCTGACCAGGCGAGAGTGCTCCATTCAGAATGTTATCATAACATTTACAGAAAGGAAGCTTGAAGGGCCCTGGCAGTTGAAATGGAGAAGCATCTCCCTGGATAGACACTGAGCCATCTGCTTTATCAGTTTCCACTTTATGGTTTGGTTTAGTTTGCCATACATTTATTATGTTCAGGTTAGATGAATTCATTGCTTTCACATCTTTAAAAAAGATGAACCATTACTTTATGTAAAGTAAAAATGCTCTACAGTTTTGAACAGACAGCTGGAAAGATTTCTTGGAAGTCACTATTTACAACTAGCGTTAGGCAGTCTCCCAATTATCCCAGTATTTCTCTTAACTGCAGATTGAGATTTGTATTGAGAGAAAGCCATTATGTGGCCTGAGAGTTTTTAAGAGGAAAGAAGACTCCCTGCATCCTAACATTTTTCTGTGATCCATCAGGAATATTATTCCCCAGACACACTTTCACCCAGTCTTTTCTGCAGAAACATGATGTGTCAGTGGAAGATGAAACCTGCTATTTGTGCTGTTGCCTGTTTGGCAAAGGGAAGGGTTGGTACTCTTCGTGATCTGCCAGAAACTGAGTACAGTGAGGACTGCACAGCTGAATGTGTGCCAACAGCCTTAACCACTGGATGTTTTTTGCATAGGCTTTTTTCCCCAACATTAGTATCTGAGTTCAAACTGCTTTCCTAAAAGCTGTCAGAGAGATTAATGTAGCTGTTGACAACATGGTGTGGTTCCTGAGAGGAAGTCTCTCCTGAGAGTAGAAAACATTGAGGGCCAGATTTAAGCAAAACAATAGGAGCACACTGAAGAGGAAGAACAGCTCTCTTTTCATTTTGGTGTATTATTTCATGAGCCTGAGAAATGGTAATAAATTTGCATTTTTTCCTTCTTCTTCTTTTATTTTTTTTCTGTCTCTCTCATAAGACTTTTTTTTACTTGCTGTGTTGACAGTGGTTTCTAACTCATCTCTCCCCAAGAACAAAAATGCCCAATTACCATGGCTCATTTCATAGTCTCATTGTTTAATAAAATTGCTGTTCTCCTTTATTCTTCTTTTGCACAATAGAAAAAGAAGGAGAGATAGGGCAATGATGGGGACCTCAGACAGAATTCAGAACTTAATTTTAAAAAATTAATATGTGTGGATTTTTTTTTCACTTCTATACTGTGGGAACATATACTCAAACATTTCCTTAAATATATTTAATTAATTTCAGATAGTACTAAACCTAATTAATTTCATTCTAAATCAGTATTATTCTTTAATCTTGCTTACTAAACTGCCCAAATTGGTGTCACCCTTAAACTGTTTTGTTTTTCAGTATAGAAATCAGTCTATTCTTTCATCAGCACTTTTCCTATTAAATTTTTCTCTTTGTGTAAAATTTACACATTCTTAGGAGGTATCAGAACAACTGCTCTAACTGTGATTTGTAAATATTAACTGGAATTGAGACTTTGGCTGCAAACTGTGTTCAGAACTGACATAAGGCTGTAAACACTAGAAGTCAGCACCAGTCCTTTCATCTCCTTAATTTGTTTTTTTTTTTTTTTTGCTCACCCCCCACTGTATGCGTGAGCAGTACATTCTCCCTGTGAATGATGTACCATGATGCTGAACTTCCACCACAGAAATGGATGTGGGAACACAGGAGAAGTAAAGGCAAGGAAGAAAGTAGTAAACAAAAGGACAGGCTTCTGTTCAGACAGATATTAAATAAAATTAATTACTTGAACATGGAAAAGAATGAGTGAAGATGAGCCAGGGAGTACTTTTCATGTTTTGCGGACTGAGAATAATAGAGGATTATTTTGGAATATATGGGGCTGAAGGGAAACTAACTGTTCTTCTCATTCCTCTGAACTAGTTCACACTTTTATAGAAACAATTGGAATTTTCATACAAAGGAGTGAGAATCTCTCAGAATGTGTTTTCATTTTCTCATTCTTTTGCGTTTTAAGCCCGTTTATTTTAATGGTTATTTTGATGAATATTACAAGTTGCCTGTTAAAAGCTACTGTCAGTGTAACGCTGCAAATACACAAATGAGAAGCTTTTATTTTCAAACACCTAATTTCAGTATTTTTAAGCTCACTGTTTTCTGATTACATTACTATTTAATAGTCAAATTTTTACATTTTCTGTATTGTATTCTATTCTCACTGTCTTCAAATGTATCCTTATTCTCTGGATACTGTGGAACATGAGATTGTGCATTTACTAGTAAAGATATTGAGAACAGCTTTTAATGTTTTAAGCCAAGCATTTCCCTAAATTGATATTTCTGGTTCGTAGTTCAATTCCATGCTGTACCATGGCAGATATTCTCTTTGAAATTACCTTCACTTGATGCATCTAACTTGCAGGGGGATTGTGGGTGCATTGGGGTGTTCCTGGATTGCATGAAAAAACAGTGATAATTTATTTCTGATGGGAAATAGTTTTACTGATCTCTAGTCTGAAGATGGGGAGAAAGTCTTTATGGAGTGAAATTAAGAAAGGGATTTTTTTTTAGCTTAAAATGTTTGGTGGTTAGCAATAGGATCTTGATAGATGGCTGCTGTAAAGGAAACACTTCGTAACACTAAATACGAAAGCTGCTCTACTATGATGTGTATCAAGAAGGAGGCATCAGAGGCTCAAATCAAAAGCCAGAGATGATTGCAGGAATTCCCTTCAAAACTGAGGGAGTGGAAGAGATTCAAGGGGATCAATTGCTCAGTAAATGTTTCCTCAGTGGTATTCTTATTAGTAGCAATTTTTGTCCAATATTCATCTATGAAAAAGAGGGAAAACAAGAGAAGTGTTTTTTATAGCTGTCCATGTGTGGTGCTCTGATTGTCTTGTCTGCTGAAGGATTGAAAATGAGCAAAGAAAGGTAGGTCTTGTGACTTGTGATATATTAGCACAATGATGATGACAGGACTGACATTTACAAAGAGAGTTGAGACAAATAAGGCTATATCAAGGGAATAACATATGGGTTTGAGCTTCCTGTTAATAGTCCAGTTAGTTAGAACTGCTGCTGTTTTTTTCTGTAATCCTGTATCAATTTAGGAGCCTTGAGTCATTGTATTGATTTATGAAAGAAGAATAAATCTTGTTACAGTAGCATTTTTCCAATTAGCCGCTCCAAAAAACATGCACATCCCCCCCAAAAAAAGAAAGACAAACCAAATAAACAAAAAACCCACAAAACCCCATAACAATTAGAAGTATCTATTGCTTTTGCTCACTTCAGATCATTTTCACAGCTGTATTGTCAGCTTTGGGTCCCATTTCAACAGTCCATGCAGTGACCTGCTGTGGTTTGATAGAAACGTTGTCCCTCTAGGTTTTAAAAACTACAAATGTGGTAATTTGCAACAGCCGGAGCAAAATGTTAAAGCTGCTGGCACCCCGTGCAGCTGCTAAATGGTAAACCTGGTTGTTAGTGTTGGCAAGGTGCTTGGGTCTGTCTGGGCTGTTGCTAATGAAAAGTGCCTGTACAAGCCCCAGATTCATAACTGATTGCTGTGCTGGGAGCACCAAGCTTACAGCAACAGGAAAGAAGTGTCAAAGAGATGGCAGCTATCAGGAAAGGACATTGCCAGTTTCCCACAGGATTAACCACTGTTGCCTTTCCCTTTCTCTGGGCCTGCAATAGTGTCTAGAACTGTCCTGTTCCTTCTCTTTTCTGTCCTTCAACTAGTATTGATTAGGATCCTTTTGTACCATTATCTCAGGCTCTGAATTTCACTTTCCTACTGATGTTGATCAAAAGTGCTGCATGTTCTGGAAATGCTCTTTGAAAGTAATGCACCTGTGTGGTAAGACGTAAAATATTTTGGAAGGAAGAAGTGTGAGTGGCTGGAGTTATTTACACATTTTTGTATACAGTTTAGCAATTGTCAGGCAATAATAGCAATATGCATGAGTTTTATTAAGGCTTTTATGTTTTTCTAAGAAAAAGACAATGTGAAAGATTAGGCCTTTCTTTTCGTTGAGTTTTCACTAGGATGTTTTTTCCCTCCCATTTTCACTTCCCTTTCGTTTAAATTAGATCCATTGATAGTAATTTGTATCTATCTGGTTGTTGTCTATTGCACTCTGTCACTGGAATTGACACATTTCCTTTCCGACTTTCATGGGTTTGGGTGGGTTTTATCCAGTGTAAATGTACTTTAATGTGGATCCTTCCGACGTACAGAAGAGCATATGTTTTTGTTGGCAGCATTATTCATAGTCCTGCATCACTCTTGAGTATTTTCAAGGGACAGTATAGTTGAAACTGTACTCCAGGGACAGTGTAATCTAAACATCACTCCATTTTCTACCTTTCTGTTTAAAAAGAAAATTTCACTGGCCATTTCTCACAAAGTGTTGGCTTTTGTACAGTTTTTTTTTTTCACTGTGCTAATCTTAATGGGCTGGTTATATTAAACTTATCATGTCTAGAAGTAATATTTATCCATTTCTTCTTTTTACTGTAAATATATTTTCGGTTTTTTCTGCAACTGATGATCCACAAGTGCACACAAACTCTGGATGTACATGTATTCTCTTTTTCTACTGTGGTATTCTTAGAAAAATGTACTCACCACCTTCTGCCATTCCTCATGTTTTCAATACAGCACATGCAGTGCTGTGGCCAGCTTTGGTTGCACTTCTCTCACAACTCCTACTGGAATTAAATTCTTCTACTCAAGTCTTTCTCCTTTTGTCTCCTGTAGTTATTTTTCTGTATTTATGTAACTTGTCAGGCTTGAATTCCCAATCCATGTGTCTTATTTGGCAGATACAACCCTCCAGATGCTGACATATGTTGTTCTAATGACATAATCGTCGTGTATCTCAGGTCTGATCTCCAAAGATGAGGAAATGTTGATCAAGGAGCTCCTGCTTGGCAGTTTGTACTTTGTAGCTCTCAGACTGCTCCTTTCATTCAGCAGCTCCTGATAATTGCATCTGCTATTGCTGTGCTTACAAGAAACACTCTTCATCTCGCTCTGTGAGAAACAGGAACTTCATATAAACCTAATGCTTGGATATACTCAGCTTCTGCCTAACAGCCAGAGATTTATTCCCCAATCACAGATAACCCCCAATACATTGGTTTTTTTTAATTTTACCGGTTGAGAGCACCAAGTCAGTTGTATGCAGCCAGGGTTAGCATCTGTGGTTATTGTAACTCCACTACTTGTTGGTGCCCAGCAATATATATTGTGGCAGCTTTACATGGTAGTTTGCCTCTCCGTTACTTTATTTGCCAAGTCTTTAGTGTTGGATCTGAGTTTGGGGGTTTATGCTACATCTTGGTACCAAGCTATACACTACCCTAAAGGTATTTCCTTCTTCAGGAGTTTATAAACTCTTTTTTCATTCTGCTTTTCCAGCAAATATGTTTCTGGCAGTTTGGAGGATTTTTTTATGTTGCCACTTTCTACAGGAAATGGTAATGAATTAAACGATTTTTTGTGGACTTCTGTTGCTTTGGATGAGTTGCAGAAGGACCCCAAACACACTTTTTGAACAATATTCTGTCATAACTATCATTTGGGTTTTGAATCATGGGGTTCTGTCCTTCAGCATTTACCTAATGTATTTTCTTGAAAATCCCAAAAGTCAAAGTATTGTCTCATCAGTGTAAGAGGTATTTCCCCATTTGTGAGTGACAATTTTGTGTGCTTTTCTTGTTCAGAGACTTGAAATAGTTGATCGGCATGTGGAACTGAATGAGGGAGATCCACCATACTTACCTGAGTTTTAAGGCCCTATGATTGTTTGCTCCTGAGATCAAATGAAACTGTAATATCTCCTTTTGGTAGCACCACACTGTATGTTCCCTTAGAGCTTCTGGACCTTCTTAGGAAGACATGCAGGTTTTTACAGGTATTTTTCAGAGAAAAGCAGGCATTATTTAACTCACTGATTTATTTTTACCAGTTGTCCTCTTCTGAGGAGTAGGTAGGAATAGGAGTAGGTAGGAGGAATAGGAGTAGGTAGGATTAGGAATCTTTCTTTCTGGGTTCAGTAGTTCAGCCAACACTGCAGATACTCACCTTCAGTAATTTTGTGAGTATTTTTGCATCTTTTGGTAGATTCCTGAGTTGGCAAACCAGAAGTCCTTAGTAATGGGCTGACTATAAG
The DNA here is from genome assembly GCF_963662255.1 of Cinclus cinclus. Lineage (NCBI taxonomy): Eukaryota > Metazoa > Chordata > Aves > Passeriformes > Cinclidae > Cinclus > Cinclus cinclus. Next base: position 28,824,676 of record NC_085049.1, read on the forward strand.
TAGAACCAATTTTTCTTCTTCATATTTGGTTCTGGTTATGGCCAAAAAGAGGAAGCAAGGGAGCTTTGTGGAAGATTTTTTGAAAAGTCTTTGAAGAAAATTTCAATTTTTCTGCATAATTAGCCATCATGCACTTTATAGTTACAGTTAATCAGGTCCTCATATTTTTAACTGGGAAAAAAAATCTTAACATTTGTGGATGTACCGTCTCCAAATATTGTTGAAGAAATTGTTCCCTCAAGAGCTAAATGACTGCATCCATGAGGAAGCTTTAAGTAGTACTTGAGGCAGCTGACAGGCCCGAGTTCCCAGGTTCCACTTACCCCATGGAAGGTCAGTTTACAAAGCAGGGGTTTGCTTTCCAGGGAGAGTTTTATTCCATCTAGAATGGACTGAGGTCATTAAGTTCTTTATCTAGGTCATGGCTTCTTGAGGAAATACATGATAAGCAAAAGCAGTAGTTCGCAGGAATAAGGGCTTGTAATGATGCAATGATTTCACTGTTTAAGGAGTAATTGATTCCTAGTGCAAAACACTTGCAGTATTGCATTCTTCCTGTCTGGTCTCTGAAAAGGCACAGGTCAAATGTGCTATTGCATTATTTACAGGGTTATAGGATAAAATACTTTCCATACCTAGGTTGATTCTCTAGTCCTAGAAATGCTTTCAGCAGTTAAAAGAATAATTTCATTGCCTTCTCAAACTGTTAACTAATCTCCCCCAAGAGCTGACTAGAAAAATTCACCTTAATTCCAAGAGTGAAATTAGGCCATTAAGATCTTTGTGTAGTTCAAGACAACAGTTTTGAAGTTTGCCAGGATACCTCAGATTTAATTGAACCTAAATGCCTTGGTGAAAGCATGTATCCTATTTCATGCACTTCCATAAAACTGCATGGTGGATTACACATCGCATGAATGCAGGATAGATTAAATTGATACATCATTTTAACATGCATCACTTGGCCATCCCACCACTTCCTTCCTGAAGTGAAAGGAAAAGCCCAGAAATGTGCGTCAGTCACACCTGCTTTTCCTTTCAGGCTTTCAGACAGGCATGTGTGGAATTAGTTTTGTATGCGAATCAGCAACTGGATCACAGCATAGGCAGCAAAAAATTTTTATTGTGCCTGAACTCTTGGCACTCCCACAGTGTCAAATGAGTTTTTCATTTTCTGTGTGCTGCCACCAGTGAGCATAAAGGCAGAGCTGTCTCCTCTATCCCAGCCTAATTCCATCTCTGCTTTGCAATCTCATGCACATGGGATGCAAGAGGGTAAGGGAAGGAGGGCCACGTAGGTATTTGGGTAGGTAATACACCTTGAAGAATGCAATCACTGTGCAGGTAAGTAATAATTCTTTATTTATGAATAATCATAAGATTCCTCAAAAGAGGCTGTCACTGTTTATCATTCTGATATTTTATCAAAATGCAGGATTTGTCACTGGTGTGATGATCAAAGGTATAATTGCTTCAAAGGAACAGTCACTGTAGGGAAAATGGCATAACTAGTTATAATTGGTAGAAGATTTTTTTTCCAGAGTTTGATTCTTATCGCAGTAAAGGTAGACTACTTCATGTAATTAAATGGAGGAAAGCAGGAGCAGCAGAGGTCAGCATGAGCCTGTCGTGTTTTAGAGTTCAGAGCAAACAGTTGGAAAGACATGCTGGTGTATCAAAAGGTTCACTTCAATTTTATCTACTAATATGAGACAGAAGCTTATATTTTAAAAAAATGTCATTCAAATACTAATCAGTTAGTTATAAATCAATGAGCTAGAAACAATTCTTAAGAGGGTTTTGAGACTATGTTGCACTTATGGAGGTGCTGCATGACTAAGCAGCAACCTGCTGCTCCTGCCCATCATTTGTGTGGTTTTGTCAGGTGATTACACACATCATGACACCGTTAGAAGAGTAGAATTGCACATCTTTTAGCCAGGTTTGACTCGGACAGAAAGGAAAAACTACTCAGTCTTTCCTTACTGGGTGGTTATTAGTATTAAAGTTCACCATTTCTAGGCAATTCATTCTAAGTAAGCCTGGATTTTTAACTTGTACCCCTCTATCATATATATATAAAAGTTTATGTATTATATTAGGAAAAGTAATTATATATGAATATAGATTTTCTAAATGCAGGTAATGTGGCACTGTATTTTTGATATCACCTGTTGTTCTTCCTTCTGTCCCTCAAGAATTCACCTGTCTGAATAGAGCACTATATAGTGTCATGTTTAATAATGCTGAATTCACTTCTGAAATGTTTGCCTGGAATGAATAGTGGATATACCTATATGTTAGAATATTTTATTCTGCATTCTTATTTTAAAAGACTTTCCATTTTAAATGCCGCTGTTCAAATGTACAGTTCCCACTTCTGTTAATTGACACAGAGCTACACTTTCACTTGGCTGTCCATGTATGATATATCAAGGACTAAAGTTCATAATTACATGAAGTTCATAATTCATTCATATCTGTAATGCAGATAGGCAAATAAATATTTCCTAGGTCAGTATTCCTTGCAGAGCTTTTTGTAACCTTATTATTCATCTTTTTGATGAGACATCATTTACACTTATCATAACCATAAAGTAGTTTTGGAAGCTTTTATCAGTGTTCCTTTAAAATTCTGAAAATATGAAAATATGCTAAGCAACTCCTGTTTTTGAAATGTAGATCTCTCCACTTGTTTCTTTAGAAAACAGCAATTACTTGCCCTGTGAATCCACCTTGGAACGTAACCATCAGCAGAAAGCTGCTCTGCTTGCAAAGCCTAACAACCCGTGCTGGTGGCTGAACACCAGCCTTGCTTTTTAACAGGGCAGTGGTGCCAGATGTCCTGCACTAGTCTGCTACAAAGCTTTGCATCTCTGCTTGAACACTGACTGAAAGAGGCAGTTTTGAGACTGTCGGAAATGGGTTTCATACAACTATTTTTGGGGGTATGGACCTAGAAAGCAGGAATAAAGGCATAAGTCAGATTCATTTGTTAAACTCCAGTGACTAAGTTTTTCATTATGAAGGCTGCAACGACAATTTTTTTCCCAAGTCAGTCTTTTTTTTCCTTATTCTTTATATGGTATAAAACTCTTTTGGTGTAAGTGGAAAATTACAATCCAAAATACAAAAGGACAGAAGCCAAAGAGGTACATCTGAAAAAGAGCAAAATGCCTACAAATAAAAGTGTTTTTGATTCTTCCACTGCTACTGAGATGGCTAAAAAGCCATGTATTAACTTCAATATGCATTAATATCTCATCGGAGCCCTATGAGCTAAACCAATCTGCAAGACAAGAAATGCAGAAATGTTCTGTCAAGCTGCTCCCTTGCAGTGGGTTTGCTAAGCAGCCATGGTCCAGGGCATTCATGTATGCACAGCCTGCTATGCAGCCTTCTGTGAAGCTGATTCTGCAGTAGCAGGAGAGACACATTTATTTTCCTCGTAAGACTAAAGTTAGGAGAGTCTCCCTTACAAATAACAATACCATTATTTTGCATATATGTATTTTTAAGTCATGCTGCCTGTAGAAACCAATAAAACATGTTTTCTGAGGAGCAGTAAGTTTTCTTCAGTAGTCTGAACATATAAGGCACATCTGAACTCACAGCTGTGAAGATGCTCTTAATCAAAGAACAACTCCCTAAATTTTTAGGGAGTCTTGATACTTGAATGTCTGAGATTCAGACAGCCCAGATGAGTCCTTCGTATTTCCTAGAGAGCCTTGGGTGTAAAACTTCCTTTAAGACTTAATATGAACAGTGGAAAACTCTGTTGGGTCAGTGTTTGCTTTTTTCCCTCTTAACCTGGAAATGGCGAATTCCAAAGTGCAGTGCTCTGTTTCCCTTCTTACCACACCTGCTGCAAATGTGCGAGCAAATGGGCAATTCTGAATGCCTGCTACCTTCCTGCCACTTCTGGCTTCTCTGCTTCTTCAGAACCGCTTACTAATCCTTATTTTCCAACAGTCCTTGCTTTTCTGTGCTGTATAATCTGACAAGACTGTGGTATAGCCACACTAAGCAAGCGCTCTTGATTTGAGATACTGCTTCACTGGCTTTCTCCTTCTTTACTGTGATCTTCCTCTTACTCTTGCTTCATCATTCTTTCCTTTGTGTGAAGATTATTTGCCTGCACTTATGCCTTGGGAGGGAGAAGCACATTTTGATTGGCTTAAAACTTAGTTGGTTAAAAGTCTGTACTTCCAAACAAGTCGTCTTCACCCAGTCTCCCGTCATTTTCCAGGACAATCTGCGTAAAAAGGATGATCGGATTGAAGAATTGGAAGAGGCACTCAGAGAAAGTGTTCAGATAACTGCAGAGCGGGAAATGGTGCTAGCACAAGAGGAGTCAGCCAGGATCAATGCTGAGAAACAGGTCTGCAATCTTGTAAAGTCACTGGTAGCCCTCCTAGGAAAGTAACCAGACAGTAAAGTACTAACTTCCCTGCTTTCCTGCGTGAAACACAGCTTTGATGATCTTGTTGTCTGTTCTACCGTTAGGTAACAGCTCTCATAAAATCTGCAAAGCCTTCATAGTAAGTTGTATTTCATAGGTTAGATTTTCTTGAAATTAAAGTCAAAATATAAGGTATCCCGAGCTTTTGAAATAATGGTTTAAGTAGTAATTCTTCTGATCTGCCTTGCCTGTCAAAGCTGCCTTCCTGTCTGTGAGGTATACTTAGATTTACTGTCTTGTTCATTGAATGTATTTGAAACACAATGGTTTTTATTAGCCTGGTCGTGTTTATGGACCACAATCTCCTTGCACTTGCAAAGCAGCTGGTTAAAAAGACAAATCTCTTGGCTTCACCCAAGCATGCACACAGAAAATACATACTTGTGTGCTGAAGCCACTAGTAGAAACTTTCAACTTGAATTAATTGATTTTTGTGCCACTGATAACTCTGAAGAATCATGGGAATGCCTGATTTTAGCTCAGGTAAGTAATCATCAAGAAAGCATACCCTCAGTTGTGAATAAATCCATGAGATTTTGATAAAGCTTGTGAAGCAGTAGCTGAAACTGCCACTCTTAGTTTTTGTGAGCCTTTTCAGTATTTTTCACTATACTTAGGGTAATAAGCAAACAGGAGTATTTGGTTAGTTGCATTTCAATGGAGAAATTGCCTCGTCTTTGTTATTTACTTAACAACACTTCTGACCAAGTGCATTTCAAAACATTTTTCAGAGGTTTTTCTTATCATGTGTTCTTGTATCACAGGCTTTAATGAAAAATAAGTAAAAATCCAAGTTTTCCTGAATATAGCAATTGTCTCTCTATGAGCTAGAGTCAATCTCAGCTGTTTGCTGATAGATGTATTGAGGATGATTCTGGTTGCTGTATTTTAGGATCCTAGACAGTGTGATGGAACTCACTTTCAAGAATGCCTTCTTTCCAGATTTCTTGTAGCTTTTAAAAAATTTTCTTGAAATAGAAATGTTAACTGGGTAGTGAATCCCACTTCGAAGATTACATCTCCTTGAAAGGAAAACATATCTTACAAAGCACTAGGTTCTGTAACGAGGCATAAAAGTAATCAAACTGTGTGTGATTTGATGCCTAGGATGTTATAATATTTTAATCACTAAGTTACAAGACAAAGTGACCATTTCAATATCCTTTGAGCACCTAGAAGCTGGTGCTCAAAGAATACACAAAATATCATTATATATATATATATATATATATATATATATATATATATATATATATATATATTAAGAAGAGAGAAAGAGAGCCAAGACAAGTAAGTTTTGTGAGTAAAGATTGGTGGATATTGGTACATAATAGCATAAAAAAGAAATTGATTGGGGTGTAGCAGTGCACAGAGAAGCAAGGTGGGAAAAGGATGATGAAATGGGAGCAGCAGTATTGGAAGAAAAAAGCAGTTATCTATAATAGCAGTGGCTTACTGCAACAGAACTATACTGCCATCTCAGACCAATTATGGTTTTTTAAATATCAGCAACAAATCAGCACAACAGCAAAGGATCTGCAGTCTTGTTCTAATTAGCACTGGGAGATCTGCTGTGCCCCACTTTGTCCAATAGGATTTTGTTCTGGTATCAGTTAAATACAGTCAGGTGTCTTTAGAATGGTTTTTCCAAGGTGCAGAGGAGACTTCTCTTCAAGTGTTTTTCAGTTATTCAGCATATTATTTTCAGCATATTCCTTCAATTACTTTTAAAGAATGACCTCTTTGTTTAATTATGTCCTGTGGAAGTTCTTTGTAGAATTTTGAAGGACAAACACAGGTAATACTAGAGTTTTAAAATGCAAGACTCCATGTTCCATATACTCTCAATGGCAAATCCATTGACTTTCACAAACCATAAAACAAGTTACGAATGTTCTTAGACCAAGTGTGAGTTATGTGTGTTTTTTAAAATGTTGATGTTGTTCAGACTGTTTGTAATTGGCTTTTAATTGCATGCTTTTTCTTTCCTCTCTTGTTTATCTCCTTTTCTACCATTCTGACACTTCACTGCCTGTCTGAAGCTTTTTAATGAATCAGTGCATGAGGTCAACCATTTTGGCTTTAGGTGGTTCAAGGTATGAGGACATCTCATTTGTGTGTGCCTCTGCCCCAATATTTAGTTACTGTAGCCTTGTGTTGTGTAATCCCTCCCTCCAGCATCTCATGATGTGTGGTGTTGTGCTATTTTATAGGCTTCAGATTTGAATTACAGTGTCCACAAAGCCACCTTAGATTTCATGGTTCTCATATATCCGTTATAGATTAAAATCGTGCTCTCTTTAATCCATTGTTTGAAAATATCCTGTCAGTGTGTATCAACTGTGACAGTGGGTTAACTGTGTTAATATACAATCTGTGTATGCAAGATGTCTCCTGCTGACTAAAGCTTTCTGTTTATTTCAGGATTTTAGACCTGTTCTTTCTTTCTTTCATCTTTCCCAAGAATAAAATCAGGCATTTCCTGCTGGGAGCAGTGCCCCCATTGAATTTGGCATAGTTTTATTATCCCTACTGATCTGTATAGCAGAAACCCTGCTGTACAGAAAGCAGATGAGGCAGTCTTGCATAGATGGGAAGGCTTGAAAGTTCTTCAAGCTTTTCTAATAGTAGTCACCTGGTTTTGATGGTGCACCTGCTAAATCCTCTGTGTAAATACCATTGTGAATTCTTTACAGCTGAGGGGTTATGTAGTACTGTGGTTGGGTCCACTAGTTCAGTCCTCTGTGGAGATAGCTAGGAGGTGTATACAGACTTCTTTGTAAGTACTCCCATAAGGCTGAAGGTAGGATTTGTCAGATAAATACTTCTATCATAAAGGTTTTTTATTAGAGGTAGTAAGTGCAGATTCAGGCACTATTTCTGCATTAACCAAATCTGAGTTTATTTAAGAAAAGCTATTGTTATGTTCCTTGGGGGGGGGGGGAGGGGGGGGGGAAGTACATAGAATTTTTTCCCTGCTCAGAAATACAGCAGTAGTTTTGCTCCCTAGGAAACATTGTTGGAGGTCTTCTTTGACAAGATGCCCTGTCTTGTTCACAAACCCTTTCACTGGTGCTTCTTACCATCCCTTCTTCTGCAGCAGGAAGTTATCCTTTGTATGAACTGAGACCTAATAACAGCACCATTCCCAGGACAATGTTGGATGTGCTTTGATCTTCATGGAAGAGTGGTAGAGAAAGTTCACAGCTTTTTGTGGAACAAAGTGAAACATAAGTTCAAGTTCTGTGACTCAGTGTCAAACAATAATTAGTGACAGGTTCTTGTCTCTAGGAGCACAGTAGTAGGATTACTGGCATTTTAAGCCTTCTTTATTGGAGGGCATAGTTCACAAATGTTTTCTGATCTAAGATACTTTATGCTCTCCTTTTCCTTGCTCACTTTCATCCCCATGCTTGAGTGCACATCCCTGCTGTTTCCCCAGCCAAGGTCGTTCTGGGGCTGTGTTGTGAAATGGAGCAGTGACCTAATTCATGTTAAAAACTGTTTTGTTTTTTTTGAAGGGATTTTTTTCATGTGAAGGACTTCACTGCCCTGGTTCATGAATCCCCATTGAGGGGACATCTGAGGAAGCCTTGACCTGTGGGGACAGGAGTTGCTTAGTATTATTACTGAAAACATTTTTACCAGAAACTTATTGCAGCCTTTACAGTGGGATCCTATTTCTTTGAGTGAGATGGTGCGTTGCCTGACCACAACATAAATTTCTCCAGCTTATTTTATTCAAATTTGAAAAGCAGAAGATTTTATATAATTTAAATAACATTCCTGCTGATGGTACTGCAGCTCTGTTCTCTCATCAATATCAACTCCTGCTTAAATGCACTCTCTGTATAGTATCAGCTAACATTTAAATCCTTACCCTAAAATGTAATGGCAAATAAACATATAAAATAATGACCATTACCTCATCATTCCTTCCTTCCTTCCTTAAGTAGTTACTTAAACTGAAATTTTTAACTTGGCAGTCTGATCTTGACAGCTTCCATCAACGTTTTTTGAAGTTATCAGTGAGACATTTTAAATGAGGTTAAGTATGTCGACCTATAAATAGCTGCGTCTGTGCTCATACACTGTCTTTTTATCCTACACAGGGCAGATTTTTCTGCTTTCCTTTTTTAAGGAAAAAATAAAAGACTGAATATTGTAGAAATAATGCATTGTTTAAATGTATTTTCTTATGCTCATTCCTTTCTCCCACTATCTCTATAAATTATTTCAGCGGGATTAATATTATTTCAGGTATACATTACATGTAAAATATGCTGATAATAAGACTCCCAAAATTCTCTATCATGTATCCCTACTTCAAAATTGGTATCTGTTTGTTAAGGAAAAATAAAGAGGAGATAGGTTAATAACACAACCAGAACCTCCCTCACAGTTCTTTGTTTCCCTACTGTGAATGTGAGATCTGCGAGGGTTTGAATGTAGAGCCTCCAGGAGCCTTTTCTGTCTTATCTGTAAATTACTGTACGGAAATTCTCACCAACTTTTGAATGGAACCTGTCATTTGCACTTCCATCACAGCACCATTCTGATTTTAACTTTCTAGCAAATACTGTTAGGCTACAATTCATTGTAAGAATGGAATATGAACTACATTTACAGCAGATTTACCATGTATTGGATGCTATCCTATCAAGTACCTTCTAAAAATACAAAATAAATTAAAACACCTATCTTTTTTTGCTGACCATTCTGTTACTGAAGTAGATCTGAAATATTTTCTCACATATGTTGAGAAATAACTGGAACTATTTCACAGCACAATTTCAGACACACTAAGTTAATTCCTACAGGTCCCTGTAAATGAAAAATATAAAGTGGAATTTTTCAGGAACCACTTACCTATGGATGTTTCCTGAGCACTACAGAAACATCAGAGTTCTGACTACTCTGTAACACATGCTGGACAATTTGCTTCTAATGAATGTTTTTGTCTCTTCTTCTGTATCTCCTAATGAGAAATTTGATGAACTAAGAGATTGGAAATCAAGGCAGTAATACAAGGTATGGCTTGGGAGTGGAGTGAAGGTGCGGGAGTTTTTTTTCTAACATTGTTCTAGGGAGTTTACGTTTCTTTGGCTGAACTTCTCTTGAATATCTTCTGAAAAGCTCTTTTCTGTAAAAGTCTGCCAAAATCATTTTGGCTGTTGAGTGTGTGTATATATGTACATGTGCAAAGTAATTTGAGTACTTAGTTAATACTAAGTAATATTCTGTGTTTAAAAATTATATTTTAATTTGTTTTATTGATAGAATTTTTAAGAGGTTTTTAAGTCAGTGTCAGCCTAAAGTATAATCTTGCCATTGATTTCCAAGAATTTACTTTACTCTTTCATCTGATTGTTCTGCTTTGGTTAGAGAAAACATTTTGGGTAACTGAAGTTCACTGTCCATTATGTCCCTGCCAGTGATTATGTTTGCAGTAATTTTTAGGAGCACTGCGTTTCCCTAACGTTACTTCTTTTCCCCAGATATTTAAATGGATTACATAACCTTTTCCTTTAAAAATACGCAGATTTTGTACTGAGTCACACTCCCTGAAAGGGAGAGGCAATTTGGTATGCAATTCCCTCTTCATTCAGTAATGTACCTTTAAAGAGGTGGAAAAGTGGAATCTTTTCAGTCTTTTTTCCTCAGCTGTGCTGAGCTGGGGGCTTTTTTTTTTTTTTTTTTTTGGAGGGTTTTTTGCCTCCAGATGGGAAGAATGAATACAGAGAGAAATGATGAATAGAAAATCATGCCTAATGACTTTGAGGCAGAGATCTTTTTCTAACATTATAGACAAAAAAAAAAAAACTCTTTTAAATCTTTTAGAATCATGGAACTGTTTAGGTTGGAAAAGACCTCCAAGATCATAGACTCAAACCTAACACTGCCAAGCCCACCACTAAACCATGTCCCTAAGCACATATCTATTTGTCTTTTAAATTCCTCCAGAGATTGTGACTTTGTTTTTGTTTTGATTCGTTGCTCTCATTTAAGGTTGCAAAGTAGTCAAAATCTGATGACTTTCAGGAGAATTGGGGACACTGAAAGCCTCTGTGCAAAATATACATTGAGCATTTCTCCATATAACTCACCTTTTCATTCAATAAAATGAGCAATACTGATGGAAACTGTTATATATGTTTGGTGCAAGTACTGATTTTAAGATCATTTTTTCTGTATTTTCACCCCTTTTTATTGTTTAATAGAGAAATACAGATTTCACATTATGCCTTTTACTAAGTCAAGTATTCCAGACAAAGCTCTGTCTTGGCATCTCTCTGCCTGTTATATTATTTTCTTAAGCACCTACTTCTAGACAGCATTTTATTTGTTGTGGCTTAAGAGAAAATAAAATTCTTGCAGACTTGGTTAGATTATTGCTTGCTTGGAATTGTGAGGACCCATGCAAACACTTATGTTAATATTTGTTTAAGCTAGTCCTGTGCTTTTTTCATTTAAAATTTCTTTTCCAGTTGCATTCTCTGTGATCTTAAATGCATGATACAATAATACGTAGATTAAAACATTAGAAAAGCTCATTAGACTTGAACATTATATTCATTAATTGAAAAATACATGTTCTTTTTCTGACATAATTGATTTGCCCCCCCAATCTATGAAGTGCATGAAAAGAAATTATTTTCCTTTCCATAGCATTCTCTTATATAGAAAAACACAGAAGAGTGACAAGTTTGAAGGTCATTAAATTGGGGATGCCTCTTCATTTGAAATATTTCCTACTCACACAAAAGTTTCCAGACTTTCCTGTACTTCTGTTTACCATCAGATTCCCTCAAGCCCTTCACTGAATATTCAGCCTGAATTCAGTTGGCTCCAAATAGTGGAAGTTCTTTTTATTTATTGTAGTTAGGTTCTGCTAACTAAAATGCTGAAGATCTGCTTCCACAAGTTTGTGGAGGTGGAAACTTTCCTGAGTTTGCCAATGAGACTGTGTTTCTTCAGTTTGCCACATGTTCAACCTTCACATGGCAGTGCATGTGCTTTCATTTATTTATGTTCATGATCCTTAATGTCTTTTGGGAAAAGAGTGTTAAAGTTGTGTATGGAATCAGCATAACGTTTTTCACTGCTTGTAGTGAGTTAATACATCATCCTAGAATTTTTCTCTTTGGAAAATCAATCTGTGCTCTATAAATTGACAATCTTTGCTGTGCTGTGTAGCATAGCATTAAATATTTACTTTGAATATTATTCAGTTAGGTCTAAACTGTCTGCCACACTGACATATCCTAGTTAACCTGAGAATGTCTAAAATGCTGCAAAATGGAAATCAGCATGGTCTGCAGAAAGCAGTTAAAAAGCTGCTGAAATACTTGGACAATTAGTCTCACTTCTACCTTAGCAGCAGTAGATGTAACCTAAGAAAGGGCAATTTACTTTGAAATGGCCATGTTTAGAGTTGTGGCTGGAGTATCATGAATTAACCACAGATCTAGAGAATTTTGTTTGGATGTGATAAATTGTGCCAAATAAATATGTGCAGTGCTGCACAGGGTGTGCTTCATGTTCTGCATTTTAGTGTCTCTACCTCTGTAGAGATTCTAAACGGATTATCAAAATCTAGGTTTTTTTCAAGGTTATTCCTAGTGATTGCTGCTGTATTCCCAAGGATTTGGAATTGCTAGCCATGGAAGATAAACACAAGACACTTTCATGAGACTATAGGTCCCTGTAAAGTAAAATAGGACAGCTTCCTTTGGTATGGTTATGTGGATTAAAAAACATAATGAGAATGTTTCACTGGATAATGGTTTCACTTGAGGAAAATGTGGAAATATAATTGTAACTTGTTACAGTCTTGAGATACCATTGACTAAAACAGATTTATTTTCCTCAGTAGAAATCAGAATTCAATTGTCACTCTTTTTTAAGGTCTGACTCAATTATTTTGTTTGTGTTAAGCAGAGGCATTTATTGTTTCCTTCTCAAGAGCTGTTGTCCCAGCAGTACGCTATTGCTTATTTATGTAGGTTATAGCCCACATTTAGGAGATATAACTGTCAAAGCTACCTCCAAACAGCCTTACAGGACACAGCTGTGACTTAGGGAGTCCTGAAGGCTTAGGAGTTTTTTCCAAGCATCTGTGAATCCTGATTCTTACTTTGTGCAAAAAACTCAGTACTCTCAGAGTATGAGCAAAAAGCTCTTGATGAATACTCAAGTAAGAAACCCCTTGACAGAGACTTCTTTGTTGATATTTGTGTGGCTTCTGCAGGAGGAGCATGGTAATGTTAGATGTCTGGTCAATCTCATGAGTGCTCTTCCTTGCCTGGAGACAGCAAGGAGCAATACAGTGCATTAACTCCTTTTTATTATCAGATGCTCTTTTTATAATGAAGTTTTTGTTGGGAGACCAGCTCATGGAAATAAGAGACATCAGCTGTCCAAATATCTCAGTTTCACGGTGATAAGAAAAATTGCATTAATCTGCAGTATCCTGTAGTTTTTCAGACCATAGGCTTTTGTTCTATTTATCTTGCTCATCTCCTTTTTTCCCATTTAATAAGGTAAGAACAGAATAGTGGCACCGGTTCTGCTAAGACACCAAGACACTCTTCATTTTATCAGAAATGCTGAATGTACAAAATCCAAAAAACCTAAAAAACGAAGGCACAAAGACTTAAGAAAGCCACACACTAATGTAAAGAAAGACAAAGTTCATCCCTAAAATTACTTCTGTATATTACAGATGCTCAAAGGACCCTCCCTTTTCTCTGGAGAGCTGGTAATCCACCAGCCATTTTTGACACTAACTCTCCTCTTTATTTCAAACAGAACTCCTTCACATGCAGTGTGCCACAGTCCTCTAATGCTGTACACAGCTGACTTTGGCAAAAGGCTGCAAGTCTGGCATCCTCTTTGAGATGCAGGTAGAAATGATGTATAGAAACATCTTAATTACTGCGTCCTGTGTACTGGTGCTGAGTAAAAGGGGCTTGCATTGAAGCCAGAGCTCCAGCCTGTGTGGTGGGACAGAGCCATCCTGCTTTACACCCTTCTGCTGTCAGTGGGGCAGAGCTTTCAGTATTCTGTGGTTGAGGACTGTCCTTACCTTACAAATCAGACATTACAGTATAATTTTACTGAGGGACAGGAAGATTTTTCTTGTGATTGTTTACTGATTTCTCTCCTTTTCCTCTGCTATTATTAGCTCTAAAAAAAGCTGTGCCTAACAGTTTTCCCAGTATCTATGGGAATTCGAAGTTTGTTCCCTTAATTCAGAATAGCCATGAATTTAGTTAAGTGTCTTGGATATACTAGGAGTACTTTAAAGCCACCCTATGGCTTTAACAAAAATGGGACTATGATGAAACCATAATACATTTCCCTTTTATTTTGTGTAAAGGTTTATTAGCTTGTGATTTAAGCAAACCATCTGGCTCTGCTGGCAATCCAGGTTATGTCAGACTCGGTGCTTTCTCCCTGTAATATGTTACTGGAGGCAGTTAAATTACATGCCTGAGTCCCAAGTCTGGCCTGTGCTTTTTCCATGTCTTAACATCTGTTCTAGGAAATTTTTCTGGGGTCCAAACCTGTCTCTTACACAGAGACAGGTCTCTTGTCTTTGCCTTTCTTTTTTTTCATGTCTATTTCTCTTCCTTCTCTGCAGTCTGATCAGTTCAACTGAGTAAAAGATAATGCGGAAATTCGAAGTCTATTGTTTCAGCAATGTACATAGTGAGATAAAAAATACTTTAAAAACTCAAGAGCTGTAGATAGATAGGAGACTTTCACCTGAGAGTGACACTTCAAGAGATGTTAATTATTTTTTCAGCACTTCTCATTTTCTTTCTACTGGCTTTTATCTGCGAGATGTTTTGCTTGCCTTTACTTTTGTGCAAAAAATCTTGTTACATTTTGTCTTGCAATGATAATTTCTTGTTAGTACAAAACAGGTCTATGTTTAGAAAATAAATAATTTTAAATATACTTGTTGGTCTGCTGAGATGGTATTGAAAAGATCTCTAGCAATTGACTTATACACAGGTCATGGAAAATTACTTGTTTGGTTAGTATTTGTACCTGTGTCCTCTGAAAGTTCAGCATTTTGTATTCTGCCTGGAACTTTTGAGACACAATAGTGAAAATAAACAGCTATCCCATAGCCTGGTGTATGTATGTATATTGAAAGAACTTGAATTTCTTTCAGTCAGAAGCATTAAAAGAAACCTCTGATTCCAGATGCGTAATTAAACATTAAACTGTTTCCCTACGTTTGACCTAAAATACTGTATCTCCAGCTTAGGAGTAGGGATCTTGGTGTAATAGTCAGGTCCCTTTGTCATGCCCTTGGAGACTTTTAATGACAGACTGGCAAGGTCGAGAAAGGGGATTCTGCCTGTCTCTTCCTCTGGAGAGACCCTGCCTGGAGCATCCAGCTCTGGGGCTCCCAGCACAGGAAGGACATGGACCTGCTGGGGCCACTTGTTCAGTCTGGAGAAGGCTCTGGAGAGGCTTCATTGCAACCTTGAAGTATAAAAAGAGGAGTTGAAAGAAAGTCTTCCCCAGGGTCTCTAGTTACAGGAAAAGGGCCAGTTGTTTAAAACTGAAAGAGAGGTAGTTTGGACTGGACATAGGGAAGAAGCTCTTTATAATGAGCACGGTGAAACACTGCGATTGCCCTGAGAAGTGGATGTCCCATCACTGGAAGTGTTCAGGGCATTGAGAGGCCTAATCTAGTGAAGGGCATAGCAGGAGGGTTGGTCTACATGGTGCTTAAAGGTCACTTCCAACCCAAACCATTCTATGAAAAGATGAAAAACAAAATAAGATACACAGTCTCTTCTGTAAAAATTTATAATTTACAGGTGTGAAAAAGCCTTGCCTAACAAAGTATTTTTTATATAGTGTACCAGTGATTTGCTATCTTTAATGCCAGTCATATGCATGTGAATTTAGATGCATTCATATCCTATCACTTGAGACTAGAACATTTTCTTTTGTGGTGTCTGTGCAGTGCATTCTTTAGCTTTTCCCACATTCTTGGTGTGCTCATAGCCTATAAACATGGATTGCATGGGTTACCAGTTCAAAATAGAGCCTCTGCCCCTGCAAGTGTTTTTTCAAGTGTTCTGCATTGTGCTCTTTTTCCCCCCCATACTGACTGGGGGGATATACTGATCTGTCATTGTCTCTCTAGAGTTGCACAGTCACACTGTAGTGAATTACATAATGTTATCAGCATTCATGATGCATTTGTGGCTTGGATCACGACCCAGAATTGCTCTGCTTCTTTGAAAAGGTGCTAGCAGAAAATTAAGCTCTAGAACTATCTTCCTGAGAGGGCTAGAGAAGCCTCTTCCAATTTTCTGTGCAGTAGAAAAGTTATCTTCAGGTGATGCTTTATCACTCAGGAGAGCTCACAATGGGAAGAAAAAAGGTAGCTGCCACTATACTGTAATGTAAATATTCTGTTTGGGGATGCTGAGGTTCCATTAGTGAGCCATCTGTCTGTTGGAGTCTTTGGGCTCTGATTTTAACAGGCAAATAATTACAGTCATGTCAGTTGATATAAGCATTCTTCCTGGCCTGAAATACTGTGTCTCAGGAACTCTTAGCAGTGCATTAGTTCTCATGTTACAGGTGAGGGAATTGGAGCTTTCCTATCCTGATCACCAGAAATCACTCCAAGAACTAGTACAGAGGTTGGTAGGATTTCCAGCCTCAGTAATACTTTGTATATACAGTCCCTTTCTCAATTTTCCTATCTTTTTACTGGCTTTTGGGGAACTTGACCAAGCTCTTTGCCAAGTCCCTGACTTCACATTGCCCAATGGCCAGAAAGGTTTACTGGAACCACTACATATTTGGAGATAATGTGGTATCTCCATGTCTGTGCAAAAGTCTGGGTTTTGATTTGCACTTGCAGGAGCCTGAAATGACAGTCTGTAGGAGCAGGGAGGTTAAGATGGCAGACAGGCTCCTAAAAAGAGCTTCAGTTTTTTTTGTTATTAAATCATTTCTTTGCGGGCTGTCATTGATATGATAAATAAACTTCTCCTATTTCGCTGCCGTTTGTCTTCACCTTGCTTTCATGTTTAAGGAAGGAGATGTAATACTATGCAAAGTATTTGTCCTATCTTGACATTTACCTTTTCTGCTGCTGTGAATCCCATCCTGGTCTAATTGACATTCTTTGCCTTCTTTCACATAGTTTGTTCAGTCTCTCAGGAAATCTCTCCTCTAATGGAAACTTATTTCAGCTTGATGTTCTTCCTTAAAGATAAGCTATCATCCAGTCAGGTCACTTAAGGCCTAAAAACGATGAACAAACAAGTCTCCATTTAAGTTCTCTGCTCAGAATACATGAAGACCTTTATGGCCTGTCTACAGAAAAATGAATTGTGTCTAAGTCCTAGACAGTCAAAGATTGCTTTATGTGCTGTCATTTGAGCAAAGATAAGCAAGAGTTCACTCTCTGCATCTTCTGGAATGGGTGGAGACTTTGTAGCTACAACTGGCAGGGCACAAACTTACCCACAGCTAAATTGAAAATGTCAACAGCATGTCTCTGAAAATGTCTCAGTGTGCCAAGAGCTCCGGTTTTGGCAAAAATTTTTTATTTCTTAAATAATTAGCTGCTCTCAGGGGACAAAATTAAAGGGTAAATGTGAAGGTTTTTGTATAGGTTATATTAGATGTGCATTGCAAGTAGTTTGCTTACAGTGCATCTTCCTCTATAATTTCTCACAGGACTGCTTAGTGGGATAGGTCTGCACTAAGATCCAAAAGCTGCCATATAAAATGTTTTTGTTTTGTAGAAGTTTTATTGAAATATATTCACAGACCGTCTGCAGCCTGGTGAATCTGGACAGTGAAGTCTTTACTGTGAATAGAATCATCACCATTTTTGTGAACTCTGTCTTTAGTAAATTGCATGACAAATGGCCTTTGCTGGAGAGCTTGGAAGGTAATGACAGTTCTGTGAACCAAGTTGTTGGCACAGTTTAAAAGCTACTCACATTCCAGCCATTCCTAATACATGATTAGATCAATTTTCTATTGGCCTGCAAAAATACAAACTATAACCTAAGAATTAAAAGAGTTAGGAAATAGAGCGATGAGAAAAAGATAAAGTACCTGCAATAAGAACAACTAGGAGATACTCCTGCAGAGTTAGTCCTTGCCACCTCTCCCTAGGAGCCTTGTCCCAGATATCAGGCTCTAGTCTCCTTATGTCTTCCAAACAGGTCAGAGTTGTTACACTAGAGATCTACGTAAGGCAAGCCAGTCCTTCAGTGTCAGCATCACAGACCTTGATGGCTGGCAGTGGGAGGAAGCCTGTCAGAAATATTTCAGACCTGATTATGGAGAAGATGTTGCTTCAGAGATGGTTTTATCTTGGCAGCTGACAGATTTACACAGGCCCTTTTGACTGTTGCAGTTGTCTGGGGGCTTGTTGATTGGAGGTGATTTTCTGTTCAAGCCCAGGGGCTTATAGCTGGCATGCATCTTTTCAGTTTAAAGGAAAATGTCTATGTAGGTATTTCTGATCCACACACAGAAAGCAGAAAGTCATACCCTAGCCGATGATGCACAAGTGCACCTTCATTACCTCACCATTTTTCTAAGAATCAGTTTCTATCCTAGTAGTATTTTTGCTATTCATAATTTCTGCGGTTCTTCTTTGAATTCTTTCCTGATAGTTTTTCTCTGTTTCATTTTATGAAGTTTTCTCTTAGTTTTAAAAATTGGCAGATTTTCTGATCTTGTTTTGCACACTAAACACTGGTGAAACAGGGAAAGTTTGGTTATTATATCCATGCTTGCCAGTTTGGACTGCTTGTCACTGAGATTCTCCTTTGGTCTGTTGATTACCAGATTAATTGCTGGCTGTACATTTGAATAATTTATGACAATTGCATATTTTAATTTTTTTATTTCGTTTGTGAAGCATAAGAATACTGCCTTTTGGCAGCTGCATTTGAAGGAAAGTAGAAAGGCTTTCTGCAGTAAACACTGCGCTATGTCTATGCTAGATTTTTAAAATCTCTTAATTCTCAATTGCAATGTTTCTTGCTCTGTCACCGATTGAGGATGAAAACCAGTCTTATTATCCATGCTTGTCCTGAGTTATTAGCTCTGCCTTTAGGAGTACAGGAGTTATTAAAGCATGTTACATACTTCCCTCCTACACCGCCTGTATAGCAAATGACATACTCAGCTCTCCTTATGAAAACATATAGGTAGAAATTGAGCTTGTTGTAAATTCAATAATTCACTTCCAGGATAGATCAAAAGTTGACTGTTACGGAGGGCTATAAAGGCAATGTAGTGCTGTGTTTTCATACTAAATTTATACAAATACTTGATTTTGTGCAGCAGTAGCATCTGCGTTTCTGCCATTGAAAGTACATTATAAAATCGTTTATCAACATTTGGTTATGATGGAAAGAGAAAACCTACATGCATTTCTCATGTCAGAAGTCAGTGAAAGTAATGTGTGTCATTAAGCTGTATTATAAAATTATTAAAGCACATCCAGAGGTTTTTGGATGCTATATGTAGCTAGATTTAAGCACATATTGTGATGTTGCGTGTTAATTAGTGATAAATTTTACCTGAGACAGAATGTGTTCCAAGTGCAAAATGAAATGACTCTTCATTTGTGTAAAATATTTGGCAGAATTTATAATCATGTTGGTTCTGAACCTTTCCAGTTTTCTGAAGGTAGGAGTATTGTTCTGCTGTACTTCTCTGCCATCAGCAACTCTTTGACTGTCTTATGTTGCTAAATCCCAACACTTGCCAAAAAGCATTGTTCAAATGGTATTTTCAGGGAAGTAGCCTCACATCTTTATGGGAACCCATTCCTCTCCCTGCTTTAGAAATGTTCTTAAAGTGTACATGTAGTTTCTCTTTTGGCATCATTTACAGTGAACTTTTTTGATCCTTTTGGTATATTATCAATGTGTTTCATTTAATACGTTGCATTTTTTTGTTGAGGCTAGTGTTAACATATGCAGACAATCCTCTTATCCCTTTGGTACATTCTCTAAAACAAATACAGAAGAGTTGAAGGTTTGTATTGTAATGGTTATGTTGCAGTGACCAAACTAAGTTAATTCCTAAGATGTAATGCTGCTTTGATCATCCTGTCCACAGCACTGGATGATGCCTCCAGCCTGCAGAAGATCTGAGTAGCATCCGTGCCCTGGTAACCTTTGTGTGTTCCAATTTAGTTGTGACATTTAGTAAGTTTCAGCTGGTCACACTGCATAATTTTTCTCTCCTCCTGTCTTCTCCAAAAATGTTTTAGGTAGAAGAGCTGATGATGGCTATGGAGAAGGTCAAACAGGAGCTGGAGTCAATGAAAGCAAAATTGTCCTCTACACAGCAGTCTTTGGCTGAGAAGGAAACCCATTTGACCAACCTACGAGCTGAAAGAAGGAAACATTTGGAAGAGGTCCTGGAAATGAAGTTAGTGTTTTCTTTTATTATTTGTAGGCATGTTTTATTGATTGTCTCTGCATTCCTTTCTGATCCTTGTTGTTCTAAAGACAGCCCTCACATGGATATGTCTTTGCAGATAGCAGCTATCTGTAATCAGTCGAGCCCTCAGAGGTGACTTCTGACCAGGGATTACTGATATCACTTTCACACTTCCTCTAGAGCTGAAAAACATTTCTTCCTTTTCACTGTTTACAGTAGACTTCTATTATTTGCACAATAGTCTCTTCAAAGATCCTAAGCAGCTATTGGGACTCAGTTATTCTATGTCTAATGAATGTGCCATCTTGCTTATGTATAACAACAGCCTATAACTACTTCAAGGTAAGGTGCAAGGCAGTGTAGCAAATGACCAAAAAAAAGGGGAGAAGATAAACATAATGTCAGGTGTTTGTAATGTTAAAATCACACTGCAAATGTCTGGTCTGCTCTACTATTTTTCAAACTCATGCTGCTGATTCATTAGCACTGGAGCAGTTTGAAACTGTTTGAAAAGTCAAACTTCTCTAATCATCCTTACACAAGGAAGCCTGGATAAAACCAGGCTTTGAGGAGGTAGGGAGAAGAGAGGGATTAGACTTCTCAGCCTTAAATACTTCCTAATTTCTTACTGTGCATTACAGATAAATAGTTATCCTTATTTTAGGGAGACATGAATCCATTTGCAGCAATGATGGATAGTGCTGCCAGCAGTTCATTAGAAACACTTTCAGTTGTTTAGCCAGCCCTGAAGAGAAGGAACATTTTTATTGGCAGGACTCGCAGTGGCTCCTCCACTGTGGTTTTGTGAGCCATTATTTATTTATTTAACTATTCTACACTGGTCCCTTTCCTTTTTTTTCTTTTTTTTAATGAAAGGACAGAAAAACAGCTGTTACAAAATGGAAAGAGGTGGCTTAGATCTTGAAACTTTAACTTAGATGTGCTGTGTAAAGTGGGCCAAGCCTCCCCAGCTTCATATTCAGCTACAACAGTTTGAGCTAGACCTGGCATAAGGATGTTGGAAGACTGCAGTACTTAAAAGCCACACTTTTTATTTTTAATAAAAAAAATTTATTGAGCTATAAATTTGACTGCCTTGAGAGTTGCTGTGTGGGGGGATGGGAAGAATAGCTCCTTAGGTGATGTGGGAATCCAAAGCAACTGGAGATGTATCCCATATCCAATCACTTGACAGTACTTCCCTCTGCCAAACTGCTCTGCCAAACCTTCTCATTAAAATCTGCACGCAGTGTACTGTATATCCTGAAATGTATTTGGAATTGTGTAGATCCTTTAATATAACTACTCACTTCTAAATGATTAACTTCTCTTAACTGTGTAAGTTGTTGTTGGAAAGTTTTTGTACTGAAATGTGGTATCAGGGACTGCATGAACTGGTAGATCCATTGTACCTCAGAAGGAAGAAGAACACTGGAGAGAATGGTAATGCTGTCAGCACATGGAGAGAAAGATGGAAAAAGCATTACGTTTGTATAGTTAACTAGCTGAGCATGTTTTAGTCATAGCTGGTCTGTCTTAAAGTTCTATAAAGCTGCCAAAGGCATCCAAACTTCAGAAACTCACCCTCACCATGAGGGTCTGTTGTAAACAATTCTCTGCTGAGGACTCCCAGTGAATTAAATATCTTATTTTATATGCAGAAACTCCAGTATATTCTTTGTTGCCCTGCTTTCCCAGCCTATGTCTTTTATGAAAAGCACTAATTTGTTTTCTAGTATTGCAAAAAGTTTCTCATAGTGTTACAGTATTTACTGCAATTTCAGCTGAAAAATAACAGTAGTTGAATGAGTGGTCAGTTTTGTGAAACTATTAGCTGCTTTTGGAGTTCTTATGGAGAACAATAGATGTTATACAGGTAGTGTTCAAAGGGATGGTGAAGCAATATTGTTTCCAAAGTTTTAGGGCATGCTTCAGTGGGAAAAGTTTGAGGTGCTCAAAACCAGCACTGATTAAATTTGAGATTTGATAGAGGTGTAGATTTAACAATCTAGGCCCTGCTGTCAGCCAGTGGGGCTGAGGAGCAGACAAGAAAAATAGCTTAGGAAATGCTGCTTTAGGAGATTCTAGATATGGAGTGAAAGAAAGTGTTAAAGCAACAAGGGGACTCCAGAAAGTTACCTCTGGGTTTTAATAGGAAGTTGTTAGATATAATGCTAGTGAAAATACATGTTTAAAATACTGTTTCTTAGAGTAGAACTTGGGCTTATTACTAACTCTGTAACCCTGAGAAGATCATTTCACACTCCTTAGGGAATAGTGTGGCACTAGAATAGCTAAAGTGTGAATGATTCCAAGCAAATTTCACTCCTTAAAGAAATACTATGTATTTTGAAGCCTTCTTCCTTTAAGTCTAATGTTTTCATTTTCTTTAAAAAAACTTTACTGCGTATAATTATGAGAGAGGCAGATAATGGTCTCTATTTATATCACCAAACCTGATCTACTGTAGAGAAATACTAGTGAACTGCTAGGATTTTTGTTTCGTTATGTTTTCTTTAAGAAGTTCTAGTGTTTCCATCATTCACAGCAAATCTTTTAAATTAGGCAGGAATAAAGTGCTGTCTACAGAGAAATCTCTGTTCTTTGTCCCATAAAAACCTGCTTAGGCTGAGCTGAGTTATAAACTGTTGAAAATCACCAGTTTTACTTTCCTTTTTTTTTCCCCTGGTGTTGTCAGCAAATTTTGGCAGTGTGTGAAAATAACCAAGCACAAACAGTCTAATCTGAGGCCGAGCTCATGCAATTGCCAAATCTGTAGCAGTGGGTGCTGCACTTAGAGGGAAGGGGAACAGACACTGTGTCTGCATGGTTTTTTTATAGACAGGCCTTTTGTTATGGTCAGAAGGACCAGAAGGGTCTTCCTAGTCATGTGCTTCAGGATTGAAAAGTCCCAGTTGGGGCATTTCTCAAGCTGTTCTTTCAGACCTGGAAAACTATCCAATAGCCCTTTCCTGAATTATGCCTTTTCCTGCTAATTGCAATTGCTGCTAGCCCTATAATTCAAGGTATGCAGACTTACATAATGGAGTTGGCACTTCAGAATTGAATCTTTCATCCTGCTGGCTCACAACAGAAGGATTATTAGTTGTCTGAGAATAGTTTACTATCCTCTTATTTCTTGAAAAATAATCAAGAGTATTGCAGATTAATTTATTGCTATCACAGAAAGTAATTTATGTTTCAAAATCAAGCTGTCAGAAAACATCTTTTGATTTCTTGTCTGACTGTACATGAGTAGTCTTTTTAAGTAGTTTCTAATGGCATGAATTCATCCCACAGATAGTGTTTCTTTGATACAGAGTGGAGGTGGAGATGAGAAATGAACTGGGCCTGTAGCTTAATGAGTCTGTTTACTGTATACCTTCCTTTCTTCATCTCAGAGCTGGAAGGCCTGCTGAGAGCTACAGGAGGGCTACTCATAAAAATGAGATGCCAGCCTAGGCAGGGCTGTGCAGGAATACTGTTCACCCATATCTGTGCTACAGTTTTCCTTCATGATATAACTTAAAAATATCTGATAGATGGAGAAGTCCACATCTTCATTTTTTGGCTCTCAGATAAGAAAAAACAAAGGGATGCACATGAACACTCACAACTGAAAATGAAGTCAGTGGAAGCTGAGAGTTTTTTATCTTCTGAAAAGTTCATCTTCCCAGGAATAAAACAACATTGTATGGAGGTAGGAGTATGAAGCTGAAGTTGAAAGTAATCCAAAAGAAACTGATTGACACAGTTTATTTGCCAGAAAAGTAAAATCACTTGGTCCAAAATGAGGTGTGAAGTAACTTCAAGCCCTGCAAACAGTTTAACCAAATAAAAATATTTCAGGTTGTGTGCCCCCATGGTGAACAGAACTAAAAATAAAAAAAATACCGATGTCCATCCAACAATAACTTGTCAGCTCATCTGCACATGTCTTCTTGGAAGCTAAGGAATTTCCTGGTCTTTACAGAGGTTATGGTTTAGGCATATGGATTAACAACAGTCCTACAGAGCAGATGAACAGCTGTCTCCATACTTTGAAATCCCTGTTTTGGGATGTTGTTTGTTGTCAGTGCCACAAAGCAGCAGCACATTACCCTCTCATCACCAAGGTGTGGCTTTCTGGGCCCAGCACGGGCACTTTGTCATATTGAACTGGGCTTACAGGGTCCAGGCATCACTTGGTGTGTCAGATTATCACGTGATAGCAGCAGTGGTACCTAAACTTCTCCTGTGATTACTTCATGTGCACTTAAATAAGTTGAAGTCCCACAGGGGGCACTCTGTGTCTGTAGGATTCACTGTCTGGGGCAAAGCTGAACAAGTGCATCTATGTCAGTCCCTTTTCCCTTCTATTAGCTTTGGAATTTTCTTTTTAAAATGTCTTTTTCTGGGCACACAGTGAAAATTAACATGCTAGTGTTCTGTTTACCATTGTTTTGTCCTTTCCAGTTTTGTTTTGTTCTTTTTAAGCATAAAATATTTAATCATATATGTTTATTTTAACTCTATATTGTCACCCCAGTAAATTGTAACTACTCAGCTAAGTAATCTGAAATATGAAAAATAATCTATTTCTAATTATTCAACAATACAGACCTCATGTTTACGTAATTTGACATGACTGACCTTGGAACTGCTGTTAACCTCCAAGTCAGTGGTACAGAATCCAATAGGAAAGCATGAAATACAGCATGAAGATGTATTGAGTGTCTTTTGAGGCTCAAGAGCATCGAAAGATCTTGGTTACCTGCAAATTTGGTGTCTTTTGCTACTATTTGTTTGATTCAGGTGAAAACTCGAGAGAAAACATAATCTCCTTTGCACTTTTTTTCACTTCACAATTAAGGAATGAGTCCTATTATCATCCCTGCCCTCTGGTGTTGTCCACGAGCCTTCTGAGCACTCTGAGACACGAGTGTTCTGGCAGCACTAGAGACAGCCAGCCACGCTGTTTCCAGTGCAACTTACACTGGCCTGAATCATGGAAGCAAGCAGAAGAGTTTAACCCATTTTTGGGCAGCAGTACTAAACTGGTCGATCAAATGTTTCATATAAGTGAATCTTGAGTCTCAAAGTGTCACAGAGTGATAAAACTGCAAAGCAACAACACGAACCTTTAGTAAAGCCTACGTAGACAAAATGCTCCATATGAATAGACACAGAATTAGATTGTTGTGGTCTATTCTGTTTCTTTAAGTATTGGGAAGTTATATTTACCTTTCCTAACTGGTTTGTTGTTACTCTTCACCTACCCTGAAAATATTTTCCTTCTGGAGCTTTTCAGATACTAAAACCTCGGTGATATGTCACAGTCCTGTTCTGTCTTGTGATAAAACCTCTATATCTCATTTTATCTTGAATTCTATGGTCCCCAAGAACAATCTTGCAGACAGAAAGTACTATACTATCTTAATGAGCCATGACAGGCCTGGAAGCAAAACCAGCTGCTGAAAATTACACCAGGTGGTGTTAAAGCAGTTTGCTCCACTCAGTAATTTCTAAGACTATTGATGTTGTAGGGAGGACTTGAGGGAAAGAGGTCCAGTCATTAACTTCTGGAGAATTTAGCTGCACTATGCTTTTGTTCCCATGTCTTTCCCTGGGAGATTACTTTTCTGGATATATTTTTCCAGGGACTGGGTTTAGTGTAAATGATCCCTTCAATTGGCATAGTTTTCTAGATGGTGTAGGAAAATTAAACCTCTTTAAAGTGAGAATGAAATGTAGAGGTTTTGTCATAGTTTCCTATTCTATTAGGAGATTGCAACATTCTTACAGAAATTGCTCTGAAAGATCTCATCAATAGATGAGATTATATATATAGGCATATATATAGATTGAGTACTAAAATGGATGATTTTTTTTAGGCTTATGCAATCCTGATTCGAGGATGAATACCCTTCTTGTGTTTTCTCAGTTTTGCTAGTCATTATTGCAAACTGTCTTAGGGAACAGGTGCAGCACAAGAAAATTTCATTGTTTTGGTAAAAGTTTGGTTTTACCATAACCTGTATGCAGATCATGTTATATAGAGAAAAGAATTATGTTGTTTGTTTCTAGATAACCAAGTGTTAAATTGGTAGAGGAATAGTGAGACTGATAGTTTTATGTGGACTAATATATAGAGCAGATTGCTTGTAAGATAGCTCTAGGGCCACCATTATACTGCCTTCTGCTAACTAATTCTGTATGCCTTTATTTTGTGTAATTAAATGCACTCAGAAGTTCTGTAAGAAGGTAAAGTTTATCTGTTCAAGGGAATCTGCATAATTTTCCCTTGGAAGTATGAATCTTTCATGTCACTTAGTTTTAGAACAACATTTGACAAAAGTACATTTCCAAGTTTTCAGCATGCAAAGACATTGCTTGTGTATAATTCTGTACATAAGAAGCATAAATATGACTGTGATTTTTGTTTTAGAATATGCAGGAGTGTTTTGGCTCAAGGTTGATAGCAAAAGTAGATTTCCTGTGCTGGCTGTTTCAGCTGCATCAGTGACTCCTGTCGCCATCCCTAATCCAGCTATAAGATTCTGGGGCTTCCAGGGGTGTTACTGAGCTAAACCAAATCAGGCACTTTTTACTTCTGTTAAAGTCAAAAGAACCATGAGTTCCTTAGGGTGCTTTTTCCTCTTTTATAAACATGAACTGTAAATAGTAATGCATATAAATCAACTCTGTAAGCACTACATATTTCATTAAATACAGTCAAGTTGCGGGTTAATAGAAGTTCCAAGTGAAAATATTATGGTATCTCATTGCATATATTGTAGATTTAATGTAGTGTGAACAATAGTAGCTTTGAGCAATTGTAAATCCCATCCGGACATTGTCAACATAGTTCAAAATACAAGGAGGGAACTCACACAGGGTGGATGTGCTCACATGGTCACTGTGCATGTGCAAGTCCCTCTTTTATTGGCTTTAAAAAAACAGTAGAGCATTGCGGGGTGTAGGTAAGGCAAAGTCTAACTCCAATTTGTTTTCTGGAGTGGAGCAGAAATTCCTTTTTTTAAAAAAAAAAAAGTGAGGTCAATTTGCTTTAATTACAGAAACAACCTCTGAAGCAAGTAATTGCTTCCCTGCAATCCTGGAGGACAAGAAGAAGGAATTGAGTAAGAAAAATTGGAGAACTGAGTCAAGTTGTTGGCAGCACATAGAGTCTTTGTCTTTATACTGTATGGTAATATCCATAATGTATTTTTTTTGCTTGTTTTCTTCCCTTCCCAAACAATACTTTTGTTTTCTTTTAGGCAAAATAAAAAGCATCATCTGCATGTCTGTGGAATTTCTGAGAAAGCTCCATAGCGATAGGACTCAGGAATTGTTGGTTTGGGGTTTGTCTGGTGATACCTTGTGTGAAAGTGTGTGGTCAAAAACACAAAAATTGACCACAACTGTTCATTCAAAAGTCCTAGAAGATGATATTAAGCATTATGAACCTGTCTTTCTTTGAGGTGTGGTGCTGACACTGCTATTAAGTCAGTTCTCCCCAATTCAGAAGTTCTATAATAGTTTTCTGCAGATTGCAGAATTAAGAGAACTAGCTTCCTGTACTAGGAGCTAGTGTATGTAGGAATGTAGGGAATTCTGAAAAATCATTTGATTTTTGAATAAATATTGAAAAATATTTGATGTTGCCTAAACCCCTTTTCCAGGCCCACTTCAAGCACTAAATAGATATGGCTGTAGCTTTCTCTAGACCTACAGCTCTTTTTCAGTCTTCCGATACTCTACAGCTTTAAAATTCATGTTGAGTTGAAAAACACAGAATCACACTAGTTTATTTCCACTATGTAATCTAGGAATCAAGCTTTGCATATGACGTTAAATTAAATTATATAATTTGTATTTGCTATACAATCAACTTGTTTGATCATTTAGCTTAATGTCATGAATAAAAATTGTAGGCCACTGAGACTATTGTGAAGAGATGACAACTGCAAGTTGCTTTGAGCAGTGAGGTATTTCATCAGGAAAGGATTGGAGTAAATGGTCAAAGATATATGTAAATGTTTAGAAAATAGTCAAGTGTTGAATGGCAGAAGAATTAACTTGTTGAGACTAAATCATGACAAACCAGGTGTCCCCTTATGCAAAGTCATAGTTTTGGTAATATAGGAGTTTTGTTCTCAGGAGGATTTGTGTCATCATCTCACAGAACTGTCTCATGAAGAAGTAGGGTTTGTATTCCTTATTCAAACACTGTGAAGTGAATAAGTAGGTAGGTGGAAAAGAATAAACAGTAGTTTACTGTTGAAATAGAAACCTCTGTTACATGATGCCCTTAGTGGACTCTCTGAAGTCTTCTGCTGTTCAAATCATCCATAATGAAGTGGCTGACAAGCCAGAGCCAAAGGGTGTGTATTGCCAAAATGCCATGATGGATGTTGGGGTGATTTGGGGAACAAGATGAGAATTCAGACTGATCTCAGTAAAGTGAAGAGGGGTTCTAGGAATGTTTTTACATCAGAAATTTGATGTTTTATACCACAAATAGCTTAAATACATCTCAACATGCTTTGGGCGTACTTTAGGTGAAGTTGAGGATGGAGACTATTATCTAGCAGGTTTTCTGATTCTTCAGCACAAGTCATATATTTTCCTTACTGAAAGTCTGTAAGAATGAAAAACGTGTCCTGTAAAAATGTATTATGTGCCTGAGTTTGTTCCTCATATGATGTGGGCTCAGTTCTGTCTGTCATTGATACTGTCTTTGATTTGCACATTCAGTTTCTAAAGAGAAACTTTGCTTTTGTAGGTAATTCATGTGGAGTAATCTCCATTCAAAGGAAACTTCTTTTTTTATTGGAAGGAATAAAAAAAAAATTGATTCATTGATTCAAGGTAGCTGAAAAAATTTTGCTGCCTCTCAAGCCCTCATTAGGCAGGAAATCTAAAAGGGTTGGGACTTGCTAGGTTATAAAGAATTACAGAGATATCTTCTTATATTTGGAAAAAGCCTTTATCTCTTCTAGCCACATTTTCATCAGCATTATTAGTAATGCAACTATAAATATTAGTATTTTTCAGTTTACTTCTTTTCACTAGGGATTTTACGTTTCAAACTCGTATTTTTTTAATAAAAATGGAGAAATGCCATTGTTGTTCCTCAAAGGAGTAAACTGAAAAGCAAAACATGAAGTGACTTGTTCACTCATGGCCACAGAGCTTCAGTGATGTCAGGAATTAATATCTGAAGGTACTGTGTTTGTAGATTTTTTTTATGTCTTAATAGTTTGAGACACAAATATTTAATGGGAAATGTTGTGCATGTAACATACATAGTTCTTCATGTATTTCTCTCTTCAAATATGTTCTTATATAGATCCTTTCTACAGCCTCATTTTTTGTTTTATATGTCTGTACCTAAAGTTGAGTATGCATTTCTTGCAACTTAGTGCTGTAATTGGACATAAGCAATCTGTTCTGTTTTGCAGAGCTGATCTTTGGATTTTTCTTGCTTACTAGAGTCTCATTGCTAATAAGGGCTCTGGTTCTGAATTTGAAAAACTAGATTAATTTAGCCAGAAGATGTTAATTTATAAGAAAAACAAATACATTTTTTTGCCTTGCCTTTAAAAATATGAAGCTGGCTTTGGACTGCAGTTTCATAGGTTTTGTGACAAATGAGGCACGAAATAAATTGGCAAATCCCCTATGTCCAAAGTACAGTGGTACAGTGTGCTCTCTAATTCTCAGCCCCAAAGATCTCAGCAAAGGCCACAAATTAAACAAAGTCAAAATTAATCAACTCTACAATCAAAATACGATTATTGAGGCTTTCATTTACTACAGAGAAGCAGTTGTGAAAGAGGCACTTGGAGCAAGTTCTTTTGTGCAGTAAGGGAAAATGAGCAGCAAGGGTGTCAAACAGAAAAATGAAACCCTGTAGGTGAGACTGTCTTTGGAGCCAGAAGAAACCAGCACTTATGCAGAGATGCGAGTAAACTGTTGGGGAGTGGGAAAGGTGTTTGGTGCTGAGCTGCAGAGGGTGTCAGTGTGGCACTTGGCCCAAACAGAAGAAGCCTGAGGACTACAGAATAATGCTCTGGGGTCAGGTACAGCCCCTTGGAGCAACATCTCAGTGAGGCTTCCTTGCAGGGCTCTCCCAACTGCTGGAGCTTCTGCCTCCTTTGCAACAAGGAGTGTGGGAACAGCACTCCCTGTGTGGGGGAATTGGATGTCGGGGTGCCTGGACACACCATAGCTGACAAGACCTCTCTTTACATCTTTTGTGCCCTTGTTTTGGGGAGACAGGGTGCTCCACATTACTTCATGGCATGCAGGGATTCATCCTCATTGTCTGTATTTATACAGACACTGAATTTCTTGTTCTGATTGATGGGCAAATACTATCTCAGTGCAACTTAAATATAACTAAGTATAAGTACTTAATGTTTAGTTGCCTGTTCCTGGAACAGAACTTGCAGGCTTTTAATGAAAATAGTTTTAGAGGGGCAGAAATTGCTTTGGGTAGCTATATGGTCTTCATCTCAGTGCTATAAATAACATAAAAACTTTATTCCCATACATGGCAGGTGCACTGTCTTAACAGATCTCTGTTACACTTTCGTTTTCTTTTTAGTAACTCTCAAAGTAGCAATGTAGTATTAATATGTAAGTAGTGTAGTAAGTTATGTCTAATGCTTTTTAGAGTACATCTGCCTTAGTCCAGCTGTGGTTACACATTTTTGTGATGCAGACACTCCCATGGCTGCAGTGTGGATGCATTTCTTGTGTTTTGTGTGATTTGCCTAGTGTATGGGTCATTTTTATTTTATAAATAAGTATAGTTAATTTTCTGTAGACTCTGATAAGCTCTATAAGTTTCTTAGCAGATTAATGATTTAATGAATATTTAATGTATTTTCAAGGTAGGAATACTTTTTAAGAGCTGTCAAGTTGCAGTCAGATGCATGGAATAAAACCCTCAGTTCTTCAGAGTTGCTTTACCACTGCCAATTCAGTTTGGAAGCAACAGTACATAAATCAGCAGACTATCACTGTGAAACACCAAATCATCATGAAATCATCATGAAATGCCATCATGATGAAAAATTTAACTCCTTATCAACAACAGTCACAGATTTTCAGTTAAACTTTCATTCTCATTCTGTATACTGATATGCATAGTAAAGAACAAAATCTACCTTTCAGGTACTCTATTCCCAAGGAAATCCTACAAGTCTTAGAAAAAAATATTTTAAAAATATTAACTATAGAAATGTACAACAAAAAGCTCCCATTCTTCTTTGGAATTCATGCACTGCCCATTTTTCTAGTTTATGTCTTAACTATGTGTTTTGATTTCAGGTAAGAGTTAGGATAGCCTAGTGGAAGTATTTCATTACCTGACTTCCTAGCACTTCAGCTGAGTCTGGTGACAGTCTGCTGGGACTTGGAAATACACACCTACAGCCTTAATAAACAAGAGGAGTTTGCATTGGCTTACAATAGTCTCCACATTCCAGAAATAGATTATTTTTTTAAATTGTGCAGCCTTCTGTAATTTCATAAACTGTTCATAAACTGTAATTTCAGTTTGTGCTGTGGCCCTCAGTTCTCATTATGATACTTGACAAGATATAGCACTTTCCTTCTGAGAATGTTAAAGCAGTTGCAAAGTCCATGTTAACTCCTGAAATAAGCCTTTGGGGGAAAAAAAAAAGTATCTTATTTAGGAATAAGGGAAACTCAACACAGAAAAATTCAAATGGCATGAATAAACTGTCTAAGTTGCTTGTCATAGAGTGACTTTTAGTCCATCCTCAAGTAATTTGACTGTATCTTGCACTCCCAAAATAAGTTTCATTTGCTGTTGTGAATTAACAAAGGGCTGTTATTCAAGTGTTGTTTAAAGGGCAGTACTAAAATTAATTTTCTTGTTCATGATAGAAGATTGTGTAGCTCCTGATCTCCTTCCTGTTCAAAACAGTGAGGTTCTTTCATATCTTCTCTGTTTCTCAAATCTCTACTTCCTTTTCTTTGGTTGGTCTTCAGAGCCTTGTTCTCTGCCTACCAGTGATGGTCTCTGATTTACATTGGACTCCAAAAATGTTTTGAAAGACTTCCACCATTTTGCACACAAGATGTATATTGGATAAGAAAGTAGCTCTTTGCCAGCTTTGAGGCAGCTGTTGATCCCTTGTTTGTTGGTTCTGGGGAGAACAGCACTGTGCTGACTGAATTTAGGAGCTTACTGCCATTCTTGGTGCACTGAATTATCCTACTGCACTTTCGGGTTCCCCTTCAGAAAGGCATGGATCTTCCTTATATTTTGTTGGCCTCCTGTCTTTTGTACCCTAGGGCACCTCATGTGAAACTGGATACCATTAACTGGGCAGTGCAATCCCAAGGCAGGCACTGCCTTGAAAAAGAAAAACTGAATCATCACAGTTGGCATCAGCATCACTTAGAGAGACAAGACTGCAGTCTGCTCTGGCAGCTTCTCAGTGCTGACAGGACAGTTACATCACTTCAAGATGACTTCTAATATCCCAGAATTTGACACTGTAAGCACACTCTGTGCTGTGAGACCTCACAGCTTGCACAGAACTTCTGTCATCTCCTTGAGCCCCACTAAAAGGTCGCATTCTCAACCAAGCCCTCTACTCCTCATTCAGGAGCACAGTGCTTCCCCGGCTCATTGGGATTAGGAGCTATTGTTTTCATGACTTTGGATCATGGACTTGCCTATAAACTTTGGAATGATTAGTCCCAAAACACAGTTGACCACTTCCACACCATAGGGTAGTTACCATCACTGAGGCTGAGAAGGTCTTTTAATGAGATGTTTCTTCTTCATATAATAGAAGAATATTTTATTCCTTAAACAATGCTAGTAGCTGACTCTTTCACTGTCTCCTTTGAGAATGCTGCAGTGTATTTGATAGCTCATTGCATGGCTGAACTATGTAATTGAAAAAAAAAAAAAAACCAAAAAACAAACCTACATAATTTTTTTTCTTGTTTAATTTTAGCATATTATTATTTAACAATGGACAGTAGGATTCTCAATGTCATTCTAATTTTTTCTGGTTTTGCTAGGTAATTTTTCTGTCCTCAATTGTCTTTTCAATGAAAATGCGCAGAATTGTGACAGCCACATGCACAAGTATTTTCCCAGTCTGTTTCACAGTTACACTAAACTCAGCTATGTTTTTATCTTTTGATTGTTATGGCAATCATCCTTAAGGAAAAGGTAGCTTTGAATGTGTTTTTCTATGGTTACTAAGCTTTTCAGTGGTCCTTAAAGCTGTTTGGGACTTCTGGTTTCATTGGCCATTTGCTAAAACAGTCTTTCTCTTACACATGGCTGTTCTTGTGTTCTACACCATTGTCTAATCTGGCAAATGTTGGTCTATGTTAGCTAAAGAGCAAAATTATAAATTCTAACAAAATTATTTATGTTAGTTAATAATTGAAAGTGTTAGTCAATAATTGAGATGTTACGCTAACACAGAATGAATTCTGTTAATAATTGGGATGTTAAATATTCTTCATTCATAACTTCTAAAGTTGTCAGTTATAAAAGTAAATGCGAAATCTTGCAGAGATTTAGTTTAAAATTTGTGTGTATGACTTATAATTGAAAAAAATGCAGAGAAGGACACGCTTTTTCTTGTGAAAAATGGAAGAGCAGGATGTTTTTAAAATGGTTTAATCAAGAATATTTGTAAAAGTGCTAAAACAAATCTATTTTTTTAAAAACCTTTATTTTTCATGTTGTGCCTGTCAACCTCTCCTGGTTTCAGGAAATTGGTTTCAGTTAGGCCCAAACAGGGCTCATTGTTTACATGATACAGGGCAAGAGGCTAATTGACTCTTTCATTTCTCTTCTTGTATTTCATATACATGTAGGAAAGGTACAAAAGAGAGAAGCTGCAATCACACAGACTTCTGAGGTTAAAATAGCCTGATTGGCAGAAGTACTATTAAGCTACATTTGTGCTCCTAATAATTCATGCCATGTGCTGATTTTTATCCAGAGCTACCACTTCGGGATTTTTTTCCAGGCCTAGAGTTTGGGTTTGCAGATATGCTATCATTGTTACTACCCTTTGAATTTGTTCCTGTGTGTCTTTCCTTTTTGATACATAACGTGCTACAGAATGGCAAGACTGAAAGTGGTTGTTCTAAATGGCATTCATAACTTCTTCTAGGTGAATAATTTTACCTTAGCCAAGACCCTTTTTTAGTTTCTAATCTCTAAAATGAATATACAACTAATTTGTCTTTCTTTTTTTCATAAATTGCTAAGGGTTTTCTTGAAGCCTCTAAGTGTATAAAACTATTGGAGATGCTGGAGCACTGAAATGCTGGTTTTTTAATTTCTGTCTTCTCTAGTAGGCCAGGGAATACCAAATCATACAGAGAATCTTGAAAAAAAAATTCATTCTTTCTGAGTATTATACTTAGCCACATTCTCCACAGTTGTTTAGGTCTTACTGAAATGTATGAGTGTGAAAATAAACAGAAGAGTTCCTCTTGATGTTATTATACAGTAAAATCCCCTTTAAGATGCATTTTAAACTTCACATGCAATTTTTGGTTCTGCCCTGTGTGAATGAAGCTGTGCTCTGTGGTCTGCAGGCCAATACTGAAAATACATCTTTGGGAACATGAGGAGCTGTGGTCTGAGTGCATGGCAGGCTGGGCTACAGACCCACGTGCTCCTGCTCCCCTCTCCCAGGTCCTCCTCTGTGCTGTGTCTGCAACTCACAAAACTCCACTGCACTAATTCAGGGCACTAATATAGCAATAAAATGTCCACATTTTTCTTAAGTTAGTTTTCTGCTGGCTTAGTGCACTGAAGTGGCAATCCATAAGTCTCAGACAACACAAGGCAATGTTTGAAACTTATGTCTCATGTTTTGGGAAGGAGATGACTGACAGCAAGCTTCTAGAGTGGCCTGAGCTGCAACTTCATTTGGAAAACCAAAATCCACCCCTTGCCTTCTGGTCTTCATTCCTAGCTTGGGTAATGTGCTGAGAACTCTATGTGTAATAAACTTGCCGTGCTTTATAATCCATCCCTTTTCAGCTTTTCCTCTTGATAGAAGGTTTGTCCTGCTCCTGATCTGAGAGGCCTCCTGCCTTTGGCCAGCTGCCTCCTTTATCAGCAGAGTATCCAAGATGCAGGGTGGTGTTTTCTTTTAAGGATCCATGCTGCAACACGTTCCATCCCACCATCATCCTGTGTCTGTCACTCATTTCCTTGTTCTGAGTTGGGTGGGTTGATTAGACTGATTAAAGTAAGTGTCTGAATTGCGAGGGTTAAAGAGCATCCATCTGTTCTGGATTTACTGCTACTTCAGTTGAGGCAGGAGGGCCAGGAATTAGTGAGTGGCTTAGTCCAGTTCTCACTGCTGGCAGCTGACAGGAGCACTGATGAGGTGATAATGAACTAAAAAGTCTGCCCTGTTGGCTGGGTGGGAAAGGGACCCAGACAGTGGGCAAGTCTCACCCCACTCCTTGCCAAGATTTTCATGTTTTTATAGAATCCAT
Source organism: Cinclus cinclus (assembly GCF_963662255.1). Classification (NCBI taxonomy): domain Eukaryota; kingdom Metazoa; phylum Chordata; class Aves; order Passeriformes; family Cinclidae; genus Cinclus; species Cinclus cinclus. The sequence continues at coordinate 28,860,122 of NC_085049.1, forward strand.
CTAAAGCAAAATTAACAAGTATACATTCCTGGACAAATTTCAGTATTGTAACTTATCACCGGCAGATGCGAAAGAAATCTGTATAGTGACATTTGCAGCAGGGCAGCTCTGTGGGGCTCATGCACCAGGCAGCCCAACCAAACAGTGGTAGTGGCACCAGCAAGAGTGTTTGTCAAACACACAGTAAGATGCACAATAACTTATTTTAAAATACCATCTGAGGTTGTGCAGAGCACACCCCTTCAGTCTTAGTTCTGACCTTTGGTGGCACTTACTAACATTTTTGATCGTGAAAATTGATCCTTGAAATATTCCAATCAGGATTTGAGATACATCCTAAAGGCATTGCTTTGTTTTCCCTTCATTGCTTTAAGTGCTGCAAAGAATTCTTTTTCTCACTTTTTTCTTTAAACCTCTGTCTTTCATGAGAACATGTTCCAGATTGCCTGTAACCTCACAGTATTTTACTTTTGACACGAGCCCAGCTAATGCCAACCACGAGCGTTCATTATATGTCTGTGCTAACACAGTGTGGATATACTGCCATGTCAAGGTGCAAGAAGCACTTCAAGCTGGTTGGGGTAGCTGAGGAATACAGTGTAGGCACTCACCAAGCTTCTTACATTGACATATGGTGTTCTTCTCAACTTATACTTGTTGCTGACAGACTTAATAAAGGTTCGAGGTTTTACAGGCCTTTAATTTGTAAAGAGTCTGCAGAGAGTACAAGCATGAAATATCTTAGCAAGAGGTTTGTCTTTTTCGTAGACAACAATGCTGAGTTTTGCAAGCTGGGTTAGAAGCTGTTTATTCTGTAGCTGAAGTGTTTGGAAGGCAACTTCATTCATAGAGGGAAAACCTCTCTGACCTTTGTGCAGATCATTGAGAGGGAAGATCATGACCCCAGAGTCTCCAGTGGCTTTTGATTGAAACCTTGTGTTTCAAGAAATAAATGTTTAAAAACACTTCCTTATAAGGCCCGGGCTGCACAGACTGACTTTTTTTTATAGCATTTTAACTATTTTGGTAAAAGGTGTTTCTTCCCCTACCCCCCTTCAGATCCTACCAGAAAAAGCTAACTCAGCACAATTGTTAGTGTGACCCTTAGGCTGAATACAATTTTGTCATTATAAATATGACTTAAATTGATACAGCTTCTTTTCCTAAACCCATAGGCCCAAGCTGTCTCTGCATAAGTATGTCTATGTGACTGTAACAATGTGTGCATTCATGGGCTTGCCCATGTCAATTGCAGGGATGTATTTTGTAGGTACAAACCAATCCAAAAAGGAAAAAATAAGTAAGTTCAGCCTTGACAAAAGACAAGTATAATGAGTGGGATTAGATGTGAGGGATGTTGGGAACCATGTCAAACCTTCTAAAAACTTAATTTGTTTAATTGTTGGCAGTCAGAAAGACTGAAATAAATGTTTTCCATACAATTTATTTGATGTCTCTATGTGTCCTTCTACTCCAAGGCAGAAATTCAGGAATTTCAGAATTTCTTACTTCATCTGCCTTGTTCACACTGACTTTTAGCAGTATTTGAAAACATGGGATTGCAAAAGTCCTGCTTATACAGTCAAAGTACCTAACCACTTTCAGATTAGATGTGTCCCTTCTTAGTTGGCAAACTGGTGTGCTTTGTTAGCTGTACCAGTGCCCATCGTCTGGTATGGTCAGGGCTCCAACAACTTTCTTTGCTACCAAAGGATTTGCTCCTTAAGTGGTGCCTCATCTGTACCATGAATGTTGTGATTCATGGGATGAGGGGGTTATTTTTAACCTGATATATGTGGAAGAGGTACCAAGGAGTTGGCACCATGGACTGTTATTTATGACTAGCAAAAAGCAATCTCTTTTATGTGCATTATGGATGTAGTTTGCAGTTTTCAAATTAATTAAAATTGATGTAAGTCTTCTCATTTTTTTGCTTTGAGGGAAAAGGGTATTTGTTCAAAATCAAACTTTTAGGCTGAAATGAGATGTGGTTCTTAAGTGCTCACTAATCTCAAAAAGTAATCTGTCCCATTAACCCCTTTTTCAAGAGTCTTCCTCAAAGCCAGCAGTGACACTGAGCAGAGCTGCTAAGAATCTTATAGCCATTCTATCTTAAAATGTTCCTTTTCTTCTAATAGAAAGGGTGGAAGGTTAGCAAATGGCATTCTTGGATCTGTCACAGGAAAGGGTTTTTTTTGTTTTGTTTTTGTTTTTTGTTTGTTTTGGTTTTTTGTTTTGTTTTGGTTTTTTTGTTTGTTTGGTTGGTTGGTTGTTTTTTTTTTGTTTTGATGAGATCAGCATTGTCAGAATTTCTCCTAAAATATCTTAGAGCAACAGATTCAAATGTTCTTTTCTGAACAGATGAAAATTCAGTCATCTGTTCTGTAATTATATAGTAAGGATATACTGTTGCTGATTTACTTTGTATTAACATTCACTTGTTGGTGGTGTGTGTCTACTATTCATGTGTAAAGTAGAAACCATTTTGATACAGAGAATGCTTTTTTTAATTTAAATTTATTTTTTTTTTATTTTAAAATAATTCTTTGCTGTAGAAAAACAACTGTTGTGTACACTTCAAAAGGATACTGATGTCATCGTGATCACATTTTCTTTATGAGTCCTGTCTTCTCCCTCTTCTCGGTTTGTTTGTGGAGAAGCAGACTCTGGAAACTGGAGCCACTACATAAAAATTCAAAAGTCATCTCCAAATTTCTTCTATGCAAGACCTGGGCATAAGGGCAGTCAGTTTTATCTTCTGTCTAATGTCTCTTGGGTTTCAGTATTTAGTGGGCTTCTAGCCTCCAGGCATGGTCTTTTGATTCCTGGGATAATTAGGACAGCTGTATAATATAACAAAAGATCAAGTAGAAAAGCAACTGTATGTTGATTAGAAGTATCTCTTAGCACTCTAGGTAGCAACTGATATTGATGACTGCTTTCAAACTTTCACAGCCCGTTCAGATTTAGCTTCCCATATTTTTACTCTCAAGCAGACCAGAATGCACTGGTTTTTAACTTGATTGTAAGTTAGAAAATGCCAAATAATTTTCTACCCAGAAGTAATTTTTCCTTCAGTCCTTCTTTTTCTTCCCTTTTTCATTGAGTATTCTCAAAAGTCAGCATGTGTCACAGTTGCTGATCCTGCATGGTCACCATTCAAATCTGCTTTAGTTTCTTACTGATGCTTAATGTTCTTCCAGTCCTAGATCATCCTCAGAAACCCAGGTGGCTGCTTTCCACAGGAAGTTTGGGAAGAGAGTGAGAGCATGTTTCATGCCATCCTATAGAGCTAAAGGGAAGCACTTAAGCCTAGGAAACATTTCCTTTTGAATGAGCTTGTGCAGTACCTTTGGCTTCTTCCAGGGCTTTATTGACATTGCTGTCATTGTGACTAAGTTTCTTGGTATTGCTGATTATTGTGATGGCATAGAGCCAAAATCACTGTTGCTTTTGGAGGAGCAGGAAAAAAGACAGCGTGAAAATGTTTTTGGAAGGGGAAAAAAAGGAGTGCTTGTTAAAACTGAACAGATGATTGTTGTATCCTTGTATCATACTAGAATTGAAGCTAATTTTTAAACACCGCAATTTTCAGCATAGTTCATGGCAGAGGTGCTGGGTGAGGCAGCATTTAAGAAATAATATTTCCTCACTGAATACATAAAACAGGTAAAAAGTAAATTGTTGGAGTGCACTTCCCTGCTGTGGTTCATTGCTTTTTGGGACTTTCATTTTGAAGTGCAGATACCCCTGATCTTCCCTACTGGCTCAGCTGCATCTTCCGTCATCCAGCACCTGCACCTCTGTGCAGGGCGCATGGTGACAGTTCTTTCATTTCTTCACATTCCAGGATGCCCATGACTGCAATCAGTCTCTTTTTACAAAAGCTGATCTTCTTCTCCTCCTCCAGCCCAAAGAGTTAAGGAAGTCCACTTCTGAGCACCAGCTCGTACCTAGAACATTACCAACAGCTTTAAAAGCTGCCTGTGGCATGGGAATATATGGGCTTTCTTCCAATGAGACTTTTCCCTCTCGTGTTGCAAGTATATTTCTAAGCTGGTTTTGGAATATAAAATATGTCTGTGGTGGGTTAACTTCGGCTAAGGACCACTCACTCACCCTCCTCAACACAACAGGAGTAGAAAATAGGATGAGAAGGCTCATGCATCATGGTAAAGACAGGGAGATGCTGATTACTGTCATGGACAAAACAAACTCGCCTTGGAGAGAATGAATGTATTGCCAATTAAAGATTTGGGTAGTGAGAAACCAAGTCAAACAATAAAACAGCACCTATCCAGTCCCATTTCCTACGTTCTGTTTCAGTCCGGCTCTAGACTCTGCTCTCTCAGCGCAGGGAGGGATGGGGTGAGTATGGTCTGTATACAGTTGCTCTGAGGATTCATAGTTTGGTTTGGAAGGGACCTTCAAGGTCATCTTTTTGCAAATCCCTGCCATGAGCAAGGACACCTTCTACTAGACCAGGTTGCTCCAAGCCACATCCAGACTGGCCTTGAAAAGTTCCAGGGAGTGGGCATCCACAACTTCTCTGAGAAACCCGTTCCAGTGTGTCACCAAATCCTGACTTTTCCCCCAAATTTAGCAGAGCAAGCAAACATAGTATTTCATCCATTGTCTCTGAGAGCCTTCTCCAGCCACACAGCTCTTTCCTTGCACCAGTGTGGGCTCTCCCCATGGAGCTGCAGTCCTTCAGGGAAAGATCTGCTCTCATGTGGGCTCTAAAAAGGCAGCAGTAGCTCTCTGCTCCACTATGGGCTGTCCGTGGGTTTCAACAGATCTGTACTTTGTACCTGGAACACCTCTTTCCCCTCCTTCTGCTCTGATCTTGGACTTCCCAATGCTGTTTTTCACCCTTTTCCCCCCATGCCCTTTCCTTTGCCTGTGTTTTGCCCTTTCTAAAAGATGTTTTCCCAGAGATGACACCAGCTGGGCTGAGTGGTGTCCTGCAGTGGATCCTCTGGGAGCCTTCAGGAGCCAGCTGTGTCCAGCACAGGGCAGCCCGGGTCTCTTCTCCCAGAGGTTCCTGCAGTCCCTCCGCTGCCAACACCATGTCATGGACACCCAATAGAGCATCAAACGATACTTAAAATTTTCATTACAGGGAAATTACAAGAGTGTAACAATGCTTACTAATGCACTACCGTGCCACTTTGAGTGACAAAGAATATTTTCTTCACAGGAGGAGGGAATTTAGTTTCTGTGTTGCGTTTTCACTCTTGCACAGATGTAGACAAGGCTGCTGGTACAGGAGGTCTGAGCTACATGGGGAAGCTCTACTCTTTCGCTAAGCGTCAAATATGATTAATACATGGGAAGACACTTCTTTATGCAGCAGGTCCTGAGGCTCTGTGGCCACAGAGAAGTCTGTACTGTGGAGGCAGTGTCTGCAGGGTCAAATGTGGCTTAGACAGTTTCCTGGACAGCAGGTCTGTAAGTGGATAATGGAATGAGCTTAGATAGGGACGTGCTGTTTAATATCCTTAATATTGTAATTCTCACTGCTGGCAAAATATGACTGACTGGGCCAATAGGCAGTGTTAGAGGTTATAATAGAACTGAAGAAATGCAACCAAGAGAAAAGTATGGCAGAGTGATGTCTGAAAGGCTGAAATTACAGAATGTATTCTGTAGAACATGGAGTACTGAAATTAAAGAGACAACATTGAGCCCAAATGAATTTGGAATTGCTTAAGGAAGATGCTGAGAAATTCATGGACTTTTGCCTAAAAAGACAGGCAGCAGAATTCTGTTTGTTCTATAGGTGGGTGTGGTATAGCACTAAGAATCGACTGGTATTTTTGTCATATGGCTTTAATCCTGTTTCTCTTGAGAATGCCTCTTTCTACAATGTTTCTGTATATTATCAAGTGTCGAAGTGGATCAGATCTAAGTGGGTAGTTGGAGTTGAGGTCACTTCAATTACCCTGATTGCTGGTGAAAACAGCAAGACTTGATTGGAGGAAGCAGATTTGGAGTTCTTTCAGAAGTGCCTACTAACAGTTTTTAAGAAGTTTGATCACACAGTTTGATTCTTTGCAACCTAAAAATTAAGTTTGGTTTGGGTTTCCCTATAATGGAAATATCTGATTGCCTTTTGCTACAATTGCATTCATGTTTTTATTCCTCCTTATTGTAACTTTATCTTGCTTTACCTCAGATTTTTCCATTAATTTCAGGAAATAAGAGCCTGACACAGTGATGCTTGTGAGTGAAGCCTGGTCCTTGGTATCCTGGTGTTTGAACTTTATGGATTAGAATTGTTGACTTACAGCAATCAGGTTCACTCTTGTTGTGTCTGACAGGGAACAGAGGGGACTAAGCCAAAACCAGAGCCCCCAGAGTAAGGGCATTAGACCTGTCTTTTCCAAAGTGAATGGTTTCCCTTCTAAACAGTCTCTGGAAAGAAGCTTAGTAATTCCTTAGGGAGGCAAGTTATAAAACTTGAGATGCAGATATTTAAATCCTATGAGCCAGCCAGTAGTAGTGGAATTGGCTGTCAGAACTTGTAAAAATCTCAACCAATCTCTTTTATTGTCTTGTGGCTGCAGCAGTGAGGCATCTCAGCTTGTGCAGGGTGAACCTTCCCCACCATATCCTGTTTGCTACTGTTCATGTGAATACAAATGACAGCACAAGTTATATCCAGAGGAAGCAGCTTTAGGGTGCAAAAGGTTATCACAGAGGTCCTTTCATCTGCTGAAATGTAAGAACATGAGAATTTATATCCATCGCACCTGAGGGGCTACAGAAATTACTGGAGACCAATCTTGCATCAATTCGATTTTAGTAAGTGGTGCTGCCTGCAGTATTTCAGATTCTTGTGTATGATATTTTGAGCTGTGAAATTTTCACTGGAAGTTGTTGAACATATGGAGGAATTTCCATTTGCATGCCAGTTAAGAGTTCTAGAGTGTTCGTGAGGTTATTACCTCTCCACTACAAAGGAATCCATATTATTCAGGGAAATTAATAAGAAAAAGTCTTGTACCGGCTGTTCCCCATGTTATGTATGATGCTACCGCAACTTGCAGCATGGTATGACTCTAACTGGGAATGTCCTTCCCAATTACAGTTTTAAAACTTGAGGAGAGTAGTTCTGAATCCTTATCTTGTGCATCAAGCCTCAGAAAACCTTTTTTGCTTTCAAGCTCTGGTTCTGTAACCCCAGTGTGGTTCTGGTTAGAATTCTGTTATGTTATACAGCAGAGCAGTGTCATTTATGGAAATCTTCTGGTAGCTAGTGGTTGAAGAGGAAACTGTGCTGCATTTGAAAGTGGTTATATGGTATGGTTGTCTTTGTTTGCACAGGAATGAACTTGGTGATCCTACGAAAACGGGATTAGAAAGGTCAGTGTGGATAGCAGCCATTTAGATGATAAAACGTTAATTCAGTAATTCATGTTGTCTACCTTTTTATGCCCTAAGCTGTGATTGAAAGGATATCCATAAACAGCCACATGAAGTCTGTTATTTGTCTCTTCTGAGAGACACAAAAATCCTTAATACTGTAGCTTCTTGGCAGGTAGTATAAGGTCTTAATCTAAAAGTATGTCTGTGTTACAGAAATGTATTTGATTCTGGAACAGTGCTATGTTAAATCTGGAGCCCTCAAGTCCTGTGCCAGTTCAGGAGGCAGCTGTAGGCTCCATTTCAGACATACAGGTATTATCATAGAGTGTGCAACCCTGGTAACCTTGGTTGATTTGGGAACTTCATATAAAAGGAGACAGAATGGTAACTTTAAGTAGTGTGGTTGCCTCTTGATTCAAAAAGAGGAATGTCTGCATGCAACTTAGCTGGAAGAAAAACTAATTCTAGCACAGAAATCAACAAGTTAGACTATTGTTTTTCAACATGTGCTAGAAGCTATTTAATAAAATTCTGTATTTGTAATTGGATCCAGTTTTTCCACTGAGTTGCATTTGCATTGCATAATCTCCTATCCTGTTAAAAAATGCCCTTTGGCACTTAAAAGGTCCACTACACAGACTGATAACTTGACTGTTCTTTAGGTCTTCCATCTTTACAGTGCCATTAGCTCCAAATTTTGGCAGTGCTTGGTTTTGGTCACCACAGCAGTCCAGGCTCAGCTAGGTGGTATTTCAGAGGCCATTCCTGATCCTTCTGGAACAGGAACAGCTGGATCCTTCTGGGTGGAACAGCTTCTGTTACACAGTTGTGGTCACTATGGTTTGAAGCAAAATGGGGAAGTTGAAGGCTTAATTCCTAAGAATCAATCTATAAACCAATGATAAATCTAGAAAATAACCCTGAAGAACAGAATATTTCCTGTGGCAATTCCTTATATCTGATGTATTTGTTTTCAGAGTGCAGAGGACTAACTTTTAAACACCACCTTTGGTTGGATGCTCAAAGGAGACTTTGCAGAGTCCACCTGTTCTTCTTCCTTTTTTAAATGTGGAACTGTCTTCTGCACTTCCTTAAAGTGGAAAGCATTTTGTTGTTCTGGTATGAGCTTGTTTAATGACATAAAGATTATAAGTGGAACATCAAGACAATAAAAAAAAAAGAAAATACTTAAAATAGCTTATATAAAGTGAGGATCTTGTTGAGAATTGTCAGTAAAGAGCCCCAGTTTTGAATTTCCTTCTGCAGAGGAAATGAAAAGTCACCCTAAAATATATCATATTGCTGGAAGACTCCAGTAAGCACTTTTCAATGTGGGTTTGAAGTTCAGAGACAAAATCTCCCAGTTCCTGGGCAGTGTTCTGGAACAAGCTGCCACTAAGCAGCTGTCAATAAGGTGATCAGCACCCTGTCCCCACTCTGTCATCATTCAGTTCTCGCTTATGGTGTACAGCTTGGTGCAGTTGGTGGTATGCAATTGCCTGGTTTAAATGTATGTCCTCATGAGCACTTGTGGGCTGCAGATCCCTCTTTTACAGGTGGATCCTTTCATAGCAGTAGTTTTGATTTTGATTTAGAGCCGGGAACAAATCAAGTTTTCTCTTGTTCTCCTGTTCATTCACATATTCCTTATTTCTTTGCCCAGCACTGCTTCCACTGGCAGGTGCGTGGCTCAGTAGCCATGAAGGGAAGCTGTGCATGTCATTCTGGGTGGTGAATTCTACTTGTGCAGCCAGTGCCTGGTTTGAGGCAATGCTGAGAGTGGTAACATAAATAAATGCCTTTTCAAGTGGGCCAGAGAGCTTGCTGAAGACCTTTTGGCATGATGTCTGCTTCACAGGTGCATTCCCAGTCTGCTCTATAATGACCACTAGTTTGAAAAAAAAATGAGTATTTTTAGTTTTGTATTCCTCAGGGTGTTGTTAAAAATAATTAAAGTAGTGAATTAGTATTAAATCTCAGAAATTTAAATATCAATCCATTGCATCATTAGAATTTTTATTCAAATTACTGCAGTGCTTAAGCTTTGTTATCAATTCAACGTTTTTTCCTAAATGATCATGGAATGCTTTTGATTTTACTATTTACTATTACAGCTACCCCTGTATGTCAAATACAGGATTATATTTGAGCTACATTACCCATTTTCCTGCCCTCTGTAGTCTTAGATATGTCAGCTAACACTAAAATGAAGAGGTGCACTCTAGTAGGAGCTCTAGTGCTGCACTGGATTTAGCGAAGTGTTGCATTTTAGTTTTATCATTTAATGTTCATTTTGAGACTTCACAATTAACGGTTGTCAAATATAATAGCAAAAGTAATAATGGAAGACATTTCTAGTTCAAGCAAAACAAAAACATCTTAAATGCTTGCAGAGGGATTTTTGTAAAAATCCTTATGTGAAGGTGACTGGGAAATAAGGGTGGGCAGAGTCTCACTTTGCCATGCCTGAAGGGAATTTTAATGGCAAAATTCCAAACCCCTGAAACCCTAGGACTTCGAGTAAAGCGTTGACACTGATGTAATCTGAGCAGTACAAATGACGTTGCTTTAATACTGTGGATATTCAGGAGCAGTGATTACTAATGGGAAACACAGAAGTGCAGATAATGTACAGGAAGAGCCATTATGAGCTTGCTTCACCAAGCCCTTCCTGAAGGGGTCTGTAAGGGGCTGCTGTGCTGGTGGATGAGTTCCATCTGCCTTCTTAACCAGGCTGTAGAGGTAGGAAGCTGTAAGTCACGGCCTGAACACACCACTAATGCCTTCTGCCCCTTTCAGGGTCTGTGAGGAGTTTCTTCAATTGCACAAGATGGCTGAAACCATGCCATGCTATATGCCCCCAGTTGCCTTCCTTTTTCCTTTGTGCCAACTCCTCCCGCTATCCCCGTCTTCCAGCCCTGGTGTTCCCATGTGAGAAGTGTTTTTTCTGGCGTTGGCAGGCTCAGGTGTCCAGCCCTGCACAGGCTCAGACTGTGTCCAGATCCACCAGATGAGCTCGTGTAGTGCTTTCAATGGGCTCTGTGTGGTCGGTGCTGCTGGAGCTTGAGGGAGCCAGGTCTGTCTTTCCCCATGACCAACCCAGAGCAATGTGGATAGGGAGTCAACACACTCTGAAGGTGGAGGTGCCCCTCAAAGCCTCTATGCTCAGGAGAAGCCTCAGAAGCTCGCTGGGAGAGCACTGGGTGTACTGTAAGGGAGACATCTCTGGCATGGCAGTGGTGTCTCTGTAGGAACAGCCATGCTCAAGGGACAGCTGAGGCAGATTCTGTACTGATGCCTCTCTGGTTCTTGAACTCGATAATGTTCCTTGCAGTGGGAATTAGACACTATTGGTAATAACTCCTTCCTAGTACCTGCTTCCCTTTCAATGGTAGGAATTCTCTTTGAGAAATTAAACGCTCCATGGAGTGTTTTAATGAAATCCAAGTTTTGTCTCCGAGTCATCAATTTTGCTCTGTCTCTCAGCCATCGTCCTTATACTCCTCCCCAGAAACCCACTAACTAATCAACTTAGCATTGGGCATTCTGAAATGTTTGCTGAGAAAACAGCTCTGTTTTGACAGACAGCAATTAGAGCACCTGGGCTATAGGCAGACTTTACAGCTCTTCTGGGGATCTCTTATGAATAGCCACCATGAGGCCAGCACAGCCCTGTGCAAACAAGCTTTGTAACCAAACTGCACTGAAAACCCCCTTCTCTTCTACCCACACCTTCCCCTCCCAAAATTACTGAGTAGCATGGACATACCTCCTTTACTTACTCTGAACCTGAAAAAGTTCTCACATTTTGGAGGAAAATGCTGTTTAGAGTTAGGAAGAGTTACTGTCTCATTCAGATGTGCTTGTTTGAAGTCCCATGCATGGCTGGGTGTCTGTCATACACACTCATTTGAAGCTGTTGGATTTTAATTTGTTTTTTCGTAATTGGAGAGCTGCAGAATATTTGAAGGTTTGGAGTGATTCACTTACATGGAAAATAAAGGAGAGTATGTTAAATAAAGGAGAGTATGTTAATCTAAACACAGCTTTTGTCAGTGACCTTTGGGGAGGCACATTGTCTGATACTGGTTACATTGCTCATCAGTAATAAATCACATTTTTTTGAGGAATCAATGTGCTCTCTGTGGTCACAGTCATTCTCTTCTAGTCACTTGAGACTGTCTTGGAGAGCCTGGGATCTCTTCTCAGCTGCCATTTTATTTTTTCCACCTGCTTTGGTTTATGCCGTCATCACTTCTTGCTCTGAAAGAGTTTAATAGAAACTGAAAATTTTTCCATAGAAGAATTCTTCATTCTTTCACTCTTTTCAGCAGTCTCAACTAGAGGAAAAGGAAAAGAAAATGTCTACATCTTGGCAGCTAATTCAAGACATCAAAAATAGCAAAATGCTAATTTAAACAAAATAATATTGATCAGTCATATTAATGAAAAACAGTCATTGACTTTAATGTTGTAAAGCTGTTACGGTGTGATAGCCCCCTTGTTCTAAAACATTATTTTTCCCAGAGGATGTTTTCAGCCATTACTCTCAGAAGTATTTTCTGTAGGCTGGAAAAGGTTATATTTAGTGTGTGTACATTATTTCTACTTCTGGAGCTGACTCTCCTGCTCTATTTTTAAATTAACTACTTCAAAATCTTTCACAGGGAGGTGTACGAGACTGAAAACATAAATGAGTGCTTTTTCTGTGAAGAAAGTGTTTGTTCTAGCCAGGTTGTTACTGCTTTCCTCCCCTCAGAGTGACCTCTGCTGTGAGCGTGTCCCCATCCTGGCAGGAAGATGGGCTGTCCCAGATGCCTGGACACTCGGTTGCCTTGCAGCCAGCCGGGAAGGCGCTGCTGTCTCCGAGCAGCACAGCCCCAGCTCTGCAGCCACCTGAAAGGCAGAGGTGTTAATCTCCTCACCAGGTCTTGTGCTGGGCTGTGCTTGCCACGCCGCGCCGCAAGTAACGCCTTCACAGGGTGTGCTTGACTGCAGAGCAGGAAAAAAGGGTTCCTTTGGTGTTTGCTGGAACCTAAGAACATCATCTGGAACAACCAGAGAGTTTGGTGCTTCACTCAGCTTTTCATTGCGTCCCTGGCATGTTGCACAAATGAACTCTCAGGTCAGAGACCGCTAATGGATGTCTTGATGGACACAGCTGTGATAAGGTTACCTTTAAATAGAAGATTATATATAGGTTATAATTATAAGGTTACCTTTAAATAGAAGATTATATAGGGTACTGCCTTCAAGGGGAGAGGACATAGGAGATGTTTCTCATTTGGACATTTATTCTACTTACTCACCTTTATCTTTCCCCTGTTCCTATTGCACCAGTAAGTAAAAAAAAAAAGCAAGATGTGTGTGAGGAAAAAAAATGCAACTTGCATTTCCTTTTGCTTTCTTACTTTGTTTTGCAGTGAAATCATGTTAATAATAGGATGTTAGCTATCAGATTTTTTAAAATATGATTAGGGATGACACATTCTAGGCAAAACCTGAAAATCAAAACTTGCTTTTTCACTCCACCCTTGAAGCTACTCTGTGTCACAGATAAGCACTTTGCTGCAAATGACTGGCCAAAAAATTCTTAAGGATCTGCTGGTGCTAATCTTTGTTTTATCTGAAGATGATCTTGCTAAGCAACTTAAGGTGCTGTCCTGGCATAGTCTCTGAATGTGTTACTATCTCATGTGAATAAGGTCTTGAAGATGAAATGAAAGACAGATCCTTTGGCCAAACTTGTATACGTTCATTTAACAGAAGACTGAGACAGCATAAAACATTCCCACAAACATGTAGAGCTAAAATTACATTTCTCAATGGCTGCAAATTACACTTTGCAACATTAAAATATTCAGAGCTTTTTAATAAGTATTATTTTATATGTTTTTTCAAGTAGATACATGAAATGCTGAAAGTTTTTTGGGAACATTCATTGAATATTTTAAAGCCATTTGGAAGGAAGTGAGAGTCTTGTCCCTTAATACAGCTCTTACTATAAGAAGTCAGCGGTAATTTTGTCTTTGGTTTCAGAGAGGGGACTGTTTGTATTTGCAATAGTGAATAAATGACCTCTGTTTTTTTTCTTAATGTCAGCATTCAAAAAACTGTTCAGTTATAAAAAGTGCTGTTTTCTATTGATAGTAAAATAGCCAGCATAATTAGAATTACTGAAAAAAACAAAATCAAGACAGATTTTTTTTTTCACTTTATTAGGCTACTTGAGGTATTTTCAGTATGCCTAAACCAGTTACTTTACTGGTTTGTAACATCCTTTATTATTAATTGGGATCACATAGGATTTGAACAGAAATGTTTTTGCCACTCTTCTTAGAACGGCACTGTGGCATTCCATATTTCTCTTTCCAACATAAGGAACTGCTGAGGAAGTTACACATGTTGGGGGCAGCATACCACTGGTTTTGGTATCTAAGAACACCAGAGAAGCTGGCTAAAGGGAATTTCGGGTTCTTGAAAGTTTAATAAATACTGGAATTTTGGTGAAATTCTGGAAGTTATGGAAATGCTGAAGTCCTGGAAGTGTTGCAGAATAACAGGCAAAGGGTGGCTAATGAATTGATTAACTGTTGCAGTTCATGAGCAGAGTGATGAATAAGATGATAGAATATTCTGATAACATAAAGAATAGGCTTTTCATTAATGCCAGTCAAATTACTTTATGTAAGATGTGTAATGTCAAAAAAATGTGATACAGTTCCTTGATTATCTCTAAAGTTTGGTTAAAAAACCCAACCTTGTTTAATATCAGTAACTTTTTTGCATTAAGTATAATTAATCTTCTGTAGAAGAACAATTTCCAACATTATCACAGAATCACAGAACAGTTTGGGTTGGAAGGGACCTTAAAGATCATCCAGTTCCAAACCTTCCACTAGACCAGGCTCAATCCTGATCCCATCCAGCCTGGCCTTGAACACTTCCAGGGATATGGCATCCACAGCTTCTCTGGGCAATCTGTGCCAGGGCCTCACCATCATCACAGTGAAGAATACCTTCCTAAAATCCAATCTAATTCCATCCTCTGTCAGTTTGAAGGCATCACCCCCTGTGCTATCCCTACATGCCCTTGAAAAGAGTCCCTTAATGTTATCTGTTAGCGTTGTACAGACAATATGCTTAAAGTGAGCATTAGCTGTCAGTATTTTCCCGTTACAGTTAAAACTTAACAGTGAAGTTTATTTTTGAGCTTAATAGGTTTTGTGCTGGGCTTGATGATGATAATCATTTGATCAGTGAGCTGGAAGCAAGTCTAAAATGACAGTGCAGGTGATATAGAAAATGGTGTAGTGTTCCCTAATGGTGAGAGCAGGCAGGTAGGGCCATTTAAATTGTTTCTTAATGCAAGCTCATTTACACGAAGTGCCTATGAACATGAAGCATATAAATCAGAACAGTATGAAGTCTACTGTGCACTGTTTGGAGAAGAGTGACTTGGAAAGGATTTAAGCTTGTTATGGAAACAAGTGTGATCTTGGCAGCAGCAGGACTTTGGCTACATAAAAATAGGATTAATGAGTATGAATTGAATGAAGATTTTAGTTCTGTTTTATAGGATAGTTGATGCAGTTGTCACAAAACTCTGTATAGTCCTAATATCTAGAAAATCAAATAATAGTAATATTAAAACACTTTATTCAAGCAGAGACAGTCAAAACAAGGATCATTATCCAGACACTGAGAACAGAAGGGTTGGAAATAGAAAGACATAAGACTGTGACAGTGAAAATTATTAACTACTGGGACAAGCTCACAAGGACAGCTGCCAATTCCTCATGGCTTTCAGTCCCAAGTGGATGTCCTTTTCCTAAGCCCCCCAGAATAAAAGATTGTGAGCAACTGGGTATGATGTAAATATTTATTCTGTACAGGAAAGCAAACTGGATAAAATCAGTAAGCCTTAATTCTGCCTACTGTAAGCTCTGAAACAGTCCACAGAAGTCAAGGAGAGCCTTTAAGTAGCATAAAACAATATAAAATAAGCAGGTAGAAGAAGTTATTTTCCACACAACTGTTTTCACTTGTAGGAAAAGTAATTGTGAAACAAATTGTTTCAGGAGGTTCAGTCTTGGTAGAATCAGATGGGTTTATTGCTTCTTACATCTGTTTTGTCAATCCTTTCCTTCTTCTCTTTCCTTACCTAGTTTTGGTTTTTTTTTTAGTTTGACCGGTTCAATAGCACTCTTAACTTAACAGTATTTGATGAATTCTCATCTAAATTTTCCCAAAACTTCCTTTGCTCTAACACATTTTCTTATGTTTTTGTCCTCTGAACATCTTTCAGGTGTGTCTGTTTTCCATGAAGCAGCTTCCCACGGACATGTTACCTTATAATGGATGTAGTTCAAAAGAACTTTGACGAGTAAAAATTACCAGGATTTTTTCTGTTTGTAGTGATTGTACGGAGTGACTATAAAAGCTGCAGGAAAATCTTGCCTTTAAATGATTGAAGGGAAGGAAGCTTCCCTTCCCTTTTCTTAATCAGGAATGATGCATATTGGAAAAAACTATACTCAGGTTTAGCTCTGATTTTGGTGATCCACTATGGATCTGAAGGAGGCAAAGCAAGTTTTTCTTCTGTCCTGTGTTATGTGAACATTTGAAGAGTGTCCTGTTGCTTCCAAGGAGAACAGCAGAAGTGCAGCCAGCACATGCCTCACCCTTACTTGAGGGACAGCTGGAATACAAGCCAGCCATGGCAGGCTGCTCCTCTACAGCCTGGAAGGTCTGTGTGGATGAAATCTTTAGAGAAGTAAGGCTCCACAGCATCTTGGGAGTGGAAAATACTCTCTGCTTTGTTTCGTGGCTTAAAATGAGTTCTCCATTCTTTCTCCTGGAAATGTAACCTGTGGTGTAAGAGCAACGTTACTCTTAGCTGGGAGGCAGATTTCTCACGAGTCTAACAATACCATCATCTCTGTCACCACCTCAGTTTCTTTCCAGATGCCAAATCCGAAATTCAGATCACAGCCCTTGATCACAGTGAGAACATCCATATTACAACCGAAATTGCATGTCAGATTCTTCAGTTTGCAAAGAAGAAAAAAACCCTTCCAGTGCAAGGTCTGCCTGCAAAAAGAGAAACCAGTGATTTCCCTTTCAATTCCTCTGTTGCCTTAACATTTTGAGTCAAATTTTTACAGTTCAGAAGAGACCTAAAATGGAGTGAAAAAACAACATATGGAGAGTATTTATTTCTTGGGTGGGGAGCTGTGGCTGAAGAATAGGATTATATCAGTGTGTTGCCTGCACGGTGTTGTCACCACAGTAACGTGCAGCAGAAGGAGGCTCTCTGAAGGTGGTGTTTGGGTGAAGGCAGCAGGGCCAGCAAGGAGAGGCGGCGGTGGGGCTCAGACCCATTGTTCTGTAAGCGGCTGCAGGGCTGTCCAGGTGTCCTGATTTAAAGGCTGCTCCTTGAGACAGGAAATTGTATCTTGTTCTGAGGTTTACTGTAATAAAGTACATAGTCCTGGGGGAATGTGCTGCTGGGCCCATGAATCACTTTATGGGCTGGCTGTTCTGACCTCAGCCCTGTGATTTATTCACGCCATACCGCAGCAGGAATGGCAAAAATGTAAGCGGCACATGGTCTTCCCAGCCTCCCCCTTCCCAACCAGATGGGCCTTGAACTGGGAGGCTGCCATAAATCCATACAGGCAGGTTTGCTCTGGGCTGCCAGTTCCACTTGTCTTGCCCACTCTGCCCTGTGTCTGCTGGGGAATCCTCTTGCTGCTCAGGTGTTTCCTTTATAGTTTTGTGGCCTTGTAGCTTCTTGTGTGAAAAGATGAAAAATCTCAGTGCAGTCAGGGTGCTCCTAGCAGGAATAAGGTGTCTTGAGGTGCACGAGATTTTGGTAATCCTCTTATTCCTTTTAGCTAACGACAACAAAAAGAAAGAAACCTGGCTGTTTTCAGCTCAGAATGTCCCTGTTTTACAGATGTTACCAGATGTGCTCTTTAGTGAACAGTGGCATTTGCATTTACAGAGGTAGTTAAGTGATGTGCTTTTGGTCAAATCACAAATGAGGGGAGTGAAGAGTAGCTCCTGACTCTCAGCTCTGCTAAGCCTTGTTCCTATTCCAGTTGGCACTGTTTGTTTAGATGCTTTGCACTTGGCAGTTGTTAGTTTTAAAATCCAGCACTTTGGTGCTGGTCTTTCAGTGTTTGAAATATTTTTTCTGCATGAAGCATCCTGATATTTTCCTGTAAATTCATTAGTCTCTACTCTTCAGAAAATGCTCAGAATTTTTATTGATGTCCAAAATTCCGATTTCTTAAGGATAGTTTCAGGATTAGAAGTTGTCCACATCACACATGTTCAATCTGCCTTGCAGTTATTTTCTGCCCCTTTATTTTTTGGTTTACTTTCTTTTTTTTATAAAGTAGATAAAATTTAAACATTTTAACGTTCAGCAAGATTTTTTTTGCAAGAAATTAACTATGCCACATATCTTAACTAAGTAGATACCAAATTATAATTCTTAGCAGTTGTACAACCAGTTAAAGGTCAACTTTACCAAGATGTTGCTTAGAAGGTAGGGGAACTTCCATTTATCTATTGTATAAGCTGGTTTTCATGAGAGTCAGTTTCTTGTGTGATACAACCTGGTTTAATTTTGTTTCTTCTCTTTCATAGCGTTGAAATTGGAGGTTTATTACTTTTTCTAAGATGCTAAAAGTTACGTCTGCAAATTTATCTGTGATTATGTTTCTTCAGTAAGCCAATTCGGGTGGGATTTTTGTTTAAACTACTGCATAAACACAGTTTCGGATTTGTTCACTTGAAAAGGTGTCGGTTGCTAGAATGCGCTAAATTGAGGCTTTTCCAACTTCCTCACATGTGAATGACTTGCTCTCTCACTTTCTGCATGTTGCTTAAGGTTCACATACCTTATGTCTCATTACAAAACAGGCAGTAGCAGCTTACTTTAAGATGGCTGAGCTTCTCTTTTTTTCTGTAAATCTCTTTAGATCTGTACATGAAAAAAGGCTTTGAATAGGAGTGTATCTTTACTGTGCTTAGCAGGGATCTGATAAAGGATTGTCTGTTTACATGGTTTAGATCAGGCTTAACAGTGCTTGTTCTGGAGCAGAGTACACATGCTCAGTCTTTAAACTTTTTACTGCGTGCAGCTCTGGTTTCTTCTCGTGAGGAACAGGCACTGGATAGAGGTAAAAACAGAAAGGGAAGTAGTAGGATGCTCCCTATTTACTGTAGAATGCCAGTTGCTTCAAGCATCTTGAAAGTTATCTTCAAAACTCATCAGAAAATGCTGTAATGCCCATTCAAACAAATTTTCTGTGCTCAGGGACTGCAAGTAGCTACACCTGCTTTCAGACCCAGATCTGAAAAAGGAAATTAAATGAGACCCTCTCAGGCCCCTTCTGCTGCAGTTGCAGAACTAAGTATATCCAAATTTTATCCATAGCCCCTGACACCTGCTCCATTTCTGTCCTCAACCCTTTCAACAACTCCTGCTTGCTTAGAAACACTTTTTTTTGGCACTACTTAAGCAGCAGTCATTGGAGCTACCAGGAGCAGGAAGCAAAGTGATGCCTCAGTGTTTAATGAAACTGCTTCCAGCCTTCATTTCCCCTGATGCTGCTATTCATGTTATCCAGACACTTGGCACTTCTTGTGCTCCTTTTTTAAATCCCTGTCCTGGGCAGCAGCAGCAACAACCAGAGAAGACTGAAATACAGGTATAGTTATGTTTAGGGTGGAATAGAGATCAGCATTAGTGCTGCTGTTGTTACTACCACCAAAGCCCAAATATATCCTTTGCAGAATTAATTGAAAAAGGTCTGACCTTGAAGAAAATATTTTTTAGAAATAAGACACAGTGATTCTGGAAGAGAAGCTTCAATAAATGTGCAGAAGAACCCTCAGAGAAGGAATAGGAGATTAGGCAAGCCACATCCAGGTTGGTAGTCAGATAGACAATAAATAATGAAAGCAATCCGTAGTTCTGACAATTTGTTGAATGGTACATGTGGAAAAATCTTTAGATGTTTGTAAAAGAACAACTAAATGAAGTAGCTCTACGCATCTGGTATGTAACATGAAACTGGATGTCACAGGGATAACAGCAATTAGTGAGAAATAGACTAATATTCAGAGCTGGGATGTGGGTACAAGTTGTTCAGGAAAGGTAAAAATGAAAGAAATTGTATTGTATATTAATTATACTGGAGGTTTTGAGGAAATAAAAAAGAGTGTAAATTATAGCATTACTTTGAGTCAAAGTAACGTAAGGATCATAAAAGTTACACAAAGAGAGTGGATGATATCCTGCTATGGATTTAAGGTATAACGTTGTGTAAAATGTA
This sequence comes from Cinclus cinclus, assembly GCF_963662255.1. Taxonomy (NCBI): domain Eukaryota; kingdom Metazoa; phylum Chordata; class Aves; order Passeriformes; family Cinclidae; genus Cinclus; species Cinclus cinclus. Next base: position 28,879,846 of record NC_085049.1, read on the forward strand.
AGTAATAATGGAGAAGTGTGTTTTTATAAGATATATCTGTTTATTGGATACCAATCAGAGAAACTGCCAGGCTTGTTAACTTAATAGTGACTGGATTACCAAGATGTAATGGTGCAAGACTTCAGGATTGTAGTAAGCGGTGATGACACTAGAGAAGAAATCGTCACCCAAACTGACTTCAGCTGTAGTGGTTCCAAATTGATAAAACCTATATTCAAAGAAAAATACTTTTCTAGAAAGGTGAAGTTTTCAATTTTAAAGTAATAGACTGAAAAATAGAGACTCCTAGGTGGCAAGTAAATTGGGTATAAGAACACAGGAGGTTCATGTAGAGGAAGCAGGGCATTTATTTAAATCAAAAGTCCTAAACTTTAAGGTCTTTGCATCCCAAACAAAGGGAGAAAAGTTTAAGAAAGTTACAAAACTGTATCTGTATCCAAAATGGAATTGGCAGCAGCCGTAAAAATTGGTCATGGGAAAGAGACATTTAGGAGAAGTAGAAATTGTAGGAATAAAGTGAGAATTGTGAAAGCTCATGCTGAATGAGACCTCCCAAAATAAATAAAAATAAATAATAAATATTCTGTACTATAGCCACTGCTACAAAAAGATTAGGAAGTGGAAAAGAAGTGGAACCACAATGTACTGAGAATAGGGATAGTATGAATATAGTCCCAAAACTAAGTTAATGCCTTCATCTTGTTTCCAGTGAGCTGATAAAATATAGAGGAAGGCAGGTATGATCACCTGTCAGAATGTCAGCCATTGAAATGAGACAGGTGCAGAAGTGAGATAAATTCTACTAACCAGAAATAACATGGTAGTCATTTAGCAAGGAGGTAGATGCTCTATCTGTTTGATATGAGTATACAGACTGGATAATTTTATTAAAACAACCATGTTATAAATCATGGCTAGAGTTTTTCATGTGATCAGAAGCCACAGTATGATTGTAGTATTGCTGTCAAAGTTTGACCGATAAAGCCGAAATTTCTTTCTACTGTCTTTCAACCCGGGCCAGATTCTCAAAGACATGGAGACAATTGTTTTCACTGTAGTAATTGTGGTTGTTTGATATGTTATAATCAGTGTGAATTCCATGATTCATTTTCCATGCTTATGTTTTGGCAGTGCCAGCTGTGGCAGCGCAGGGTTTGACGCTATCACAGCATCAGGAAGAGCTGCAGCTCTGCCGTTCCTCCAGGGATGAGGAACCTGCAGTCAGATCTGGGTTCCTCGTGTTTATTCAGGGTTTTAACTGGTTCCTCAGGCTGAAGGGATACACAGCCAGTGGTGCTGACACCAGGGAGGGGCAGGAACCTGGAAATGGGAGGGCAGAACCATCTCTTGCCACAAGAGCCTGTCCTGTGTCAGCTTAAGCTGATTGTGTAACCACATGCTAAGATAAAGCTCAACCTGTACTTGACTATGTCCCAGGAAAAGAAATTCGAGCTGCCTTTCTTATAAGGTCAGTTTTCAAAATCTGGTGGATGTATTCTGGTGGTCTCTGTTGCCTGGATGAAAAATACGCCTTGAGTTTGTGTTCTGTCTGCACTACTGTTAAACTGCAGATGAAGAAAGAACGCCCATTTCAGGACTTCCTTCTCAGAAAAGCCAGCTCTGGGGAGCTCAAGAGCCTTGTAAGTACTGCTGTCTCTCATCCAGATTCTGCACTGAAGGCTGCTAAAACAAGGAAGGTTGTCTTTAAAAAAATTCTCCCCTTCATAGGGACAGATCTCCCATAACATCAGGTGCCAGGATTGAAAGTTCCTTCTAAAATGTGCCATCTTGTGGAACTGCCACTCTTCACAGGCACCTAGGTAAGGCTCATGGACTATCAGTTTAGCAGCTGTGATATGCAGCAGCCAGGTTTTCACTGAAGTATTCATCAATAAAAATAGTTCAGGAAATGAGTAGTATTTGAAAGTTCTCTGTAAAAGTGTTAGGTTTCCTTCTAGATATGCTGGCAGATACAGTCTAAGGCTGCACTGCAATTCTGAATGCTCAGAGCTGAGACATGAGCAGGAATAGGAATTGCAAATTTTTAATTCTGGTGCCAAAGTGATAAAATTAAGATAGAAAGCTTAAGTAAAAGAAGGGGCTAAAACATTGATGGGAGAGGTATAATATAAAATACTTATAGGACTACTTGTGACTTTATCGAACATGTTGAGGGAAAGGACTTTTAAAAGCATTGCTTATCGATCCTACTAAGGAGTTCTTTGATTCTAGACAATTGGGATGTTAGGGGAAATATGTGTAGGAAAGTTGAAATATATTATCAGTATCTTTGTTAAGCAAGGGCACTGCAAGTGGTAATGCTTCCTGTGTCATTGAATTAATGTTGATTATTATAATGCCATTCTTATCATGGAAAATTGAAGGGACATCACTTTTGTGACCAACACCTGTATTCACAAAGAGTTTGTATTTTTATCTCATTTTCCAGTTGTGGTCACAGTTACGCAATAAGATTGAAGAGACCAGTGGAAAGGTGTACATTCAGAAAGCTTCAATTTCCTGATGACAAAAACCTCTTGTTTTCATATCATTTAGTTTGCTTGAATTCTCAATTTCTGTTTCGGTAGCTGTAGGAGCACAGAGAGATTAGAAAGGCTGCTGATGTGCCAGCCAGACCAGGCAAAGGTGACCTGCTGATTCAGGAAGTAAGTACTGGAATGGAAGGAATGTGGTATTATCCCTTTTACCTGAAGGTTTAAGGCTGTGCTTTGGAAATTAATTTGCAGCCTGAAGTTTGATTATTCCCAGCTGTAATGAAAAAAAAGCAGGTAGTACCTATTGCCAAGTTAATTTTTTTTTCCACTCTCTTGCAGTAAGAGGTAGCTACTGTTTCTTTTGGATAGCAGTTTGCTCACTTTGGGATACTTCAAGCTGCATTTTAAATGATGCAGAAATCACAGCCAGTGCATAATTTGGCAGCTTGCATATTAAGTGAGTTACTAGTCTGTTAGCATCATGAAATGTCATTCACTGGTATAATTGCCTTTTTCAAGGTTACTTTTAAGAACCAAATCCTGATACCCAGAGCTCTGCAAGGACTGTCTTACCCTCTGAAGTACTGCAAATCAGAGTTTCTTAATTTTCTGAAGATGTTCTATAACGAGCAAAAAAAAAAAAGTAGGAAAGAATGTGGAGTTCAAACTACTGTTGTAGTGGCAAACACAGTTTATGATGAAGAGGATGATGTTGGAGCCAGGGGTTCTGGCCCATTGAATCAGTGTGTTTTGTGCTCCTAATTACTTTTTAAGAGTTTATTGAGTGTGACCCACCCAAACCCTATCATTCTGCTAAACTCATGAAATTACTGAATGCCATGTCCCAGTGCTTTTATGTTCTAAGCTGTTGCCTGTCTGTCTAGCTCTCATAAACACTATAGTACTGTATCCAAACCTGTCTGCCTTCGAGTTCTTTCTGTTGTTGTCACATCATGGGAGGATTTTTAATTCATATGCAAATAATACAGTTCTTAGCGTGATAGCGATTTACCAGGGTAAGTCTGACAAATGTCTCTGGTAGGAAAGCATTGAAAGCTTTTAGCAGCGTTTTCTGTGGGCTTACATTAAATGCGGTGGACAAAAGTCAGACAACCAAAGCAAGTCCCTTATGAGTGACACCTCGGTCATTCTGTGGTGATTGATGCCCTTACCGTGAGTAAACAGTTCATGAAACAGGAGAATTTTTCTTGTGTACTAAAGGCACAAAAGTCATAATTACAGTTCATCTTAATATGCCAGATTGCAGTTTAATTATCCCTCATGGAAGTGCAACAGTGTCTGTTAAAGGAACTGACTGGATTGCTATGAGCTTCTAGCTACCTGAGCTCTTCAAATTTGTGTCAGACTTCTAAATACTTTAGTTTAATGCCACTCAGAAGGAAAACAGATTTGATCCTACAACACCGTTAGGGTCGATGGAATTACCCCAGTTCCTCCATGACATTAAAATCAAAGCTGCTGCTGATATCAATATTGCTTTCATATTATTTCATACACACTTTCAGAAATACTCCAGACAGGAAGAAATTTCATAATTTGAAATAAAATTTTATAGAACAATGTATTTATATCATTTCTATGTGGAATAAGTGTTCTCCCTGACATATGTAAACATATCCTTTCAATGAATATGTATAGTTTTCATGTTTTGAAGCATCATTAATTCAGCGCTGTTTTCAGTCTGTTATTCTTTCTAATTACACAGCTGATAAAGATTGTAGTGCTATGACCTGGGAACAGTTCTGCGAAGTACAAAACTGCTTTTTAAAGTTCACCTCCTCTTGCATTTTACGGAAAGGCTTCTTCTCCCTTACTAGGAAAGGGCTGTGAAGGAATTACATAGGCTTCTGAAACCAAGTGTCATAGAAACCCATTTGAAGACTGTTTGATTCTGTTATATTAGTAATTAGTAGTAATGTAATAGCACACTATTGCCCAGTTCTCTTCCACAAATCAGACATTTTTGTTCAAGAGTTGAAGGAGACCTGCATACTATTCTTTTTTGTATGTTGTCAAATATCTGTGGCTCTACTGACCTGTAACTATTATGTAGTCATCTGTTTTAAAAAAGCAAGCCCATCTTTCTTTGCATTATTTTTTTGAAGATTGCAAACAGAGCAAATAATGTTGATATTGATCTTGAGATTATATCCACCATTGTCTCTTAAGAATTAAACCTACTGGTCTTGATACCACTCTAGTCTGTATTGATCTTGATCCACATTCAGTGCAAGGCTTCAAGGTAAATAGAAGGAAAAAACTAATCCCCCTTTTTTGTCCAATTTGGAGGAAAACTTGAAATTGTTTTCAGTAGATTTTTCTACACTGTTTCCATTTCAGGTTTCCTTGGGTAGTATTCAGTCTGTTACAGTCTGCTTGCCCCTTGTGAACCACTGTACAGCTCACTTCAGGCTGCAGAACCTGCTCCAGTGAAGAGATAAATAGGCAGTTTTCCCCTGCTGAGTTGATGTTGGCACAGCTACATTAGTACCAGCATCTGAAATACCTGAATTAACTTCAATGAGCATTCAGTGACTCTGGCCCTAGCCAGCATTTGAAAAGATCAGCATCCTTGGGTTGTGCAGCATGTTTCACCTGCTTATGAGAACATTTCAGGACCTCTGATGTTGTGAACTCAGGAGAAGCACTTTTCTGAAGAAGCCAAGCCTGTAGCAGTGCCCAAGCCTCCAGGACTGACTGCAGCCTCCAGGACTGACTGCAGCATTCCTGATGGATAGGTTTGTTCATGTGCTGCTACCGCCATTGACACAGCAGTCCATTTTGTCCTTCTTGATGCTTCACCTGTCTCTGGGATAAAGCTCTCAGGAAGGGAAATAAGTCACTTTTGTCATGTTGTTCAATCAGAAGCCTTGTCTTTTGCTTGGCAGTATACACTTTTAATGGTCTTGGAATCATTTGGCAGTTGCAAGCTCTGCTGAGTACAGTAGTTTGCCACTACAGGCATGTCCATTCCAGCAGAGCTGACAATGACACCTGCGCTTCTCCCACATGGAGCAGTTTATGTCTAGCTTGCTGAAGTAAAAAATGCAGCTACAATGCATTTGTTGCAAGGTATTCTTCTTTCTTTTGTTAAACTTCACCTTGTTTCAGTTCCAGAACACAGTCAGAAATCCACAATGGCTTTCACCCCTCTTCTTGACCAGCACCCTAGTCTCACAGCAAAGCATTGGCCAGTAAGAAGTTCTTTTCTAAGACATGGTGGCAAAGATTTTTCAGCAGGAAAAAAAAAAAAAAGTGATGGGCTGCTATCCATATCTCATTTTCCTGGCCTTGGAGTTTTCACTTAAGAAGCAGAGATGGGCAACAAAGGATTTGATTGCAGGAGGTATATGGCTTACATGCTATTTGAGGCACCCCCAATTTCCATACCAGAGTAATGGCTCCATAGATAGAGTTACGGAGATATTCTTGGCTCTGGTCCTGAATCATCAGTGAGGATTGTGAGCTTACTATTAAAAGAATAAGTGTTTCTTTATAATCAAAACAGATTACTCTAAAGAAAGTGAAAATGACCAGAGCTCCAAGCCAGCCTGTCTTTCCCAGGATACTGATAGCTGGAAAAAAAAAGCAGAGGTCATGGATCATGTTCTGTCACTTCACCCTATTGGTATTTTTCATGTATCAGGCAGACATCCAAAATTGGATACTTTTTCATAAAGTAAAAGCAGCAGAAACAAAATGGCAATAATAACATGCCCATTATCCATCGTTCCCACACCTACAATCTTGACACTACATCTGGGAATCTGAGCTGCACCTTTTCCTTTCTTCTACTCTTTGCCTCCATTAAGTCACCAGAATATTTGTATTTCTTCATAAATTTGTTTAGAATACTTTGTGATTTTCATAAAGTATCTAAAAATTATGCTTTACCTTATGGTATTACAATTTGAAAGGGAAACAATAATGTTTTTCTAGATGTGATCTAGGGAGGATCCAAGTGCAGTCTATACTGGATCTGAGAGATTTTTTTATATGCTGGTAGTTCATTCAAAGCAAGCTAATTCTCTTGGACTGTACCAAAAACACCTGTAAACCCAGAGAGAAATTCCACACACAGAAAGTTTGTTGTGTAAGTCCACTGTCCTGTCAGATGGTGAACAATTTTGTCTGTGGAAATGCACCTTTTCGTCATGAAATACATGGGTTTTTCACATTTTTGAGACTTGAGTGGCTTTTGAGCCACTTTTGAGTGGCTTCAATTGGGATCCTGATGATAAACTTCTATTGAGTGCTGCAGTAAAACTTTAAGTGCATTTGCAACTTTATTTTTAGATGAAATGTAGATAAGAAATGTGTATTATTTGGTATGTCTTTCATCATTGCTCCTGCATGATGCTGTCTTTCACACCACCATACATTTAGGACCTCATTTTATTCCTTCTTTGCAAGGTGATGAGAGGTGATAAAAGCCAATAATACTGGGCAAAAAGGCCAAGGTTTTCTTTGAAATCCTGTTGCACATCACCAGCTAAAGATATGAATTAAGGTCAAAAGACAGAAAACTATGCTTTCCCTAATAAAATCAGTTCCTTGGCTTCCTTTGAGAACTTCTGTTTTACGGTTGGGGTGATGATCTTCGTCTCCTTTCTTCCCAGTATGTATAAAATGTTTCTGAATTCTATTTGTAAGAGTTTCCTGCTACAGGGAAAGAGTATGGGAAAATGTTCAGCCAAAGTAATGAATAGTAGTTATTAAAAACTGAGGAGGTAAGTGCAAAAGAATAACATAATAGGTTTTTCTTACCCTGTAAGCTGCAATTTGGTATCAACATAGTTGTTTAGGGAGCAGTGTGGGTCTTGACTTCCTGTTCCAGCAACAGTCATGTAGCCCTGACAAAAATATTTATTACTGCTTTTCAGAGTTGCACACTGGTACAGCATTTATGATGTATTCATGTATTTGTAGAGAAGTCCTCTAAGTTTTGCAGGATAATAATGTAATTTGTTTGGGTTGCTTCCAGACAAGAAGCCCTTCTTGCTGCCATTAGTGAAAAAGATGCCAATATTGCTCTGCTAGAGCTTTCATCCTCTAAGAAGAAGACTCAGGATGAAGTGGCTGCACTGAAACGAGAGAAAGACCGTCTTGTGCAACAGCTCAAGCAGCAGGTGGGTACAGAAGAGCTAGGAAAAATCTAGTTAATAATCTGATGTGGGATTATTATCTTGATTTATGGAACTAATAATGTATAATCCTGTCATGTGTTAAGACAGAAAGTGCATAAATAACAGTTTCAAAGGAGCTGCTGGACTCAGCATTGAGGGAAGTTTCTTTGTGTCACTGCCTGAGTAGTAAATATGTGATAGGATGTATAGGAAGTTGTGAATGAAGCGGGCATTGGTTATTATCCTCTACAGGCACAAATAGTCACAGATTCAGGGAAAAGTAGTAATACTTCTGTTGGGGGTTTATATTTGCCTTTTTGGGGAAGAAACCTAATTGGAAGGAACTTCTCCTAGCTGTAGAGCTCAAATATGAATGTTACACCCCACAGTCTCTCCTGTGATTTCTCATTGCCAGAGGAGCACCATGTGCCAACTTCTAGAATAGACTCTGGGAGGTCTCGTGCTTGTGAGGAGATTGGTCCTTTCCTGTTTCTGGCCTCTCCCATTTCTAAGATCTTTCTGTGTTGGCATAACAATTAGAAAAATGTGTTTCTGTTCAAGAATTTAATATTATGTTCCAGTACTGAATGCAATGTGAAAAGTACATTGCCAGTAAAACACAGAGGAAGCAAAAGGCATCCCTGGCAATAAGAGATTTAGGATCTGAAAAAATCTGTGTAGATTTTTCACTTCAGCACTTCTGGTGGGTTTTCCTGAGTTATTCCCTTGCCACATTCCTTGTAATAGCACATATGCTGCTGCCAGTCCAGTATCAACTTCTTCAGTGCCACCATTTCCATCTTCATAAAGTTTTATGTGCAACATTTCATCTGTCAACCAGATGATTTCTGTTGCTGTCAGAGAACGTAAGACAAAAACAGGGCATTGTGATAAGGAATTTCTGTGCTTCTTCCTTAGCAAACACAAGTAGGTTATTGGCCATGTTGTTTAAGGTAATTATTTATGATTTAATTTAAGAACAGTACTTTTGGGGGTTTTATGTAGCAGCTTCAGAATGAGCAAGAAGTATTGGTTGCAGTCTTGTACTATTTCGTTTTGAGCAACAGTTGTAATTACTGTCACTGGTCAGCCAGGTGGTCTGCTAAAACAGGAATCAGAAGTGGTAACTGCAATATCAAGTACTTGCTTTGTTTGTCTAAATGTTGATGCAGCAGCTGTGATTTATGGTACCACTCATTCCAAGAGAAATTAATGTTTCTTAGTTCTTGTTGTCCTAAGCTGAAATTCAGGTGTTTTCATGCCCCTTGCCCTTCCCAGTTTCCTACTCATTGTCTTTCGTGAGTAGCTGGAACAATCTCTAGTATTTTGTGGTGAGCTTTTTCTGCTGAAAATTTGTGTATATTTAAATAGCATATTATTGTTGTACTTACCTGTAATGACTTAGGCTTCAGCTAAATAATTTTTTAAAACATTGTAGTTTCTGTTGTTATCTTTCAATGCTGGTAAGTCTTACAGTGTCATAAATTCTTCCTAAAGAGACATGGCCATTTCCCTTAAGTATACCTGTTCTAAGTGCTTTTCTGTGTATGTGCGGGAAAATTTCCCAAACAAACAAAAATTGCAAAGGAGATCAATTTGAAATTGTTCTTGGTATGTAGGGATGGGTGTAGTGTAGTGATAGGTGGCAACAATAGTCCTTTTTCAAATAATTCATTGGGCTGTTGAAATGCCTTTGAAGATTCTGGTTCCAAAACTGCCATCCGCTATAAAGACCTGTTACTGTTTAAGATTGTTTAAGATTTTAATCTTAAAACTAATGAAGAAAGCAGAAAGTAATCCCCTCAACATGTCTGTGCTATGAATAGCATAAATAAAAGTTTTATGTGTAGTATAAGTATGAATTCACAGGTTGATCCATAGATCCACAGTTCCCAAGGCAGAATAAATGTTTACATATAAACGATCTAAATTATATTTAAAACATAACTGAGAAAATTTACATAGCCAAACAGATTTGACACATCCTCCCTAAATTCTATGCTGTGTTTTAAGGATGTGTCATCTTGTATCCATTTTTTTGTGTACAGCTTTCAACACACTGATAGAAGAACTCCTCATTGCTTATTATAGGAGAGTATTACTCACCACCGCTATGAGTTGCAGAGAATCTAAAATTCCATGTATTTTTTTTCAGTGCCAGTAGTTTTAGTATGTACTTCTTCTGAATAAATTCAAATCACACCAACTTTGACAGCTCCAGAAATAGGAGATGGGTCAGAAGAGATGGCTGTGAGATTTTACAGGATCTTCATTACTGATGTAGTCAAGGGGAATCTCATTTTTCTACATGCTTTGCAAATATTCTGTGTACTTGGCCCTTGCACTCCTCTTCAGTTGTTCCAGGTCACCAGCTTCATATTTTCCAACAAAAAAAACTATGCTGCTTTCTCAGTTTAAGCCTTCTCTACATGTACCCTTTTCTGCATCTTGAGAACAAGGGTCCATCTGTTTGCCAGCTCCACAGAACCATGTCACCTTTCAGGAACTTCCTAAAAGTTTAGCTGTAATTCTTAAATTTATAGTAGAATTTGTGAATGAAAAATATTTCAGACTTGAAGGTGTATTAAACACAGCTGTTCAAGGAAGGCAAGTGATGCCACAAATTAAAATAGTCTGGAAGACTTTGAAAAGCAGTTGTGGAACCCAAAAAGTTTATTCAACCCTTCAGATTCAGAGCTGGGATCCTGACCTCAGTCATTCGTGTTTCAGAGCTGTTGAGGTCCCAGATAAGTATTTGGTATTACAGTCCACCCCATTTGTAGGAAATGCTTAGGCTTTGTGGTGGGAAAGCCACTCTTTCAGTTGGTGGTCAGATGCAGCTGAGTTAAAGATTCCCATTTCTGCGTGCGTAGGATGCACACAGACATGCTGAGCAATATGGGAAGGGGTGGTTTGTGGGAAGAGCTGTGCATGCTGTGGTACCAGCATTGCTGAATCTTATTGCAGGCTGGGAAGAGCTTCTGACAGAGTACTTCAGGGAAGCAGTTTCCTGACTAGGCTGGAGCAGTGAGTGTGAAAGGATCCAGGCGTGTAGAGTAGCATTTGGATCATGACTTTTCATTGCTTGTGCTGGTTACCGTTGGCTGACTTGCTGATAATTTACCTTTCTTGGAGTGTAGAAGGGTACAACACTCACAAAACAAAAACTTGTTCAAAGAATTTCCTGTGGTTTTGTTTATTTTAAAAATATCAGTGAAAACATGTAAGTTCATCAAGGGAAGGGTATCCAGAACCTGGAGGGCTCTGCTGTCATTCCTTGTGTTCTCCCCTTTCCCAACACTGTCACGTTCCTGGTCACTCACACAGGAAGGGTACTGCTGCACAAGAGAGGGAAGGGGTCCTGCCAAAGACGTTTTTGTTCTTTAATTTCTCTAAGTATGTGTGTTAAAGTTTGGATGAAGAGAAGCATTTCGGAAAGAGGATATGGCATCAGTGTTGTTTTAATTTAGGGTTTCTAGACTCTGAATTGCAGGAATGTGCCTCAATATAGAGCCTATTTCCTAATGAGGCGCTTGGCATTGACCAGGCTCTCCAGTAAATGCAGCTGCCTGTTTCATATTGGTTGTCAGTTTGGATGAGGGATTTCCTCTATCATCAGACAGGCAGAGCCATTGCAGGGTGAGGGTCACCAGCTAATGTGGTCCCAATTTATTCCTTCCAGGGCACTGTGTCTCTGTGGGTAGCTGATGGAGAGGCAGTGGCTGGGAGGCTGCTGCTCTGGAGGGGCCAGGCTGATGCAAGAGCCACAAGCTGGAGTTGTGTAACCAGGTCCAGATGTGGCATAGAGAGGGCCCCCGCCGGGGTGTCACACCGGCCTGGCAGGGACCCAGGGAGCTTTGGCCTGCTTGGTGGAGCACAGCCACTGCTCAGCTGTTTAGGAAATAGCCTGCTTGCCCTTTATGCCTTTCCTCATCAAGCTAAGTTTTAATATGAGCTTCTATTTATTGTAACAGAGTAAAGCACCACTCCACGGTTTTGAGTGGTAAATGGAAGGCATATCTAAAGGGGCTGAGGTTTTCCTGTCTGTGGGCTTTGAGTCTTAAACAGCTGCTAGGAGCTGTGTGTAGCAAAGACTGTCATTTTCTGCGTTTGCACAGTGTGTCTGTAGCACAGTGGGTGCCTGACTTTTCCAGCATCTCTGTCACTACCATGTCATAAATGTGAAGTAATAATGTTAAAATTTTTAGGAGGCTCTGAACAGCATTAGTGTTTTCTGATGATCTGGAGTAGTATTCAAATTAATTGTTTGTAAATAGCCATATTCACCTGTATTATTATATAACTTAGTAGAAGTAGTAGTAGTAGTGTTATAGCAGAAGTTACCAGGAACTAGTTTGACTCAGTGTTAGTGATCAGGATCTCAGTATTTTCATTTGAATTCATGTGACTTCAGGTTAGATTAATACTACATATGCTTTATTATGCAGTCTATGCCTAAATAAAAGTTACTTTCAGATCAGTTCCTCAGCCTTTTAAGAACATGTTGAGTTTTCATTCTATACTTCAGCACGCTCAGAGAACCACCCAGCTTAAGCTTTCTCCATGTATTTCATAAACTTACATTTTCTTTTGTCATGCAAACTGTTAATGAAAAATAGTGGATGGTATGGCCTTAGGAGAGAGCTCTCTGCAACTGAGTTGATTCATCCAGTTAGACCTGTAGTCTTTTCTTAAAGACTTTAAGTGAAGGAGACCTTCAGTTCTGGGAAGTCTTTCTTATACCTTATCTGTCTTTATCATTATATATAATGTCCCTTACTGCAATTTAAGCTCATTACTGTTTTTGCTATTAGGAGCTTAGAAAAAAAAAATTACTACCTGTCATGTTCTTGCTGTAGACACTCTTGCTATTCAATCAAAAAGAGTTCCTTTCTGTTTTAAATAAAGGGAGATAAGAAACCCCATGCTATTATTGTAAGTGTGTGTTTTGTAGTCAGTCTTGCCATTCAGAGGAATCTTTAATACCTGCTGTTCCCTTCTGCTTCTATATCCTCATCAAGATTATGCCTTCCTCTGTGGACCAGCATGATTTTGAGGGGCTGTTATTTAACATTCTCACAAATGGAGACTAATTATTTCGCAATGGCCAAATAACTAATAATTGACTGGTAATAATAGTATTTATGCAATATTGAATATACATTTCATCTAAGCAAGCAAGTACCAAAACTGTTTTTTCTGTTTTACTTTGTGCCTCTTCCTTGTAAGATTTTGATTGGCTTTCTTTATGAGGCCAAGTTACTGCAAAGGCAGGTTTCCCAAGTAAATGTGGTTCATGGGATCATGAGAAAAAGGAAAGAATTGTAGATCCCAGAGTAGCTTCTCACCCCAGAAATTATATTTTTCCACTGTTACTTGTTTCCCTGGAAACTCTGCACACTGACACCTGACACTCCTCTGCTGTGAACTTTTCCAAGCTGAAGTTCCACTGGCTGGAGTAATTTCTGTTTATAACAAGAAAATGTAAAACAGGTCCAAAAGGAGATTCACAGGCAAATGTTTTCCTCTTGCTGCTGTGGAGCTGTATCAGTATGACCACACTTCTGGCAGTTTTTGTTACCACCCTGCCCAATGAAATAATACAGATTGTGAGGGTGTGCAGTTAGTCTTTGCTTTACATTAGCTGCCCTAATGCGAAACTATGTCTGATGAGCGTGATTACCCTGTTAGCAAGCAAATTTCTTCTTCAGGTGACATGGATAAAGTCACTGCAGGTAATTGCTCAATGTGATGCTGTTTTGTGACAGAACCTTTGTTGTTCTCTGAAAAGTTCCAGCTGTCTGGAGGTTCCTTCAGTGAGGGGAGGCATCTCTCAAACCACTGTCAGAAGGGAACTTAGGAAGTCTAGGAATGTATATGTACGTTGTCTGAGTGTGGTGGTGGCTTCATTATAGCTGAGGAAGAAGAGTTAATAATTTGAAATGAGTGATGAGATTCAGAGCACTTGGATCTTTACCACAGTACCCATGTACTTGCACTGGCAAGAGTGCAAATTGATATAAAAGTGGGGAAAGAAAACTTTAGTGATAAGAAAGTTAAGAGCAGGCGCAGGAGTTAGAGGTTGCCATGTCAGAGGTTTCTTCATGACCTGGGCAGAACAGAAGGTACTCTGAGTTCTGGTGTTCTCTGAATGCCAGGTTAACCAGTTTGAAGCAGGAACAAACAGATTAATGTACTTTGCCAGATATTTTTCAAGGAATAATGAAGCATCTCAAGAACTATCGTCACTTGCAGTGCACTTGTTACATGCACAGTGCAGTCCCAGGCTCACCTATCCACTGCATGGTCTGTAGAGTCAAAGTAAAGTCACCTTCTTTCAGGTTCTTGTACCACAAGTTGTCTGGAGGGTCACTTGCAGCTTTTCAGTTACTGGCTTTAATACACAAAGGTGCCAAAATATGTAGTTCTTATAGTATGTTCTTAGCTCTGCTGTCAGTGTAGCTGGCATACATGTGAGCAGGCAGGAGTGGGGGAAGTCACTCTGTACACTTCCTATTCAGGAAGCTGCTGGACTAGAAACAGAAGAAACTTCTGGCTGAAGTTAATATATATCCACTAATTGGCCCTCATCAAGCATTGCCAGCTGTCAAATTTAAGCATCATGGCTTTTGTCGAAGGCCTGTAATGCACCCAGATTATCAATCATAGCACTGCTTGTGTTGCCAGGCTTTGCTCCTCAGTAATTGTTTCTGTCAAGGAGGAAGTCTCTGCCAGGAGCAGACCCCAGCACCCTGACAGCAGCAAACAGGCACAGAAAGCAAGGCTTTGTCATGCCCTTGAACACTGTTTCCTGGAGCACAGCACTAGGAGCTCTCACAGATTAAAGAAAGCACCTTCTCCCTGCCATGTGTTCCAGACTTTTTTCCCATCACTTTTAAGCATCTATTCACACAGTAACAGCACTCAGTGCAGCGTCAGCAGTCTTTTCTGGGGCAGCATTTCATCTTTCCCTGGTATTACACTCTTTCCCCTCTCCCTCCTCCTTTACCTTCATCCTTTGCCTCTTGCATGACTAAATAAAAATGTATGTTCAAGAGGACCCTGGCTGTGGCTGGCTGCACGGTGCCAGGGAAGGGAACTGCCTGCTGGAACCGTGTGAGTGCATCTTCTTGGGCCTGTTGGAACTGCTGCAAACAGCCCTGTCTACTTTCTGTTTGTGCTTGCAGCCCATGCCACAGTCTGGAGGTTTTAGGGTATAGCTGTGTAGATTTGCTGGAAGAGATAGGCGCTTTGCCTCACTGAGAAGAGGTGCTTTAAGATTTATGGAGGTACTGTGGAACTCAGATGACAATACAGTACTTGGTACCCTTTCTTTCTAGACATTTGTAACATTTTTAAAAATACTGTAAGGATTAATATTTCCCAAGTTTTGAGTTCAGATTTCAAAAACCTGTTTCACTCCATTAGAAATATTCAACCATTTACTGCATTTATTGAGATTTTCATATTCTAGTTTTACAGCATTTTAATGGACTAAAAATTTGCACAAATTAATTTAAGTGGATAATCACCAACAGCATTTAGTGCCACATACACAGTAGCTTTTATATAAGGCTTATGAACTCCTATAGGAATTTATTTAAGCAACGTTGCCTCTCTAGAAAATCAGGATAGCTGGACAAGTCTAGGTTAGCAGCTGAGAGACCCTGTACCCATTCCTCTAAATGACCAACTTGATGGTGTTGGATATCAGGAAAGATTGTTAGGCCTCCCCTGGGAGAACCAGGCTTGTTAGCACTATTAAAGAGGTGAGAATGCTCCCTGAGCTTGGGCTTCCTCAGAAGACTGCTCAAGAAGATCTAATTTCAGCCTGTAATGTTAATCATTCCTTGGTCTGTGAATAGTATTGCTAGACACTGGTGCAATGTAAAAATGGTCAGTGTCATTTGACATCACTGTTGTACCATATAGTGGTTTCCTATAGTTATTGTGGCCAAACCACCAGTCTAATACACAGTGGTTTCCAGTTAAATAAAGAGAATATATTAGAACAGCTCTCTGAGACATACATTCAACAGAGTTATTTATGGAATTAATTCTGTCTCTTTGCTACAAATATTATGTTGAACATAGCTCCTAACAATATTTGGCTAAGTTGATGAGTCATAAGATAGATGCAAAATCTCAGAACGAGTGGTTTAGAACAGCTCAGGATTGCCCATGGCTGTTCATTCAAGGAATACAATTATGGGTACATCTTTTGCTTAACTTCCATGGTTTGTGGGGGAGCTGGGAAGGACCCATGCACAACTGTTCCTGATTGTTGTCCAGGGCAGGATGTGCCTCAGGGGTAAAATATTTGAGACTTTCCAGCCATTGGTCCTTGTGGTTGGGCTGGTTTGGCATCACTCTTGGAATTTGAATTGATGATGTCTGAAGGATGACCAGAAAACGCAGTGAGTTTACGATTACATTTGAATTGTATAAAGTAGACCCATTGTTTAGGGAACTCTCAGGTGCTGGTGACAGGGAGAATTCCACTTCAACATATAAAAAGACTTGATGAGATAAATCCATAAATAGATTTTTTTGTTGTTGTTAAGAAACAGAAATTTTACACCAACATTTCAGATTCAGGAAGATTTTGAATTACTTGCTTGAACTTGGTGAACATGGGTGTGTAAGCATCATTACAGGTATTTCATTGATTGGATGCAGGTTTTTCCATACTAAATGATTCCTGTTCATCTGGGCTGTTATACTTGACAGTGACAATTGTCCAGGAGACACATGTGTCCCTTTACCCAGTCTCCATTCAAAATGTGCTAACTTGGTACATTTTGCTTATCTCTTCCTCTATTTAATGATATTATTTCTCAGGGAACACGCAGCACACAACACACTGAATGGTTTCATACTAAATAAAGTAAAACTTTATTTGTGGTTACTTGTCTTTGGATGTAAAGCCTAACAAACCTGTGACATTACCAACTGTCTTTTATGAAAACTATTTCACACATTGATAGTCAATTAAAATGTAGTGGCAGAAAGCTGAAAGGCACTTTTCCAGCTTTAGTATTGGTTTTAATTTGTGTAAGACCTGTAGCTGGTGAGGTGATAGATGATCCAAGGTGTGTTCCAAAAACATGTAGGAGAAGGTGAGGTCAGAGATATGAGGTGACTGGTTGGGTTCATAAACTAAATATGTAGAAGGTTTCAAGTAGATTACAGATTAACAGTTGTATGACTTAATGTGTTAGTGATGTGTTCTTTACTTGAAGGAGGAATGAATGATGGAAAGAATTGTACATCTAGAATATTTAATGAAAATTAATGATCTAAAAGAATATATTGCATATTTGTGATTTTGCTGTGTTATTTTGGGAGCAACATAATAAATCACTGCTTTTTTTTTCTTGAAAAGAGAGAAATGCATTGTCTGCAAAACAGAATTTTAATCCCCACCTTCTTAAAAATTGATAATGGAAAAATGTAGTCTTAACTGCATGGAATGAACTTCAGCTTCAGCAAACCGTGAGCTGTTGATGAACAGTGATCACAGATATTTTTAAGCTTATGCACTGAAGTATCTCTCAGTCTACAGATCTTTTTTCTCATCCACTGTATTAAGCTCATTAAATTCTGAAAATGATTTCAGTTTTGAGACTGTCAGATTGGCCTAGTCCAGTATACAGTACCTCAGGCAAATGAATAGGTAAGGCAGGAGAAAATAGATGTTTCATCTTGCAGTTGGAAATCTAAGATGCTGTCAATTAGGATTAGTTTCTTGATAATAATCCTTCATTAATTTGCATACCAATTTGTAGAAATTCATATGACAGTGTAGCAGGTTCGTCAAAATGAGACACAGATTTATGAAATTAGACATAAGTTACTTGTGATAGCTTCTGCAAATGGAGTGGTGCTGGTGGCTACAGATTCCCCTCAGTTCTCTTGAATTCATGGTGTTATGTTCTGAAGGATCCAAGTCTTAAAAATGTTACTGGTCATGTTTAGGTGCAGAACAAATGATGCATTTACTCCTTAGTAAGTACGTGCTGTTTTCTACAGCCCTTTTCTAAGATGAAGAAATACTCACAGGCAGAAAAGAGGTGTGCAGGTTTTCCCTGGAGGTCATGTGTTTGCCACTTGACATTTGTGAATACAGGGAGGGGATGGAGATTTTTCTGTTGTCTCCTAACTTGGGAGCCTGGGAGTCTGGAAACAGCTGCCAGCTCCAAAAGGTACAAGATGAGAAAGTTGATACTGAAAGAGATTCTTCCAGTCCCTCCCCTGAAGGGAGTCTGGAGACAATGCTGTCAGACATGAGTTAGTGATTTTAGCAGATCATCTTTAGGACAGTTGTGTTCAGCTGTCCCTCAGCAGACCTGTATGGAACACAAAATAAAGGCACCAATTCTGTGTGCCCTTTATTGCCATGAGTGTGTTACTAAGGGGTTTGAGTCTTCACAGTAGCAAGAAGTGCTTCTAGGGGTTAGTCCAAGATTTTGCATGAAAACAAGCTAAGTCTCAAACTCAGCTATCCAGAGATTGCTGTCTGGTTTTATCTGGCATAAGCAAACATTTATCATGTGGATGTAAGAAAAATTTCAAATTTCAATTTCAAATGCAAGTCATTTACCTTTGCAATTACATGTTGTAGAATTTTAGATTAACAGTACTATAGGCGAAATGTTACTCTCTCAACTTTTGCAAAGCTCTACTCCCCAAATATATGCTAAACTCTCATCCCAGGACTGGTGCCTGGAGGAAACAGTGGTCTTTTATGTGGAATACAGCCCTGGTTAAGAGGTAGCCATTTTATTAGAGCTTTTGTTCTCTTTATTTGAGTACAATTTTACAGTCACAGAACCCAGTCCTTTTGTTCTCCTTTCTGTTTGTTTACCACCAATGCCTTTCTGTCTTAGTGTGAATACAAGTACTTCCTGTAGCTGAGTAAACAAAAAATAAATGGAGGTCTCACAGCTGACTCCAGGCAAGTTTTTCCTCAGGATTCGAACAACCAAGGTATCTCTTGTTTTTACAGTGGATTTTTGTTAGGGGTGGGAAACTTAACATTTTTAAACATTCTGTTTCACCACTGTACCACTCTTAATCCTTTTAATAGTTCAAAAGTTACTCTTCTCACTGTTTATATCTTAACATGAAACATTACCATAATTTATGATACCAAGCCAATGTGCCCTCCATCTCCTAAACACCAGTAGATGCAACCTTGGCTTTGCCTCCGTTATTACAGCTAGCAACCCAAACCTCTGCCAAACCTCTGACAGTAATGGTGTTGAAAAAATAATAAAACCAATATAGTGATCCTTAAGAACACACACACTCACAGGTTGTTTGAAACTTGGAAGCCTGCATGAGTTTATTTGCCCTCTGGAAGTATTAAGGAATGTACCTTCTCATTTTAGTTTTTCCCTGCTTTTTAGTTTTCCCTAAGGGGAAATATATTTACTTACATATACAGATGTTCAATCATCTTTCAAGTGTCTTCTCTATCTTATATAGAGGCATGCAAGAGGTATGTTCTTCTGCACTAAAAAAAAAAATGAATAATTCACAGATTTGCTGGGAAGGGTCCACAGACTGGAAAGTGCAGACTAATTCCTTATTTTCCTAGACCTTTTCACCACTGTCAGATTGCAAAAAGATTTTAGTCTTCCCCCCTTTCCTGATTACCAAAACCACTAGTCCTTCTCCACTGTCAGCCAGAAAACTGGTTTATGATATAAAGAGGGCCTAAAAATATGAAGGCTTCCTTGTTTCCTCCTATGTCTTCTAATTGCAAATCAATCAGTCAAGGTTGCTCTTATCCTTCTATTCATTCTTTTCTATTTCTTCCTCTGCTTTGTCAGGGCTCTTTAACAAATGGAATCACCTATCTTAAGTTTAATGACTTAGCAGTAAAAGGATTGTTAAGAAAAACTCACCAGAGGTATGACTGGCTTTTTTCTCATCTTGTTCTATAGATCTTTTTCTTTTAGTGGTCCTGTAGCAGAGAGAATTCTCTAAGAATTTTTTTCTGAGCTTTACAGAGTGCTTTATTGGCCCCATTGTGTGGGCCTCTACTCATACATAATGGCATCATATAATGTAAATCACAGAAAGACAACAGATTAGGAATAGAGCAGGCAAAGACAGGAATACAGGAATGCAGACACCTTGGAGAAATTCATCTGGCCAAACTGGCACATCTCTATACATAGTGTGCCATTAATTTCGTAGAGAATAAGAGAATTTCTTTCCTTGGTAAGAATAATTTTGGCACAAATACAGTGGAAAAACGGAATTTTTTTCAGTCTCTCTAGCTTAATATCTAAGATGTGATGCAGATTTAATAGGAAAAATCAACCCCTGCTGGAATAACAAGAAAAAAGAAAAAGTGTTGGTTTATGGTGGTTTTCCTTGGTTGTGTACTGTGTGCAAGAGCAGAGGAAGGGACAGGAATCATCTGTCCATATGTGCACTGAGCATGTGCCACTGTGTGCTCGGGAGAAATCCTCTCTCTGAGGGCCAAGCACAGGGACAGTAAGGATGGACAGGAATCCTGTGTGTACAGACCACATGCACAGATGGTGTGGACAGACAGGAATGTAATGTCTGTATGTTCGTGTGGCTGTTGAGACAGGGTGCTTCTAGGTGAATGTCAAACCTAATAATTGGCAGTACAGAAAAAGATTCTTAACTTTTATTTAGTTTGGGGTGGCAAAGCTCTGCTGGTTGTCAAAGGCAATGCCTTTTCAACTCTTCCCTCCAGCACTTAGCATGCAGGATTTTGCCTGGATTCAAAGATGAAAGCAAGGCACAAAAAGAATAATATTGAGTTTATTTTTCTTTGTATGCAACAGCTTTTAAAATTAATTTCAGAACAAGCACAAATAGTCTTGAGGTTTCATTGTTTGTTTTTTTTTTAAAGTTGCTAACAACACTGTTTATATCATGTAGACACAGATCCATTCGTGTATACACCCAGAGCTGGGTTCTGGGCAGTCACAGACAGTCTGTGCTGAGATGATACTGAGCAGCTCACATCACTGTAGCATCTAGGAATTTGTATCTGTACATAACTCCTTTTTTTGCCAAGAACAGCATGTATAGAGGGGAGGGGGGTTTGCCATTAACAACTCTTTGAAGCTGCAGGCAAATGCAGTTGAAGTGGTAAGTCATATAACAACAAAAATATGTAACAATAAAAGGTCTGTGATCAAAACACTGGCATATACTTCCCAAAATTAAAAATTGCTGGCTAAAAGAGTGCTTTTACTATATTTAATGTAACAACACAGTCACAATAGACAAAGATTGGAAGACTTCCAAATCACTTCAGCTAGGAAAGGTGTATGTAGATACACATGAGCAGATGGCCTACAAATGATTTTGTTGGGCCAGGGGATCACAACTAGCTTTTAAGATTTTGAAGTAGGATGCATCCTGTATGTAAATTCCTACATGAGGTTTTGCCAGTCGGGGTTTATAGATACCACTGGACTGAGAAACGTTTTTGTTTCAGACCAGGAGAAAGACTGAGACAAAAGCAGAGTGACTGAAGTGCTCATGTTAGACAGGCAGCTTTGTGAAGTTGAGCATATGCAAGTGGATTTATTTTGGAAAGGAGAACCACATAGAATAACAAAGGGAAGGGGGACAGAGTAAGGAAGTTGAGGGTAAGATGAGCAGGGTGTGGAGTGAAGCAGAATTGAAAAGGGAAGGAGAAATTTCAGGCAAATAGTCAGAGCAAAACAGGAGTCCCATCAACAATGTCAAGCAAAATTTGTTCTGTATTTGATAGAAATATTTGCCTGTTGTATAGGAAATAACATAGGTAATTTAAGGGGTTTGCATTCAGATTTCATATAGATTTTGTAAGAGTAACCTTATCTGTAGTGCTTAGTGTTGATGCTTAAATTGCACAATTTAAATTAATCCAAGATCAATAAAATGTTGATATGTATTTCAACTGTAGCATAACCTGAGATATATTGTACATTTTGCTTTATAAAAGGTGTTTCCAACCTACCAAGTTGCTTTTTTAGGAAGAGTTTATGCTCCAAAATACATTTCAACTTGTTTTTCTCACTGCTTTTTTGTCTTTGTTTTTCTATTATTCTGTAAAACATAAGATTAAATTTTTAGTTTGGACCCACAAATACACAGTGAGAGGGGAAAAATGAGCAAGGGGAAAGTACAATCAGAAGTTTTCAACAGTTAGATTAATGAGTACCATGGCAAAGACTGGTATTTCCTTTTGTGTTGTTATAGAAATATCATTTCACTTTTTTCTTAAAATGAGTTGTCTTTGGTGGAGTTGTCTTTAAGTATCAAGGTGGATTAAAGAGACAATAAACTGTGACTATTGAACATTCAGCAGACACATGAGCTAATCATGAGAGGCTTGCTTGCTGCTGATCACTTGAGAATTTGTAGCAGGTCAGTCTCCCAGAATCCAAAGAAAGGCATGTACCAAAAAATTCCGCTTCTGTGTAGCATTTAATGCATGGATCTCTCAAGAGTCTACATCCAGACTTACAATTCCAACAAAATGTGTTCATTTGGACTCCAGAGAAGAAGGGCTGAAATGACAGTGCCATCCATCTGCTTAGCTGTGCTGTAGTTCCTACCCAGTAACTTTTCAATTTATTGACCATTTTCAACCAAATTTGACAGAGGAAAAGAAGTCTCAAAGATTCTGTAATTTACAAATTTAATTAACATCCACAGCTGGGTAGAGGTGAAAAGAGCCCAAAGTAGAGCTCCCACACAGGGGAAGGCAAGGAGAACTGAGCTGTGCTGTATTTTGTTTGGCTGTAGCACACACATATGGCTGGCTGTTCAGAACATACATACTTTCACGCTGGTCCCAGCTGACTCTTGCCTGGAGACACCACGGGGCAGGCAGGCTGCAGGAAGAGATTGTTACAGGGTTGAAGGCCATGCTCAGAAGATGGAGAATACAAATCCAAACTACGCAGATTTCATTAGTCAGTATAAAAGGGGTAGTAAAGTGGACTTGCATGCTCTTCAAGGGCAGCCATGCTCTGCAAAAGAAATCACATCTTTACCGATCAAAGAAGTAGCGAAGACACAATAGTCCAAGAGTGGATGTAGCAGCATAATTTAACAAAAAAACAGTTGTTAAGCTAATTTAAATCAATTAGTCTTTTCTGTTTTAAGGGTGTGTGGCAGCAAAAGATACTGATCTTATATTCTCTTCTGCCACAAGACCTTTCTCGTCCATGGCATGGAATCAAGATCAGATTTACCCCAACAAACTGCACCAGAGGGCTGGCTCATAACCCAAAAAATACCTGCTTATTTTAAACCCAGAGGTTTTATCTGCTCAAAACTGGAATGTGAACATAACCACTCTCTTACTTAACCTTAAGAATTGAAACAGCAGCTCATTTTGTTTGCTATTCTGTCTTCAGATCAGTTTCAGTCAATAATTTCTTGGATTTTCTGTTGTGTGAGAGATACAGGATTCCTTGAGGATGTTGTTATGGGTTAACATTTGTCCTGCTGATCCTACCTGAATGTAGTTTCTTGATGCATAGCCCACCCATTCTCTACAAATTAGTTTTACTGTATGATTGTAAATGTCCTCATACTGCAGTACTTGCTCAGACATCTTTGAGATACAGGAAGACACACCTTCATGATATTTCTGCCTAAGACCCTTACAAGCAGTGGAAAGATGCCAAAGAAATAATGTACTTGTCTTGCTCCTGAGTAGTTAACCATGAGAGCAGGTATTTTTTATTTTTAGTTTCCTTTCAAACCTGTGACTGGGCAGGATCCAGCTTTTGTGGAACAAGTAATTGAGAAAGGCAGTTCTGTTACCACTGATCTTAAACACATCTTGAGGTATCTCTAAAGAGAGTAAAAGACAGCTATAGGAACATACACTATAATGATTGTATGATATAACACAAAAAGGAATCCCAAATACAGATCTGATCTGGATTTTTTGTGTGTTCACTGATTCATACAGGAATCAGAACAATAGATTTCAATAAACTTTGTCACTGGGCAATTCCATGGTTAGTTTGTTCCTCTCCTAAGAAGCTAAGTTCTGTGAGACACATTCCTGTACAGGGAAAATTTTAGTTCCAAGTTTATTTTTAATCCCCTCTACATATGTCTGCATATGTCAGGTCTCACAGGGTATGCCATATCTAGGTGATCTGCCTCCTTTAGTTTAGTTCAAAGACTTGTAGAGGTATGAATTCTTCAGGATGAAGTTTCTCAGTAATTATCACATGTGGGAGTTAAACAGGAAAATGACATCTTTAAACACAGAAATTATCTGGACTGATAGTCTTTCACTTTATGATGTAATATTGTTGGAACATTGCCAGCAGCCAATGCAGAAGGCAGCATCTCAGGTAGAAGTGTGTTAAATCCTGCAAGCTTTGACAAACCCCAGCATCTGCACACACTCTTTGCTGGGCTCACAAAAAACACAGGCTCTGGCATGTGCAGAAACATAGTTACAGGAATGGGTTTCATGTCTGTGCAGTCTAAATTTATGCTGGTTTGCTCCTAATGGAGAAATCTCAGTTGCTAATCTTAAACATGGCCAAAAGGAAAGCCAGACCTAACTGATGATGTGTCTTTTAAACCTTACAAACAAAGATGGCAACTGAGCCATCAGTGTGCCATTACTTCACAAATTTGAGAAATGTCTTCCGTTTCATTAAATATCATGAGTGGGAAGGGGGCACAGAATTAAATAATTACACAGTCTTTTAGAGTCCTAATGCTCTAGGTAGGTATAGACTCAAGATAGTATATTTAAGGTAGGTGTAGATATATCAAAGT
The DNA here is from genome assembly GCF_963662255.1 of Cinclus cinclus. Lineage (NCBI taxonomy): Eukaryota > Metazoa > Chordata > Aves > Passeriformes > Cinclidae > Cinclus > Cinclus cinclus. The sequence continues at coordinate 28,904,288 of NC_085049.1, forward strand.
AGCAATGCAGGGCATCATATTCGAATAACAAACAATAACAAGGATTATTCTGTCTGTGTTTCTGACAGCCAGATTCCAGCAGGGAGCTGGTTGGACACTAACAGGGATTATGGCTCACTACAGGTTTCTAACAAGTAGAAAAGAGCTGTCTGAAAGCCTTCACAAGTGCATAATTCTCAGAGATTTGGCCTATACTTCAAAAGAAAAATCACCTGAGGTTTTCTATTATATTTCTCTGTTATTGGTGACAAAAATGTTTCTAAACTGTTGCTTTTGCATGTGCTTCCACTGAAACATTCAACTCAGATTAAAATGGGATAACTACTTTAATGTACCAACACACTTCCTCCACTGCATACTCATTTGTCACAAGTACAGTCATTATATTAATATTTACTTAATGTGGGGTTTTGAAAACGCTGCATTAAAGGATTAATAAAGCTTGTTTAGACTGGTTAGCAAAACCAAAATTACCCCACGCAAATATTCTACAAAAAATGAGAAAAGAGTCACTGATGTCATGGTTTGTGCTGTGTTTCATGGTGGAGGAACAGACTTGTTGCAAACTCTTTGAGTAAGTTACTGCAATGAGCATATGAAGTAGACTGTATTAATAGAGAGAATGCACAGCTCATGATCAGCTATCTGCTGTTTCTTAGAGAGCTTCTCTAGAGATACAGAAATGTGTGATCCCCATGATTAAAACACGGTTTCAAAAGCTTTCCAGGGTAATGGTTACCAGAACACTAGCTGTCCTGCAGAAATGCTTAAGAAAGGTATGTACTCTCATTAGAACATACAACTTCATGCAAGCTTTCAAATAAAAACATTCTGTAAAATATATTATAAACAATGTCTGCAGTTAAACCTGTGGGTTTCAAATTTATATGTGGAATTCCACAATAAAGAGTTTGTCAGACCTGGGCAGACCTCCTCTAGGCTTTATCAGCTGTATTGCAGAGTATGTTTCTGATTTTCCCCTAAACTTTAGGATCAGCATCGGTTCTGGTTTTTCTCATGTCATAATTTAACTGTGATAAAATCTGTTAATTTGGTCTTTAGTGTTGAGGTGCACAAGTAAGCTCCCAGTGTGGCCTGCAGTGAACATCAGTGAACATAAAATAACTTACTTCTAGGGAACCTACAGGTGAGAGTGCTTTGAAGCAGTACCTCCATGAATGAGGAACTGAGTGATTCTTTAAAAATTAACTATGGCTGCAGTTTTGGCAGGTAAAATAGTGTACATGTGCAGTTTGCAGTGAAAGTTCTCAGGTGTTGGTTATGTTAGAAACAGTGTAACTGTGGCAATTTACTTGTTTAACCAAACATGTAGCGATTATAGAATACAGGCAGAAGTGACGTATATGGTACCCAGGGGGAAAAAAGTAATGAAAATACGGTGAAATCATGGCAGGACCATGAAACAACCAAAGAGAGCATGTTTAAAGAAGTTCTGATGCTGATTGTTCACATTCATGGTTAAAACAGATTTATCTGATATTTTCTCCTGGTGCTTTTTCTTTTAATATAACTGCCTGCTGTAGCAAGGGATAGGGAATAAGAAAGGCTTAAATAATGTCAGGAAGTAAAAAATGCATTAACAGTGAGTATATCAAAGGGGCAAAAGGATAATTGCGGAAATTCTGGGGTGCGAAAAGGGAGAGGTGGGAGAGATCTGATATTTTTAGAGTAAAGTCTAATATGTGATATGGGGAAGTTGAGGTTTTTTAGATGCAATGCCCTTGCAGATGGTAAGCTTTAGATTTGCAGTTCATAGATTCTGGTCTGCAGAGCCAAGGGCTCCATAGTCATTCCTGGCTTTCAGTTAGGAGCTGTAGAGTGTGTGGTGGCTCTTGAGTAATTTTGAGAAGTTATCCTAGTCTGAAGGGTTTCAAACTGTTCTTTTGCATGGTGACTATTGGAAGAAAAGAAGAGCATTGTTAAGGGCTTTGACAAGCTCTGGGGGCTTTGGGGAAGGTATAATTGGAGGGCCAGGAGTAATTTTATGGAATCTGTCCAAAATAAAAAGTGAAATGAAGGTACCTTCTGGGAAAAAAAGCACAAAACCTATTGGTTTGTGGATTTTTATCCAGTTTTCTTCATTCCAGCATTTTTTCTGCACATGCATCAAGAAGGTACCTGTCAGGGCACATGGTACTTTTTACAAGCAAAATTTGAATCTGACATCCAGTTCCTATCCTTGCTAGTTCTCCTTAACGGCTCTGGAGGTTTTAGACAAAAGCACTCCTGACACAACTGATTTGTCTGCACTGCTCATTTATTTTCTCACAGGACCCCGTGGTTAAACCACTTTGTTGTTCATACTTTTTACAGTGATGTAGAAATGCTTGCCCTAGGATCTGAGCCATAACCCCATGAGGTGGGAGAGGATTGTATAATAGCACCATGACAAACCAGCTCAGGACTGCAGGATGTTGGAGCGGTTCCCCACAGAAAAGTAAACGGTTTGTTTTTAAATCGTTACAGCAGCCATTTGCTCTAGAAATTTCCATCCTTTTGGACATTTTTTTTTTCTGTGGAGGAGCAATAGGAGAGAAACTCAGTTCATGTATTTACAGTTATTTTTAAAATTTCTAAGCAAAAGTTTGTCATTAGTATTCCAGTCCTAAGCAGAAGCTTTTTATTTATATGTTTGATATTAAAAGAATTGTAAAATATTATAATATTATATATTTTGTTTGCAACACTGCTTGAACTTTAAATGTTGGAAAATAACTCTTAGTGGTGTCCATCAGGAAATTAGCTGCTTTTCTTCCGTATTTGATTTTTGCCGAATTCCAATGATACATGCATAAATTAGTTCCTTTAATGGAATCACAATACTGGTTTTGACATTTTCTTGCCAAGACTTGTCACAAACATGCACAATTAAATGAACGGCAGATGCAGTGGGAGGTCAGGTTGAATTAAAGGGGAAACATAGAAAATATCCCTCTAGGTGAACTGATCACATAGGCTTGTCATAGTCAGGACACTGCAGAGGTTGTTCTGGGGTTAAACATTCAAAGGGCTGTAATGGAGCTAAGCAACTCAACCATATTTGGCATGTAGGAGGGGTTTTGGATCACTCTTCTTCTGAAAGCTGAGCTTTGAAACACTCAAATGATCTGATGAAAATTCCAAATAATAAGAATTGCAGCATATTTTAGGTTGTGTCTGGCCACCTGCTGAGAACATCTCTAATTAGAGCAGCTTTCTCAAGGCCTTGTTCAGCGGCATTTTCAGTATCTTCAAGGATGGAGATGCCACAGTCTCTTGGCAGCCTGTTCTGGCATTTGATGCACCTCATTATGAAAAGAATTTTCCTGATCTCTAATCAGAATTTTCTGTATTCCATTTTGCATCTGTCATCTCCTGTCCTATCCCCTCCAATGGCTTCATGACCTCTATTCCCTTTTATCAAGTAATTTAAAAGAGCCTTCTCTTTTTCAGACTAAACCAGCCCAATTCCATTAGCCACTTCTCAATACCTACTGCCAAATATTAATAATGGGTTGTTCTATTTGAATGTAAGTGGAAGAAGCACACAGCCTCTTCAACTTGACTTCAGAATTCTCTCTGAGGGGCTCTATGATTTTGCTGACTAGACCCAACCCAGTGGGAAGTGTGTGGCTTCCCTGAGGCCTGGGTAAGGGAACGTAATCAAGAAACTTCCAAACCTGGTACAGCCTACTCATTGTTACCCTCTTATGGTTTTCTGAGTGAGCAGCAACAAAGTCCCAGAAAAAAGGATAAGGACAGTGAGGGGCAGGGGGAGCCTGGGGAAAACTGGCCAAGGGATCTGGAGCACAAGTTGTGTTCTCTTCTGTGCTGCCAGTTGCAAGGAATGATGAAGCAAGAAACAGGAAAGTCATGCAGATGAACACCTGGCTTCAGGACTGGTGTAAACAGCAGCATTTTGTGGTTTTTGATCATGGGTCGGTTTATACAGCAGTGAGCTTGCTGGCAGCAAATGGGGTCCACTTGTATCAGAAGGGAAAAGGGATCTTAGCTCAGGACTCAGCAGGGCTCCTTGAGAGGGCTTTAAACTAGATTTGAAGTGGGACAGGGGCATACCCAGGCTCAACAGAGATAAGGTGTTGGACCAGCCTGCTGTAAAGCAGCTCTGAGGAGAAGGCCCTGGGGGTCCTGGTGGACAACAAGCTGTCCATGAGACAGCAGTGTGTCCTGGAATCCAGGAAGGCCAATGGTATCCTGGGGTGCATTAGGAAGAACACTGCCAGCAGGATGGGGGTGATCCTGCTCCTCTACTCAGCTCTGGTGAGGCCACCTAGAGTGCTGTGTCCAGTTTGGCTCCTCAGGATAAGAAGGGCACAGAGCTTCTGGAGTGGGTCCAGTGGCGAGTGACAAAGATAGTGAAAGGACTGGAGCATCTCTCTTACAAGGGCAGGCTGAGGGAGCTGGGCTGTTCAGGCTCAAGGAGAGACAAATGAGAGGGGACCTTATCAATGTCTGTCAGCGTCTGCAGAAAGGGTGTCAGAGGATGGACCAAGGTCTTCCTGGTGGTGCTGAGCAATAGAACAAGAGGCAATGGGCAGAAACCGATCCACAGAAGTTCCATCTGAACATGAGGAAGAATTTCTTTCCTGAGCAGTGACCATGCACTGGAATAGATTGTCCAGAGAGGGTATGGAGTCTTCCTCACTGGGGATATTCCAGAACCGTCTGGAAGCTACCTGTGCCATGTGCTCTGGGATGACCCTGCTCAAGCAGGAAACTGGGAGCAGATGACCGACTGTGGTCCTTTTCAGTCTCACCCAGTCTGTGATTCTCTACAATGTTTATATTCTTCTCTATCTATACCAGCTAGCATAGTTTGTTTGGGTTGTTGTTGTTGTTGTTGTTGGTTTGTTTTTTTTTTTTTCTTTTACATAATATAAGACATGCTGCCTCTGTCTGAGAAGAGCTACATTTTCTCTCGGGAAAGTTGAATGTGCTATACTAGCATTCTGCTAAACAGCTGGGTTTCAGTAGATTTTCTACAAACACACACATGCTGAAAGTCATGTAAGAATTTATTATTTATTATCAAAACAATAAATTTCCAAGGAAATAGTTTCAAATATATAATAGTTTCAAATTAATTGTTCTCATTGCAAAGAAGAAACTGTTGAAGAGACAGCCTTAAATATAATAAAACAATAAATATTAAGAAAGTGCTTTTACAATAAACTGGTTGTTTAAGGATTAATGTAGCATGTTTCAAGTAGTGATTTATGAATGATGAGTCAGACTTGGAATTCAGAACTTGCTTGACAAAGCAGAGCAAACAATATAAAAATTTTGCATGATTAAATTTCCTATTGCTTAAGCTCAATTTACTATTAGCTTTTGTTAAATTATTCCAAAATAAAATCAAATCCAGATTCAAACTCTGGACCTTCTCTCTCATGATCTGAAAAGAGACAAGTAAAATCTGCATTCTCTAGCCTCGAGATGATCATTAAACTTAGACTTTTCAGTGAGAAACCATGGAGTTATGAAGGGATTGAATCAACAGCTGGCATTTCTATGATCTTTGAGCTTTCATTTAAGGCATTTAATTTTAGTGCGTGTCTTATGATTTCATATGTCTAGCTGTAGATAATTTACTCTGTATCCTATCTAAGGTAGATCAGGGTAGCCTTTTTGATTTCCTTAGAATACAAGGATTTCACAAAGCTCCAAGTTGGGCTCTTTGTGCCTTCTGAGGGAGCTATCAGTCAGTTCTGGGGCCGCTCCATGTGTGAATTCCCAATGACCCTGGCACCCAAATAATGCCAAGGGAGGCAGCACTTGGCTTTGAAAGGCCCTCACCCAGCTCTTTTGGCTGCCCACAGAGTATGATTGCTGCCTGAATGGCCTTGGTGAGCCCTGCTGGGGAAGTTGGACATTCTTCCCGGTGCATTTTCTTTCCTTATTCGTGTGTGTTTGTAGGTGCTCGGGCACCTCATTTCAGGGTAGTCTGTTCAAAGGGCTTTATCTCGCTAACAGCCTTTGCAGACACAACCAGGTAATGTATTTTAATGTTCTTTGCAATTGCTTACCTAAAATGGTATTGTGAAAGTCAGGCATTCCATTTATTCTTACACAATTCATATTCTATTGGGTCTTTTTAAAAATCCTATCTCCTCTGGAACTTGAAATTTCCTAAGAAATTGAAGAAAAACAAAGAAACTTGTTTCATACTTTGCTAATTCTTTACTTGACTGTGTCCAGATTTTAATTTTATAAACCTTCATTATGGCACTTTTTCTTTCCCAGTATCTTATTTGTTAACATTTTAATTTTCTGACAGGATGGCTTTTGTATAATTCACATTTTTCTGACCAATCTCAGAATTTTTATATTTTTTGATATATAAATTGAAAACTGATTTGTATACTGAAACTGGATGGACTTCTTAAGTAATAACCTATTTTCAGCTTTTTTACTTTCTGTTTTTTTAAAACTGACTGCATTCTGAGGGCTTCATTGGGGATTTCTTAGTTGACTTAGAGACACCTAACTCATGTTTTCATTGAATTATTCTCCAAGTTGGTGTCTGAACCATAATCCCAAGAATCTATAAGAAGAAATTAATTTCTTGTATAGCACAACTTGTAGTAGGTACAAGTCAGATGATCCATTTAATTGCAAAACTAATTTAGCCTCAAAGGGAACAGGTTGGAATGTGTCTCCACAGTTTTTACCAATTCTCTATGGTAATACCAACTGAAATCTAGGTATGTGTCTTGTTTTTTCCCCATGTATGGTTTTTGGACATGCAGTTGTATAAATACCCTGTTCCCTTTAGTCCCCATGATAACATTAGAAGGTAGACTGAGATTCTTTTTTCTTGTTTTTTTTAATAGACTCAGAATCGTATGAAGCTGATGGCTGACAACTATGAGGATGACCACCTCAAATCCTCATCCCATTCCAACCAAACCAACCACAAGCCCTCCCCTGACCAGGTAATGTCTCTTTCTTTTGTTTTTAAAGTAATTTTAACTGTGAGGGCTGATGATTTTGTGTCTAAGTAGTTTTCCCTGACATGCTTGCAGTACCTTGGAACAAAAGTAGCATTCCAGAATGCAGTTATAAACCAGAACTGGATTTTGCTGTTGTGTTGGCTTTGTGTAAAGCTCCTGAAATGTGAAATGAACCTTGTGAAATGTGAAAGTTCCTGGTACCAAGCTGTTGTTAGGTGGGTGGAGAGGAGGAGGTACATTGAAAAGGAACAAAAACTTCACTCTCCTAAAATGCAAGACTTGAGTCCTGTATGACATATTCAGATTTTAGTAGCTCAGGTTTACTGCTTGAGTTTGTGGAGTGTCCAGGACTGTTTCTTGTCTTCAGTAGCAGGAAATCATGCTCCAGGATCAGCTTTCTAATCTATGGATTGCATACGAGCAGTTTCCTTCATTTCCCATGAGGGAATCCCAGCCTCGGTGCCAAATGAGCACAGACTGCTCCCTCACAAACTCAATGGGCCGCGAACTGAAGGAAAAATCAATTTACCATCTCCAAAGCAGCGAGGAGCCTCCTGTGGCATTTACAAAGCACAGCCATGTGCTTGATAACTATTAGAGAGATTAACCATCCCTTGGGTAGCACAGAAAATGCCAACATAATTGCACACCCCATGTTGTAATCTCATCCACTGCAGTTTAATTAAAATATTAGCCGTCATTAATCACTGCCTCGATGGGATGAAGGAATGCTTCTTCTCTTTGCTCTTTGGCTCATGTAGAAATTGGTGAGATCTGAAGGGAAGCATCTCACTCTAGACCTTTAAGTGCCCACCTAGTGATACACAGAAATAATGAGCAAGATACAGGAGGAAAATAGCAAAAGCCAATTACTTACTCACCCTGCAAAAATACATCTTGAAAAATCTCCTTTCATATATATGAAGGAGTGTATACCAAGAAACGATCAGAAAAATTCTCATTTTCAAGGGAACTTACCTTTGCATCTTAATTTAATACTTCCCTCCACTCTACTGGTTTGAATTTTCTGCAGTGTTTTTGGAAGATGTTGATGTTTCACTCTCCTCTTTCAGAAGAGTGAAATTGTTAATGCTGAAAATTAAATGGATTTCCTAATCTTAATGTTAGAATATCTGTTTTTTCTACACTGAAGTCTACAGAGAGCTGGAGCCATTTCCAGCATGTAACTTTAGTATGTGCTTGCAAATGAATGCAGTTTAGCATTCACAGATGAAATGAAAAGATAACATGTAAAAACGAAATAAAATTTAGACATTTACGGAAATTCTTGCAAAGAGCCCGCAGGGAAGGGCAATAGGGAAGAGAGGGGGTGGGAGGAGGCTCTGATTGCACTTCCCCTTTGCAAAGGGGCATTTTGAATGCTGACAAAGCCTACAAGGGAGCAAAGAAAGCTGTACCTCAAGGTAGCTCAGAATACTGCGTGAGGAATTGAAACGCTTTGTATTACTGTTTGTACTTACATATGTGCTTTAAATACTAACCAACTCTTTGTTTCATTCCCATGCTGCTCTGGGGCTTTCCTCCCATTGCCACCTGTGCACCTCTAGGATGAGGAGGAGGGTATTTGGGCATAACCAGTCAGATGCTCTTAGCTCAGCCATTTTGTTCAGAACGGTGAGAACCAACCTCTCCTGCCAATGGAAAAGTTTCCAAGTCACTCCCACACCTCTCTCCTGTGCTTTGTGTAACCTGGCTGTTCTCCCTTCCCATTGCTTCCATGTCTCTGCATGAGGGTGTTTCTCGTGTGGTTATGTGCAGTTTGTGATTTTCTTCTTCTAATCATCCTACCAGTGTTTCACCATGTTGTGGGGAGAACTTTCCAGGGCATGTAATTGAGTTTCTGTGCGAGTATGAGAGAACAGGAAATCTTTCATGTCATTTATCATTGACTTCATGGAGGAAATGTTATCAATCAGATTCTTTTTCAAAGCATTTTTTACCCTAGCCAAACCTATGTGTCCTTTTTCAATTCTGGTTTGTGAAGAATTTGCTCAGAGATAACGTTCCTCCTGAAGAAAATGTTCCTCCTGAAGGTTTTAAGCATGTTGAGATCTGCTGCTGAGATTGCTGCCATGCACACTGACCTTACTAGTCACAGAGATTTATCAGCTCACAATACAGGATTCTCTAGATGGACTAGGATTATGAATTGTCTATAATGTGAAGGCAAAGAGGAATATCCCCTTAACCTTCCTCTCTCCCTTCCACCTCCCTCATTCTTTCAAAACAATGAGGGAGAAATTTGGAGCTGTTTTTCATTTAAAGTACATTTTGCTTCTCTGTGTCTGGTGTCCACAATTTTTTTTTCTGCTGTCAAATTGTCCCTGCAACAACTCCCATTTCTAAAAGGGGAGACAGTACAGAAGACAGAGCCTTTCTCCTCACACCTGTTCTTTAGCAAAAAACCCTCTTGCTGGCCAGGAGTCAAATACTGATTGGTCTACCACAGTACGCAGGATTCACTTATGCCATGGAGTATCAGTTTTAAAGTAGAATACATTTCTCTGAAGTTCTTCAAGTATTTTAAAGGACTGATGACAGTATTTTAAAAATCTATATTAAACTTTTTCCTTCTTCATTTATCCTTTTAAGAAAAAAATATTTCACATGAGTTTCTGTGCATTTTTTTCTAAGAATTTGATATTTTCACATCAGTTATTTGAAAGAAAACTGAAAATTTCTGTGGAAATCTTGAATTCTTGCATTTCTGAAAATTATTGCTTTGCATTAGATATGTAAAACTTTCATGAGAGAATAAGGCACTCTCATCTCTTGCACTTGGTCAATTAACTACAGACTTACAGTCTGTCTGACTGAATGAACCAAATCCCTCTTTTCTAGCCAACCATCTGAAAAATTTAATCCAACTGTTGCAGTGTCAAACTTGAATTTCATGCCTTGGGGTTTGAACTGAGAAAATCTCTTTAGTGGACAAATTGATAAAGTGCTTCATTAATTTCCACTCGCTGTTGATTTCACATTTTTTTAAATCACCGCTCTTGCAATGGTTGTGTGCTTGTGTATGTTGCTAAAAGTTTTAGAGGTAATGCTTGTAAAAGATCAGCTGAAGCACAAAAATTAAACAGGGGAGATCAGGTAAGTAAATGATGAAGAGGAAGAGGACACTCAGTATGAAGGTAGGAATCATTCTGATTTCCCTTCTGGAGCAGACATGGAGTTTGTGAAGAGAACACTGAGAGAAAGATCTCTTTCCCATGTGCTGATGCATTTAAGAATGCAACTGTGTTAAGAGTATGGTTTTTCACAGTTTCCTGAATTAATGAGTGGTTGACATTAAATACAGCTTATCTCTCCAGTTTGAGGCACTTTGCTCTGGAAAGCTGTTACAGAGTATCCCAGTCAAAATAATGAGTCAGCCAGCAGCCTTGCCTTCCACGCACCTCATTGGAGAAACTTGTCAGCCTCAAAATTGTTGTGCATACATCAGCAGGGAAAGTATAAAGGTGATGAATGCTTCCCAAGCCAGTTATTCCCAACAGAGTACATGTTTTTACTGTGCTATTCTGTGTTCATTTAAAAAAAAAGTCCTTATTCTCTTTGTAAAAGCTAAGATGATGGAAGTTACAGAGTCCCTAACCTCCATGTGCTAAATTAAATTACGTATTACAATGATAAAATGTAACTATTAGCACGGGACTTGGCAATAAGTTTGTTTTTTAAAGTTCCTTCAGGTCTGTGGATGCAATCACCTGCAGTCAATACTGAAGATTAAATGGAGACCAAAAAACTATGTACAATAGTTAGCTACATTATTTCATTTTTATGCTTTGTGTCTTAAGACTTTTCCCCTCCAGCATTCTGGAATTGACTGAATTTAGTATTTAATTGTGCCGAGTCTATACATGACAGCATTATCAGATAGAGCTCCCCTGAAATGGAGCACTGTTCATAAACATATTCACCCTCCCTGTAATTTCTGAGGATGGTAGTTTACATTTCAGTTTATGGTTCAATGTAAATACCATCTTTCATCCTGAAATAGTCTTTCCTAGCATTTTTCACTAAGCTCGTTTCTTTGCTGTCTGAATTTCTTATTACTCCTTTTATTCCCCAGATGGAGCTCTATCCTCCTCTACATCCATGTCAATTCCAGTGTGATTTCAGATGAGGATGCTCTTTGGTCTTTCTCAAATGCTGAAGTGTTCTGGCCAATGGCTTAATTAGTTATTACTAACTTTTATCAAGAATAATATGAATTTACACCTTAAGAGAACGTAATACATACAAAAGGATAGGTGTGTATGCTGGTGTATGTTCTTGTAAATCTGTGCCAGGTGTGTGCCACGTGGGGGAAGGAAAAGCAAAGCTTCCATACAGAGATTTCCCAAGCTGCTAAATTTATCCAGTTGTCTTGTGAAGCACAACTGTGCTACCTAAAATGGGAGAAAGTGTGGGTATGGTTCAGAGATCTGCTTCATCCACTCATGCATTCATTAAATGAAAAATATTATTATGCTTATTAGAGCAACAGTGGAATGGTCAAAGAGCTAGCGTGGAACTGGGGTGCATCAAAATGGGGATATTTCAAGATGATGGAAACACTGGCAATTCCGCTTGCCATAGAAATACTGTAAGACAAAAAGGCTCTTCTTTGTGACATTTTTCTTTAATACTTGAGTTAGACAGATTTTAAGTCAGAAGCAGTAAGCACTCTGAGTTGACCACTGAAGGTACTTGCAAAATTTAACACTTCAGATTTCAGAGGTGATGTCTGTGGTGGAAAGAGGGGCTAAGTCATTACAAGAAAATATTTGCCTCATCTCACAAGGCTTAATGTAATCTTTGCCAGAGCAGTCAAACCATGTGAAGTTTTCATTGGGATCACTACAACACTAAAAGTTCTGTACTTTGGGAAGTTTGAGAACATTGATTTCTTTTTTGTACATTATTTGATTCTGATTTCTTTTAGTGAAGTAAATAGTTTTTCATGGTGAGTTCCATGTTTAAATTGCACAGGCATTCATTCACTACATAAACGTGATCCTCTCCCCACAAGACACATTTTGTACAGAGCTGCTTGTCCTGCTGTCACACTTTTGAGGTTCTCAGTGTTGTCATTACACTGTCACCTCATAAGCCTTTTGACTAGATTTATTTTCAATATGGTCTCTTTTATTGTTAGATCACGCAAAATGGTCAGAACCACCAGGCCTTCATGCCTGACTCATATTACATTGTAATTTACTGGACATGGTACTAGACCACGATTCAGAAGATAAATTCTTTCCTGGCATCGTCTCCAACTCACTTGTTCTCTTTCTCCCTGTCTCAAATTCTGTAATTGTAAAATGATCTGAAGATTTTGTAAAAGTGCAAGTTCTGCTTGGGAAAAGTGCTGTGTAACTGCTAGGTATTATTACTGTACAATATTTGGAAATTGTCTTGTTAAACTGATAAGATGGTGATTCTATTACCTCATTTTGAAATTGCTCCCAAAATGGTGTTAGATTTGTATTTGACTCTATTACTACTGCTATTTTTTTTTCTTCTTTTCCCAAGATCCCATTCCTTCCCAAGTAAAGGGAAAATAACTCATATTTTCTAGGAGCTGCCATTTCAGCATGCTGGACAAAGATCTTTAGACCACTGTCTCTTGTTTTCTTCTGTCATCTCTTGTCTTCTGAAGAGTCATTTCTTCCCCTCTCTAAAAATCTACAAACTAATTGTGTAGTATAATAATGATATTATTACAATTCTTCATCCAGGTCTGTAGAAGCATTGTGAAAGTGTCTTGTACTTCCTTGGAGATATACACTGTGCAAAATTTGAAGGCAGCTACATGAGATAGTCTCACATTGCTTAAACTTGTCCTGACAGAGAGAGAGAGAGGCCAGATTTGTTTTCTCATATTGGTGACAGTCAGGGTTCTTCACTTCCCCTTTTCAGATGGGCAACCTTTTAGAAAGAACCCTAATATGATGCACTCAGATAAGATGATGTAACTAATTCACCCTTAGGAGGGTTAGAAAAGAATGCTTTCCTTGAGACAGTCAGCTTCCACTCCTGGTTGTTTTCTTCTTTTGGAGAACAATTCTTCTGATAGCTTTTTTTTTAAACTATTATTTTGCTGTTTAATAACTAATACCTGTCAGAAAGAATGTATTCATACAGAATGAATGTATTCTCTGTCCAAGAATGTTATATCTATGAGCACAAAAGAACTAATCTTGATACACTGTTCATCTTCTTTCTGATCCTAGAATGATAAAAGTAAGATCTCCAGATGGAATTTTGTAATCTGCAGCTCTGGGATGAATTAAACACTCACAACAGAGGTGTAGCTGGACTGTATCACTGTCTTCCTATTATTCTTACAGATCAAAGAAGAACACAAGTAGATACTTGCAGTCTAAAACATTCAAAACAGATGGCTGGTTTCTTTTTGTAGAGAATTGTGCTTTTCAGGCAAAACAATTGCAAAAAGGCCATCGTTCATTTCTGCCAGATGAGATTATGCCAGGTCTGTGTCTTATTTTCTCTTTTGATTTGCAGCTGAACATAATCTTCTACTAGTGGCTTAGACTTCGTAGCAAGTAGGAATTCTGCACTCAAACATTATATTGTTTCTGGCCACTTCCAGGAGAGTTGTTCCTTGCAGTTTGTGTGATAGTCTGTACTATCTCCCATTTATTCTGAGCTCTGGCACTCCCAGACAGGACACTCAGAGACAGAGAACAAGCAGCTGCAGCCAAGCCCTTTTAGTTATCAGTTAGGAGGAAAGAAACTGAGGGAGAGAGGAGATGAACAATGTTAGAAAAAGAATCAATCCCAAACCTGCTTTCTAGTGTATTAACTATAAAAATAAACTCCAGAGAATGATAACTAAAATAAAAACCACAATGATATGTAGCCAATCTAGACACTGCATTTTCCTGGCTGCTAAAGCTCATAATGACTGATGGACATGTCAGGATTGACAGTTCCATCTCACAGTAGCCTCACTATGGGCTCTCCAACTATATCTGATTGTTAAAGTTAACTTTTAGATAAGAACTACTATATATTCGTATAAATAGGTGTATTTATTCATGGGGTTTTTCATTTGAATGTAGAGCAAGCAACTCCAAAAAGATTTTCTAAAGACAGACAAACCTTCAAAGTCTTGGATTTGAAAGTGTCTTTCAGCAGGTAGAGAGCTGCAACAGCAGAATGAAGACCCAGAGTTAGAGAAGAACAAGACCAAGATTCCTATCACCTGCAGACAGGGAGGTTGTAGCTCATCTGAACAGGAAAAGCACTGATTGTGTTCTCTGGTAGACTACTTAGGAAATACCTTCTGGTTTGCATTAGCAGTGGAACAGAGAGCAGGGAGACAGCAGAGCACAGCCCTGACACATCAACATTGCCATGGACACACTCTCCCAGTGCTGCCATGTTCTGCTTTCACATAAACACGTGTGAGATGCTGTTTGCTTTTGTCCCTTGTAATAGGAAGAAGCAACAGATGAAGTACAGCACAGCAAGAAATGTGTGTGCTTTCTTGTTCACTCTTGCGTAGACAACAAGTGCTAGAAGGCTTGAAAGCATTAAAAGTATAACCAGGTAGTTCTTAATTATTCTCAAGCTGCTATATTTTTGTGGAGAATGAATCAGCATAAAGTCTGACTGATTCTGTGAAATCAAAACTTGCCTAGTTGCACCTATGAAAGTTTGACCAGGAGAATGCTGTTTAAATCCACAGTATCATGTACAAGCTGCAAACAGTTGTTAAACTATTTTTGCTTACTGTGGGACTCCTATTTTTTTCCTTGATGATAGTTGTCAGTATCATCAGTATGACTACCCAGTTTCACAATTTTCTATAATTTAATTTAGTATTCAAAAATTTAACCTGGTAACTAACACAACTTACGTGGCAAAGAGTTCAGATGAAGGAGATATTAATAATAAAGAGGTGTGAGGTATGCACAGTGCAGTGAGATTATTTAGGGGTAAGAGATTGAGTGAATGCCCTTGCTTTTGAAAGGAAGGGATTGAGGAAACAGGTAAAATTCAAACTGTGTGCAAACACTCCCTTCAGCTCTGCTGAGGTATCTCATTCCCAAAAGTTCATTTTCCCCTTGCTCCAGTTACAAGCCCGTCGCATCAGTACTGGAGTTCTGATCTCAAGCAGTCCCTGCTGTTCCTCACGTGGTTCCCTGCCAACTTTGCTCCACACCCCACATAAATGAAAGTTGCCAGTGTCACGGAAAGCACTTCTGGATTTGTTATGTATAAAAATATTTTAGAACTACTTGCTCTTTTTGAGTGCTTTAGGAGCCCTACCAACCCACTGCAATTCTCTGCCTCACCTACATGATGGGGAAAGGATTTTATTTAAACAGAGGGAGCTAATGACAAAGCTCCTTCCCCTGGTTTGTTTTTTCTGTTATTTTTTTCTGGTCTGGATTTTTCCCAAGGTGAAGAGGGTGAACTCTGGAAATCATTAATCCATGGGATTTGTTCATGGTGTATAAAAATTTCAAAAATAATTTGCTATATAAAAATGATTTCCTAATTGATTCTGTCAGAAAGGAACTGAGTAAGACAGCTCTGTCAAAATAGCCAGAATCTCTTTTAGCTCCTCACATATATTGTTCTGGTTTATGAGGAGAAAATTATGAAGGTTAGAGTTAAAACTTTTTTTTTTTTCTTTAAAACAAACCTAAAGAATACTGAGCCCGTCCTTGAGCTTTTGTGTGGGGGTCTTCTGAAGAAACCAAGTATCTCTTTGTATCAGTGAACTGAGCTGAACTGAACTGAGGTCAAGATGTGTCTTTTTGAGAACTTTCTTCTGTTTCCATTTAAAATAATGAAGGGAAGACATCAGTGATAAATTGCTCTGAATTTGGGAAAGCTTTTGCACATTCTGAGCCAAATTCATGCCTCATAAAACTCCATTGCATTCAGTGGTTACAGTATTATTGTTGAGCCCTTGTGTTTGTTGCCAAACAAACACAAATGGTCTGAGCAAGAAGGCATAATTCAATTTGCCATGCAAATACTTCCAGACTGTGTCACTCACTATCTTAGTTTATTTTCATATCTCCCAATATAAGATGTTTAGCTATAGAGGCAAAATATCCTTGTCTGGCAATATCTATAATAAAACCCAGATACAGGGAGGTATACAGAGATTTGTCAGGTCCTTTTGAAATAATTTCTTTTTAACAAACAGATGTGCTTACACAATCTTTGGCCACATCTTCTCCTGTGCAATGGTGGTTTGTGAAGTGGGTTTTATTTGGGTAGCATAGTTGCAACTGTATGTAACAAAGTTTGAAAATAATTTTCCGTGCTCGCATGACAGATGTGGTTGATAGGAGATGAAGGACTACCTGCACTGTGTTTCCAAACATACTTGTTATATCCAGTCTGAAGTTTTGAGGAGGTCTTTGGCGGTGCTTTGGGTTTCTGCTTGGATTTTTTTCAGAATTCCTTCTTCATTTGTGCTGTGCAGGATTTACAATGAACACTCACAGTGTATCGACCAGGCTAGCAAGCTAGATCATTTCTCAAATTACTTAATTCCTTGGAAACTATCAGATTTATTCCACCTATGTTCCTTTGTAGCACTTTTAATACAAAAACACACTCATTTTTACCTGACATTGTTTAGTTTGACACCTGAGATTACTTGTTGGTTCTCTTTTATTTTCTTCTTGATGTAGCTGTACTTCAAGGGAGGTTTTTTTCTCTCAGATATTTAGAGATTTGGAGGTAGTTTAAGAAAAATTACTTAATTATTTGGTTGCAAAAGGAAGACCACTTACCAGCATCACTCTGCCCTTTAGGGTTCTGTAGTGGATATATACACACAGAGTATGTACATATGGCACTTTATATTGCCCTTGCCGTGTCAAAGAAACGTTATTTTCTCCATTTTTTTAAAGATAAATGCTGTTGATCCGTGATCACCCTCCACACTGATACATTATTCTGACAAGTAAGGCAAGTTGTTTAAGGAGATAACTTTTACAAGGTCTACTGATGCAGTTGCAAATGGCAGCTGAAGGTTTTTTAAGTAGAAATTTAGAAGGTTTTCTCTGAAATTAGTAAAGTTAATTTCTTGGTTCTCAAAAAGAAAAGTGGTTGCTTCCTTCAGAGAAAAAGGGATTGTTAGCAGGGAGAAAGGTCAGGTCATTAACCCTTCTGACTGGAGAAGGCATAATTGAAAGCTGGTGGTTGTGGTGAATTGCACATCGATTAAACTCACTCTTTATTCTGCAGATGTCTGTGGACATTTTCCGGTTTTCTTTTCCAAATAACCACCTATGTATTTTTTGCATATTTCCATTAGACACTGCTGTGTATATATAGGTATTTAAATGCAGAGACTTAGCATATAAAACTTGAAATTCAGTTACCCGTATTTCAGTTGACCATTGTCCAGCAACAGTAGGACTACCATTGAAGAAGCAGTGTCATTTCATTCTGAAGCTCTTCTGTTCCAATAGCTTGTAAAACTATAGTTAGATTCACATTTGTCATAGTCAAAGATTTTTAAAAAGGTTATGAAATCCCAAAAAACCTGAACATGTTGTTTTCAAGTTGAATTTGGAATATGTTCATAAATATCTTATTAGTTGGTTGAGTTGGTTTGGGTTTGCATGAGAGATTTGTCAGGCATTTCACATTTCTTCCTCAGAGTTGTAGTGATTGCCTTTTTTAGTGAAATGCTGTCAAACTTAGCTGGCCATTAACAATATTCTGAAGTTGAGGATACATTAAGCAGACTTCATTCCATGCATTGATGAGGATGGCCTAAACCTACCAGGGCAATTAATGAATGAGGGCTGCTTTAGAAGATATTCCTGTGTTTGGTCTGTTTACCCGCTGTTTTCCTAGAAAGCTCTGCAGCTCAGAGCTGATCATGAGAACACGATGTGGGTTATGAACCCAGCCCTGCCCTGCTTTTCCACTTAGAAAATGCTCTTACACCCTCTTGAGATAAGGCAGGGGCAGCTCTGCTGTGTGGGAAGCACAGTATCTCTTGCTAAGTGGCCAGGTCAAATTAGATATGGCAGGAACGCAGATATAAGGGCACTTCCTACTTGACTGGCAGCATTTAATGGATCCCAAGCCTCAGTGAACAGTTTTGGGAGGGCTGCTAGTTAAGAACTTTCACACACCTCATTTGGCCTCTTTCCAGCTCGAGGTAAAAGGGGGAAGGGTGCAGGAGGAATGTGCTTTGAAAGGGGGTTTATCCTGGAGCAGTCAAACTCAGCTATTGTATGAAAATCTTCCATTCTTTCTTGCTAGATAGATCTCCTTTCTCTTCATCAAGGAGGGTTTCTGTTCACAGAGAATAGCCTGGAAGGTTATCCAGACAGGTTCTTTTCAGACTGGAGTCTGCGCACCTGATGGATATTAAAGAGTCTGTGGTATCTGAAAAGAATACAAGGCAGCTACTACATTGATTGGACTAGTTGTTATCTAGCTAGTTATTAGACATTGACTATTAAATTTTTATAGAGCAGTATTTTCTTAAGATGTGATAATCCATCATTTTACCCTCTGTGGGCAAACCAGATAGTAAGAAAGATAGGAAGGATATCTGTTAAATTAGAAGCATCACTGGTTTTCACCTGCACAGGCAATACACTTTCAGATTATAATCTTAGTAACAGATACTATAGCAAATTGGAGTACATAGTGCAAATTCAGTAAATAACCAAAGCTCATGGATATAATTGACTAAAGACAGTTTTGTTTGGTGATGGAAGTGAAATGTAGCTATGTTGATTCTATTAAAATATCCCTTGCTTTTGCCCTGTGTACAGGACAGCAATAGTATTCTGCCCTGCTGTAGTTTGCAGTCACTGATTCACAGACTGGGTGAGGCTGGAAGGGACCACAGTGGGTCATCTGCTCCCAGCTTCCTGCTTGAGCAGGGCCATCCTAGAGCACATGGCACAGGATAGCCTCCAGAAGGTTCTGGAATATCCCCAGTGAGGGAGACTCCATACCCTCTCTGGACAATCTATTCCAGTGCATGGTCACTGCTCAGGAAAGAAATTCTTCCTCATGTTCAGATGGAACTTCTGTGGATCGGTTTCTGCCCATTGCCTCTGTCCTGTTGCCTGGTACCACCAAAAAACCCGGCTCCATCCTCTGACACCCTCCCTTCAGATATTCAGACATTGATAAGGTCCCCTTCTCAAGGCTGAACAGCCCAGCTCCCTCAGCCTGTCCTCATAAGAGAGATGCTTCAGTCCCTTCATAATTTTTGTTGCTCTTCACTGGCCCCTCTCCAGGAGCTCCATGTCCCTCTTTTCTTGAGGAGCCCAGAACTGGACACAACACTCCAGGTGTGGCCTCACCAGGGCAGAGCAAAGGGGCAGGATCAGTTCCCTTGGCCTGCTGTTAATGGTCTTCCTAATCTACCCCAGGACACTCTTGGCCACAAGGGCACACTGCTGTCATGGACAGCTTGTTGTATACTAGGACTTCCAGGTCCTTCTCCTCAGAGCTGCCTCCCAGCAAGTCATCCCCAACCTATGATGGTACATGGTTATTCCTCCGTAGGTACAGGACCCTGCATTTGCCTTTGCTGTATTTCAGACACTTCTTCCCTGCCCATCTCCCCAACCTGTTGAGGTCCATCTGAAGGCCTACACAGCTCTCTAGGGTACTGGCCACTCCTGCCAGCTTTGTCTCATCAGTGAAATTGCTGAGGAGGCATCTGCCCCTTCATCCAAGTCGTTGATGAATAAGTTAAATAATACTGGGTCCAGTACTGACCCTTGGAAAATACCACTAAGAATTAGACCCAGTGTCACTAATTTCAGCCCTCTGGGATCGGCCTTTCAGCCAGTTCTCCATCCGCCTCCTTTTACACTCATCCCATCCTGATATAACAAAGCATTATTTTTAGATGGGTGTTTATATCTGCAAACAGAGGTTGCCTCAAGGCTGCACAGGTTTTTACTGAAGCCCATGAACTCACTCACTCTCTCTCTTGCAGAGAGAGAGTTTCTTGCCTGTCTCCTCTCCTTTGGCTGCCCATGGCTGTGGCAGTACCCTGATGTGCTGGTGTGGGCTGTTGAGTTCAACAGGACACACAGCCTGACATTAGTCAGCTGCTTAGCCATGCCTCTCAGATCCTCACACTATAGAAACTAATGCATGTAAAACAGTGTTAGAAACAAAATAAGTGAGCCCTGACAGCCTTATTAAAAGTGGTCAAAGCCAGAGTCTTTGTTGAAAGTAATGCCAGCACCATGTTTTGTTGAATCAGAGATTATCTCACTCCTTATTCATTAGCAGGGTCAGAGGTGTCCTATTGAAAAGATATCCCCAGCCCACTAACAAACAGCAGGTGCAGCCTCTGCCTGGGAATGCAAAGAGAAGTTGCCAGGACTTTGGCAAGGCTTCCCAGCTCTCCCTGCCCAGCACCTCATTTTATGTAAAGGAGGCCCTAAGCCCAGTTTTTCCCTTATTTTTCATCAGCTGCAAACCTTAGAGGTTTGCATTACTGTGGTTTCGAATATGTGCCCACAAACATCTAGAGCAAATGAAGCAGTATTCTTGTGGAAGATCATAGCGAAGGATGCCCTGTGGAGGCACTTATGCACTTGAGCTCTATATTTTTGTAAAAAAATAAGAAATGGTTCTTCAGATACTTTTTATGTGATCTGGATAACTCTAGTTTGGATAGCATTAAGGAGCGATGATTAGATTCAGACTGGGTAAAGTAAAACAAAATAAAAAAGTACTTTATTAAAATTCTTTTATATCAGTTTTTTAGTTTGTTATATAGAATCTGGCCTGTTCAGTAAAAGTCATTGCCTTTTCAAAAACTATAGAAGACTATACCTTAACTATGTAAAACATTAATCAAATGTTAACCTTGTGCTGAAGATACATCTCTATCCAATCTCTACAGCAGAGATGCAGTCGTCTTAGAATTATTGTGTTTTGGCATAACTTGAAACTATTCTCTTTAGACCCTGTTTATTGCATACTTAATTTGCAATGAAACGCTTGTTGGAAAAACGAGCTAAAAATCTGTATTGACACTGCCTTTTGAACAAGTTGTGGACAAACATGTTTTATCAGAAAATTATAATTTTTTTTAAGTAGTTAAACTGAAGTACTGTTGGACTATCAGTAGAGTTAATGCGTTCAGTTTAATATTGTTTTATTTTTCACCCATATCATCATGATTTCCCAGTCTAATCACACACCTGTCATCAATGCACCCTTTCACCAGTGTCCTTGGTTTCTTTCTGGTTGGTTGGTACGTTATGGACAGGAGTACAAGGGAAAGAGTGTTCGAGTTTCTTCCACTCTGAAGCTGGACAAGATTGTAACTTAGAGGCTGATCTTTGCCTTCATAACTGCTTGGGTGTCAGGCTGTTCTCACTGTCTCTGCTGTCTTATTTCAGATCATTCAGCCCCTCTTAGAACTTGACCAGAACCGCAGCAAGTTGAAGTTGTACATCGGCCATCTGACAGCCCTGTGCCACGACCGCGACCCCCTGATCCTGCGTGGGCTCACCCCGCCTGCCTCCTACCACCTGGATGATGACCAGGCAGCTTGGGAAAAGGAGCTGCACAAGATGACCCAGGAGCAGGTGAGTTTGTGGGCTCAAGTTCTCAACAATGACCTGAACTTGCTGATTTAGGCTTTACTGATGTGCCACACCGAAATGTGGTAAAACCATGTTTTGAATGATGAAAGCAGGTAGCAAAGATGAACTCTTCAGCTGATAAAAGGAGTCAATAATTTTTAAAATCATTAGTATTTATTATGGAATTTCATCTGCTCTTTTTTTCCATACTTGGGGCTATTCATCTCCACACTCATGGGAAATCAAATGGCAAGATACAACTTTTGCTATATTTTAACTGCTAACAAATTTTAGCTGCTCTCTATAATTCAGTGTAGCCATCAAGATCTTAAATCTTACTTTAATTATATAAACCATTTATATTTTAATCAACATTTTTATGAGTCTCTTTATATAAATGAATGCAGTGTCCTTACCTGCTGTTACAGAATATTCTGACAGTAATTTCTACTGCTTACCCACCTTACCTGCATACCTGAATCAAGATTGGATTCAGTGTGCTGGGTGAGATACACCCATGCTTATACACACACACACACAAACACAGTGACTTCAGAAACTCAACTGTATATTTCCAGGAGTTTTGGAATATAAATATAGATATAAATAGAATATTTATATAGAATATAAATATATAATATAGAACTGAAAGGGTTTAATAAGAGCTTGTCAGATGACGCCTCCACAGGAGGCTGTCAATCCAGTTATAAATCATCTACTGAAATAATCTTCCTTTCTCCCAGCTCTGGTAATGTCTTGCCTTCCTTAATCCCTTCACTGGCAATTTTTTATGTCTTATTTTTGGACTATAATTCACCATTCCCCACAACCTTTCTTATTTCTTCTTCCTTTTTTTTTTTTTTACTTTACTATTCTAGTCCTATATTACAGAGTGACTTTTTTTTTAATTAAACTACTACCAGAACTAAATGCGACTAGTTTTGTCTTTTTAATCCTGACTTTGGATTATAATACCAACTCTTTCACTATTCACTTTCATATGTTTCATACCAAACTCTATCGAGTGTGCACACAAGCAAGTGTAAGGCCTCTACAGTTAAAAGTGGATTTGTAGGTCAATGAACATATCTTGAGCCTATCTTGAATGCTTCAGCTCTGGTTTTCTTCCTTTGTGATTTTAAAACTAATTTCCTTGAACTTTCAACTCAGGACTGAATTTTGATTCAAAAATTGAAGAGAGCAGCCACATTGTAGGAAACAACAGAAGCATGTCTGAAAATCCAGAAAGAGCAGACCTCTGGAGATAAATATGCCTGTAACAGGGCTGAGATGTTTCTGTACATCTCTTCATACATCTACTGATTCATCATGAGCTGTATGCCTCCCTCGATATCTACATTTGCCTCTATAGGCATGACACATTCCTTTTCCCTTCAGAGCCTCCTGGCTTCTGTAATCACTGATGCAGGATTCAGATTTCTTCAGTTTTATGCATGCCATCCTCCTCTATTAAGGCCTTACAGCTCCTATGGTATCAATCAAAACATGAGGCATATTATTGTGAACCACCTTGTCTGTCAGATTGGGATGAAGCAGTGGGGGACAAAACCTGTAGCATGTATGGGAGGCACCTCTGAAAATGAAAGTGGATCTGGGCAAAGTTTGGATATCACTGAAATAAGTTGCCTCATTAATTATAGTTGTGGTGGTCTTCATATGTAATCAGGATCTGTAGGGACAGGTGGTATTTGCTATTTGATCAAGAGATGTGGGTAAAATAAAATAGGAAAGGCTTTCTTTGTCATGTTCTAAATAGTAAGCCCAGAAATAATATTTCCAATTAAAATTTTGCTTGTCCATTAGCAACATTTATGGGTTACACAGTAAAGAAAGCATTTTGAGAAATTGTGAGAAAAGGGAATTACCTACATTTCTCTGGAAAGAGAAAAGAATTCTTTTTCTGTCCTCTCTCCTTATTGTCTTAATTCTGCATTGCTGTCACCACAGTTGTTTAAAGTTGCTTCTCCATTCAAGATTCCCAAGCATAAATAATGTCAGCTAAAATAAAATGTAGCTGTCTCTTCTGCTTTCCCAGACTCACTCAGATGGTATTTAAGAAGCTTCAGTTGCAAAAGACAAACTAATGATATATTTCAATTTACAAAGCAGACTTTTCAGCTAAGCCATGAAGCTTTTCTGTTTCTAGCTGCAGAGTTTCCTTTGTGCTTAAAGTATTCCCATGGGGGGTGGGAATCAGTTCTCCAGATTTGCAGAAGCCCATCACAGAATACCCATTTTGCATCTTTGGAATTTTAATGAGTTTTGTAAATTACTTCAAATCCAGTGCATTAAATTCACTCCTGTCCCTTCTAATATGATCTTCTGTAGATAATGCTTTACAAGCCTCAGTGGGAAAAAATTAATCCCCTTGAATGTTAAGAAGTGCTAACATGATTAGGGAGGATACATTTAACCAACACCAATAATATTTAAGCATGATGCCAACATATCCACTTCTCACCAATGAGATTACCTAGTTCAGTTTGGTTGTTTTGGGGTTTTTTAATAAATAGTTAAGAATTCGTTTTCATACTGCTGCTTTTGGAACTGTTATTTACACTGCAGCAACTTTTATTGGAAAAGGTTGGTTTCCTGTGTTTCATTATAGCAAATATACTTGGTAGATCTTTCGTACCTGCTGGGGAGGCTCAGGTACAAACAGCAGGAGTTTTCTGTGGCTTCTTTTGGTAGATACAGCTGGTATATGAAGTAAATTTAACCTTTTCACTCCTCCAGTGCATCCATGGTGACCCATAGAAACTAATATACAAATAATTGTTGGAAAAGTATCTGCCAGCATCAACACCATGGATCTAAGGGGAATTTGTTGCCACATAAATAATCTGGTAGTCTCAAAGTTTGACTAGTAATTGGTGCCTCTTATCTGCAATAGTGTCTTGACACTACCATTAAATTCAGTGATAGTCCTTAGTGACTTCAACTGATTACAGAATGTGCTGAGTTGGAAAGGACCCACAAGGATCATAGAGTCCAACTCTTATCCCTGCACAAGATATTCCCAAGAATCACAGCAGGTGCCTGAGAGCATTATCCAAACACTTCTTGAATTCTGCCAGGCTTGGGGCTGTGACCACATCCCTGGGGAAGATTGATTGTAATCAAGCTGTGGGGCCAAGACACTTTATCATTCTTTGCTGGCATTTTATCAAACACATTTTGTAAGGCTGACTTATTGTACTAAAATTTTTGTCCATTTTTAATGAAGAACTGAAGTCAGTACTTACGAGTATGTGGTGTCTCAAAATCTAATCTAAAATAATATACTAGACTAAGTTGTGGACAGTAAAGGATCTAAATTGCTCGGAACTGTGTCATTAAATTATTCCTGTAGTGGAAAATGTCCCTTGGAGTCAGTTCTGACCCAGTGTCCTCAAATAAGCTATGCAGTACTGTTTCTGGAACTGTTCAGTTCATCCTTCAACCAGTTCATGTCCTATTTGACATTTCTTGTTAAAAAAAAACTGAAGTTACCAGAAGAAAGGAGGAATGTTCCAAGTCTTGACACTTAAGAAATAAAAATCCCATCCATTCATTATAAATAACTGCATTATCCTACCAATTTCTATTAAATACCATATTTTCTTTCACTTTGTCCTAGCGGTATCATTATATTAATATCCTTGAGCTCTGTAGAACAACTACTCCACATTTCAGACAGTTGCCTGTAAGCGCAGGATTTTAGTCCTCTATGAAAGGAAATGGCATTAAGAACATAATTATATGGTCCACACTTTTATTTATAGTTTGGGTTTTGTTTTGCTCTTACCTGTACAAAAGAATAGAATGGAGTAGAAACTGGAATTTGCTGAAAGTCCTCGCTTCAGTGTGTCAGAGGTGGTGCACTGTGCTGGGGTTGAGAGGCAGCTGTGTGAGAAAGTAAAAAGAGCCAATGAAACAGAGCAACCAGATATTAGAAGTAGGTTCTATCTAGTGTCTAATCTATCATAGCAGTGATAGATTTGTTAATAGCTTAAGGACCATCAGCAATGTTTCTTAGCACCACAAATCCAGCTGTAAATATGCAGAACCTCGTATTACGGAGATTTTATTTTCAATAGGTCCTGCAGTGGTATTTGGAAAAAATACTTTAGCAACAGAAGATCTATACAATTAAAATAATTTTCTTAACCCTACGAGTAGGAGGCATTTTTTCCTCTGGCTCCCTGCCATCAGAGGCTCTTTCCAGCCATCTCCAGCATATCCTAACTTCCTCAGGCTGCTGGGGCTCCTGCCAGTTTCCTGCTGGCCCCCAAGCACGAGTTTGTTCCCTGCACACTCGACCAATCCCTCCTTCCCCAGAGGTGTTTCGGGCACCATTTGCATTGTGACCTGGCATCAGCAGCAGTCTTGGAGACTTGGGCCAGGTGCATTTCCATCAGAGGCTCTCTCAAAAGTTACCTGCTGTGGGAGCTTGTCTCACCCCACTACCAAATGTTGCACCTGTGGCTGCTTTGCTGTGAATGACAGAGAGAGGGACGTGTGGAAAATCTTTATGATCATCAAAGAGCCTTTGTTGTATAGGAAGGTTGTCTTCCCTTTCCCTGTGCACCAGCTTCAGCCAAAGCCAAAGCTTCAGCCAAAGTACCTTCTAGGGATTCCTGCTTACTAATCCTCTCCCAAGAAATCAGGAATGCCTTTTCTGCTCAGCTGCCCGAAGCAGAGGAAGGAAAAAGGTGGTAATGTCACTTTGCTGTAGCAATCACAACATGCTGTGTCAGCTAAATGGTCATGGCTTGGTTCCAAGGAGCAGTGTTTAGCTTGCACTTAATTCACATTTCAGTCTCCACAGAGCAATGGTAAGCTTTTCATGCAAAAGGACACCAAACCTCATACCTGTGGCTGTCAACTTTCATTTTAAAAATGCATATTTGTTTGCTAAATTCTGAAAATATTCAACACATATTTTGATTCGTTTTACAAACAATATTGCAAGTGGGATAAACTTTACTCTAAATTACAAATAACCATTTTATAAACATCCAGTGTACTTCTTTGTTCAGATTCTGCTTCTGTGTCATCTGTGAGGAATTACTCAACTTACTTATTTTCTGTAAAGAAATTACTCTGCTATGATTTGCATTTAGTCATTCTAAATTACTCTATTACTTCAGAGTTAACCCTTGTCTTCCTTCTCTGACTATTCTTCTATTAGCTTGTTATCTTCCCCCACTTGATTTATGTCATTTATTTTTAATTTGTAATCTTACGGGAATGCATAATATATTTTAAAGTTAAACAGTCCACTTCTGGTCTCTGTTAGAAATTAGAAGTAATAATTGCAACAATTTATATCCTTCATATGTGTATCTATTTCCTGAGTTTGGTTGAGAAAGCAATGGATATGGGAACTCTCTAAAATTGTTACATGTTAAAGTATTTTAAACTTTTATATTTAATGGTTTGGGTGAGAATGAGAACAGTGTCCTAGTTCTTAAATACTGGTTAAAATCACAAATGTTATCTGTAAGTTAGCCATATCCGTAATGCCATGACACCATTCACTTCTACTTGTTGATGAAATTGCTAATATTAATTAAAATACCTACTATCAGTCAGGAACATTAGCGATTCCTAATGACTTCAAATGAGATTTAAAAGGAGAAACACTGATGTCAGGACATTGTCAAGCTTTGTGAGTGTGTGTGTGTGTGTGTGTGTGTGTGTGTGTGTGTGTGGTGTGAGAAAATGAGAGGGGTCTCATTTGAAGCAGTCCCTACCAGCAGAAGGTACAACAACCCCAAGCTGTTCCCTTGTTTTCTCAAGGGCAGCTCACCTCTCCTCATGTTTTACTCTTAGTAAATTCTGTTACTCTGGGCCTTGCTCAGACACCATGGTCCTTGTGACATCTTCGTGCAACATCTCCTGATGCTGAGCCATGGATTCTGCTTGGATTTATATCTCTTTTCAAGTTAGGAATAGTTAATGCTAATGATGGATAGTATATATTTTGATTAAAATTAGTAATTCCATACACAAATAAAAATGGGCAATGTTATGGCATTGTGGCTATTATTTAAAAAGGCAAGACTGTTTCATTTGAAATTTTACTTCAATTTTTAAATGCATGCTTTTTGAAATATTTTGAAAGAGCTAACATAAACCCCAAATTTCCATGTAGAATGGAAATATTTAAGGATTTACAGTAAATTTATTTCTTTTTTTTGTTTTCAAAATTTATCAGACTAGACTTCCAAACCTGTAACCCTTTCTTTTGGCTCTTCTATAGGTATTTAGTTGAGAAATAAAGGTTTGTATGTAATTAGCTCTCACTGCATCAAACACACATATTTACACTGGTTTGTTTGGGTAGATGCAAAAGCTCTTGACCATTTGCCTGAGTGGAGTTTAACTTGAGACAAAACAAAAGTTTAGATTAAATCAGTGTAATTTCTTATTGATGCTTACTTGTGTTACTTTAAGGTCTAAATGTATTTTTTGGACTAACCATAACCTGATCCAAAACCACTTAACTTTGGAGAAACATAATTCTATATCCTGGTATTGTATCCATATAGAAGTACTCCACCAACTTTTTTTTTGTGCTGCTCTACAAGCTCTTCATATTCTGTATTTAGGTTTACTGTATATAGCCCAAGATGAGATACCAGTTTATCAGTGTTTTTTGTGGAATTGTTAATGAGGCAAAAATCACACTGGGGAGTAGAAATAAATTTTAAAGAATCTTAGCTTAATTTTACCTTGTTTGCTTTATGGGAAAAACCAGAGGCCACAAAAGCTTCTGCAGAGCAGCAGTACAATTCACCCAGTTTGCATATAAAACCATAGCATCCTGTTTCTTAACTATGAAGTTATCTTCATATGTATCATTCATATGACTCTGAATGTCTCCTAATCTTTAAATAAGTTCTGAAATATCTTGGAACAGAGAAGCTAAATTCATGGTGACTTGTTAGGGATTTTTTTTTCAGTGATAGAGTTTAACTATAAATGGAAAATTATTGCTGTCATAACTTGCTCTAAACCCAGGAAGAAAGGCAGCAGTGCTGAAAAGTGTCTGAACCTATTGCAGATTATCTGCAAGCTTTCTTTCCGCGGAGATGCTGAAGGCCATTTCTGTTCTTCTGTCCAAAGATAAATACTGTGAAGCACTTCTGGGGTCCTTGCTGTCCTTTTCTTTCTGAGCTGTCTAT
Organism: Cinclus cinclus; assembly: GCF_963662255.1. Lineage (NCBI taxonomy): Eukaryota > Metazoa > Chordata > Aves > Passeriformes > Cinclidae > Cinclus > Cinclus cinclus. Next base: position 28,933,052 of record NC_085049.1, read on the forward strand.
TCTTACTTGTTACCCACTAGACAAAAGCATATCTGGCTTGGCCTACTAATTTTTGGTCATTTCTATGAGGCAGGTATGTGAATCTCCTCATATCCTCCACTAGAAATGCCAACAAAAAAGGATTGTTCACATTTCTGTATTTTCATAGAAAAATGGCATGGGGAAGTTAACATCAAGTCAGTTTGCATTCACAAGAAAAAAATCTAGAAAACCAGTAGCAGAAGTGATATTAATACTTTTAGAAAAACTTCCCTAAAATCTGGGCTTCCAAACATGCAGGTGAGTCCAGTTATGCCACTGAGAACTGGATGTTCCCCTTGCCTGGTGGAGGACTGACATGTGCTGCTCCCAGCTGCTGCCGAGAGGAGTGACATCAATGGAGATGATATCCCTGATCTAGAAATGCTGCCACCAGCTATAGAGTCAATTAAGATGTCTTTGTTGGAGCAGGAATCACTTTATTAAATCTAGCTGTTCTGAAGCTAGCAAACCCAACTCAAGGCTATCATTGCTGTTTTTCCAAAGACGTTTCGTCACAGACATCTGCCAGCCAGCTGCGTAGACTTTCTGTCTGCACTAATTTGTAAAGTATTGTTGCTGGCCTTCAGCATTTGGAGCCATCTCCTTCTGGACTCTTGATGGTCAAAAAACTCTCTTCTTGGAAATACTTTCCTCCTCTGGTTGAGTTGGTTACTTTTGTTTGGTTGCATTTGATTTATTAGCTTTGGCATGATCTTATTTTGTTGGGCTTATTTTGATTTTATAAGGCATCTTATAAATACATGAATGCTGACTAGTAGAGTAAGAAACAGACTTCACTGATGTTGCAGTATTGCCCAATTGAAGAAAATATCCTGCAGGATTCTCTCTTGTCCACCAACCCTCTTTCAGTTTTGAAGTTCAGTCTCTTGCAGATGCTATTATATTTCATTAATTTAATTGCTTTGTCCTTTCCTGGAGCTTCACCTCGATTTGTCTGAAAGGCCAGGAAGAGGAATGCTGGCTGGGCAGGTGGTGGTGGTGGTGGTGGTGGTGCAGGACCTCTGCTTTGCCTGCTAACACTGCCCTCTCCTGGTTCTCCTCTTCTGGACCGAGAACTCAGGACCCTTGCAGGTGCCAGATAAGAAAAGGAGAACAATAACGTTGTCTGTTTCTCCTGTTGATTGCTCTCTCCCAGCTCTGTGACCTCCCATCCTTCTGGTGGATGGCACCGTGCAATCTTTGTGCTGGCCCAAGAAGGCACAAGGCAGCCTTGTCTCTGAGTTCAGGGCTCAGAGCATTCTCAGGAATGAACCAGTGGTGGGGTGGTTTGCAGGCTCCTGTACCTGGGGCCACCTGCATCGCTGGGATCTCACCAGGCTCACAACCCTGGACTCAGAGGCAGTCCCTGAATCCCAGTCCCCTGGCTTTTAATATCCAGCACCACTCCTGTCTCAATCCTGCTAGCTGACTGGACCTTTCCTATGCTTATCCATCCATTGCAGGTTCCTGACTAATACCTGCTGGACCCAGGCTAATCACCGATCCACAGCCTGCTGTTCCTGAGCCCCTCCTTCTCCCCCAGAGCCCTACCCGAGGCCAGAGTGCTCCCCTCCCTCTCTTTTCCCCACTTCCCAGCTCATGTCACTCCACAGAGTGGGATCAGGTTGCCTTAGTATTGTGATTCTTGGCAGGACCCCCTCTCAGATTCCTATGGCTGTTCTGTGAGTACAGCAGCCAGTAGGAACAAAGCACATAAGAACACATTAAACTAACATTCAGCACGCAAAGCACCAATAATTTACTATATGCTACCCTGCCTAGTAAAGGGAACAGTGTAGCACACTTGCCCTTTTAATTTCCTTTCTCACTTTTGTCTACAGAAGCCTGCACCATAACTTCCTTAAAAAGCATTTTTATTTACTCCATAGTTGTTCTTAGGCTGTTTGTTTTTAAGAAGTGTTTCTTGCAGAAACAATCTGATGTGCTTTGCTTGATACCATCACTAAACAGAGACATACTGTTGTATCTGTTTAGAATTTTAATTGTAGAAATCTAACCTTTGCCACTGCATTGTGCTCTTAAAGCAGTAAAATGATCCCTGCTGTGCTGACACCTAATAGTTCTCTCTTTTTAAAACCTCATTGAGCAGTGTTACAGAAGTGCAAAACACAGATCAAGAAATTTGTATACTGATGAACAGTTATCCCTTCAGGCATGAAAAATACCAGTTTGACATTCTTTCCATGTCATGTTTTAACATATTAGCATTCCAATAAAAATACTAATCAGTTAGGAATAAGAAATGTTACAGAACTGACAGATAATACTAATTTTTTTAAGACCACACAGAATTTAACAGAAGGTACAAGAAAGATAGTTGCTCACAGCAGCTCAAATTGACAAAGAACTTTGGCTTCAGAAGCTGGAAATAAGCTTCAGAATCCATCTTAAGTGTATGTATCTGCTACATATATGCTTGTCTTATATTCATAGGTAATATACTTCATTAGGAGAAAATCCTATCAGTAAAAATATAAGAGCTTTTTTAGATATGGTATAGGGCAGGGCTGTCTGCTTGAAAGCTTATGCAGTCTGTCTGTCCATATCATCTGACCTAGTAAGGGATGCTGCTTCTCCTTGTTCTCTGAGGCTCTTAGACCACTGTGAGTACAGAAATCCCTAAAATGCTTGCATAAATTACAGCCTTCCTTGGGATTTTGCACAGTTCACAGGCCAGTATGGACTTTATCAATTGCTGAGCAGCTAAACAGGTTACTGAAGGCAGATGTTTCCTGCTCTTTATTAAGACTCTGTGGGCCCCTAAATCTGGCAATGGCATTAGACTCAAAGCTAAAAGCTGTGTTTGTATATGTTGTGTGACATGGTTTGGGACACCACTTGTTGGAGAAACTGTTTATAAACTGTAGACAGAGTGAATAATATAAAGTTTGAAATTCTTTCCCCCATTCTGAGCCAGTTATAGTGATCTGAAGAAGGAATGACCCAACAGGAAATGCAGAGTTAGTAAACAGAAATTGTGTATGTTCCACTGCAACTGTGTGTAGTCATCTTCTGACTGAGTTAGGAAAGAGAGCTTCTGAAAATTAGTAATTCCCCAAGGAAAAATAAAATTCTGGTTAACTCTGTGTGGATTATGTGTAATTATGTGACATTCCTATTGATTTCATATCAGGAATAATTCTCAAGTAATGACCTATGAAACATCCAGTTGTTCATGAATCAAAGTCAAACTATTTAATGCAATACACTAGCAAGTTGCTGTATTTCTTCTGGAATATGGTTGCCTTCAGAAAAACATTCTACAGAGGAAGTGTTTCTTACATTTATCAGAGAACAATGTGTTCAGGAGTAGTTAAGTCATGTGAACATGGCCTTTACTGGGAAGGTCACCTGATCCTGTAGAATGAAAAATAAAGAGGATGGAGAGCATTCAGTTCCAGGTGAGGGTGTCAGTAAGGGAAGACAGAGGTGCTGGAAGTGCCCAGCACGAGTCACCTCTGTTAGCTCCCTCCCTAAAGTGGTGGTGTAGCTGAGCCTGCTGGGCAGGGCTGTCACACATCGAGCACATTTCAGAGCAGGGACTGACTTGTCTCCGTGTATTCTTGCAGCTGCACGAGGAGCTGGAGAAGGGCGAGAGGGAGAGCGTGGAGCTGCAGGAGTTCGCCAACGCCATCCTGCAGCAGATCGCAGATCACTGCCCTGACATCCTGGAGCAGGTCGTCAACGCCCTCGAGGAGTCCTCGTGACCTCGGCCACCAGTCCATGGAGCAGCACACCAGTGACCAAGCCCAGTCAGTCCACAGAGCCATGGGAATGGAGAGCAGTGTGAAAGACAGAACATGGAATAGGAAGTTTTGGTGCACCTCTGATGAAGAAAACAAAGGCAAAAAAAAGGCCCTTCCTACAAACTACATGCTCTCTAGTTTCTTCCAGTCTATGATTAATCAGCCGTTTTTGTATTCATCTTCTCACTGCCTTTCTTCTTTAGAATCCAATTCCCCATTGACTTTGTTGGTGGTGACTTATGGATACAGCTAAGCAGAGCTCTTCCAAGTCTACTGAACAAAGAAGAGGGGATCCACTGAACAGAAGCAGCTCTAGTTCTCCATGAGGTTGCAGAAGAGTAGCCCTTGCCTTCCATTAATATATTGCTTTTTCCTTCTTATCTTCTTTCTTTCTTCCCATTTTTATTTTCATGAAAGCTGAAGGCCTGAATTTCATAGTGCTAAAACCAAATCTGAGTGTGCTCTGATTATGGCTCATGGCTGGCCAGAATCAGCTAGCTCAGGTCCTGCTGCCTGTCTCTCAATGCTTCTTATTTTCTTAGATAATAGAGTGAGGAAAGGAAAGTTTCCCTCCTTGCTCCTGTTAGTCATTTCATCTAGCAGCTGGGAAAAAAGGTAGGCATGCTGGTACTTTCTGTTTACTTAACTTGGATTTTTATTGTTCACTGGTCTGACTCTAAAGTGCTAGGTGGGACATTTTTTGAGGTAGCTGTTTTTGTCTGCTGATTTTTTGGGGGGGGTTTAGATGAGGTTTCTCATCATAGGTCTGTGTCTCCTAAGTTCTTACGTTCTCTCCCTTCAAGCAGGTGTGGTCAACAGGTCAGTTCCCAGCTTTAACTTGTATAGTTTGTCCAATTTTTCAGGCCATAACTTTTTGAGGACTAGGTATCATCAGAATAGTCTTAGGCATTCTGTAAATGAGAAATTTGCATCATTTAGCCTAAAAGTATAATTTTAAAGCTAAGTTAGGTGAATCAGTAGCATAGTTTTCACTATAATTATAATTTAATTTATTTTGGTTCAGCTTACATTGACGAGGAATGTTTTGAGTTCAGAGCAATAACCCTTATGAAGAGGAACATCTCTGCTGGAGTTGGCACCCAGCTGAGTAGATAGGTGTAAAATCACAGCTTTACTTAAACCAGTGCAATTCTTCTGTGTATATGAGAGGCCTTAGTTTTATTCCCATCCACCTTTGACACACATTACAGCTCCTGCTGATGGGTAATATGACCTGAAATCCCAGGTCAGTTTGTCATTGTGGTAGCAAGTCAGAAATCCTATTTTATGAGTAGGACTTGGGTGTTCATTCTTGGACATTAATGGAGAGACACATTTTTTCCTGGCTGCCAGTGGTTTTGTGTGTCTGGGGGCGTCTGCAGGACAGAACCCTGTAGCGCGTCCCCACGTGCTCCTTTAAAGGAGCTGCTCCCTTTGGGTGGCTCATTACTTCAGAAAGCAAGGGGAAGGCAAAAGGAGACCAAATAGCAACACAGCGGAAGAAGAAATCTTAATTTTCTAGTCACTAGCTAACTATGAATCCTCTCAGTCAACCTCCCATTCAGAGCCTGCAGTTTAATTCCATATGGCTTACTACATTTTGAGCTTAATCACTAAGCTGTTATGCTGAGGAAAATGTTCCAGGCCCTTTCAAGAAAACTGCATTTTTTACATCTCTCAGATCCACAGCACAGCTCACCCTGTAGGTCTTTCACACCTTGTTTTTATCTTTAGAAGTGACCAATTGCTTCCAACAAGAAAGGAGATCAAAAGTTTCAGTAAGGGAGATGTACCCTGTAGTTTTTCCAAACAAGCACTGAAAACTGGGCAAAACTGTAACCTCATCTACGTGTAGACTCTATTGAAAACTCACTGATATAAAATAAATTACATCCCCATTGATTCTGCTGTAATAATTCAGCAGAAGGAACTGCATTCATACCCAGGGTGTCTAGGAAGAAGTAAGTCTCAAAAGAAGGGGTGAATCACTCATTTTCCAACTTTGGAATTGCCAGCACTTTGCAAATCAGGAGACCTAGCTTTAGTTCTTCCTGTAATAGCAGCCTGTGTCTGAAGCTTTTTTTTTTTTTGTGTCATGTGTGAGGAGAGTAATGGGAACCTGAATGTGTGGAAGGGGGGAATGCCGGAAGGCCAGCAGACAGTGACTGTACACACTGATGGGTCCTACCTCATCCCAGAACCACCCCTTTGGTCCCATTATTTGAGTCAGCACGTTTTGATAGGAGCTATTGTTTTGAAATCTTTCCTCTTGCTTTTTCTTCATCACCCCTAATTACTCACTCAAGGAATTTAATGCCGCCTGTAAAAGCATCAGAGCCATCAGCCCAGCATCATCGGCCACTGCCACCCCTCCTGACTCTCTCATTAACTTATATGGTCAAATCTCCAGCTGCCCTGGTTCCCTGCTGTAAAACAATCCTTCCTCTGTGAGAAGCTGTGGAATTTCCCTTATCGATGGTTCAAATGACTCCTGCTTGTAAACCTCTTACTGAGATGTTCCTTGATAGCGTTTCTGCTGGAGGCAGGGGCAGGGGGAGGGGATGGGAGCCAGGGATCACTTTAGGCTGTTATTTCAAGTCCCTAACTTCATTGCATGGCCCACATATCACAGGGGAGTGCTGCTGCTTCTTCAGCATCTCTTAACTCAGCTTGTGGCTGCATTTCTATAGTTCAAAGTGCCCCAGCCAAAGGCCTGGTGCTGTCATGGCAGCGTGTGCAGGATCTGTGGATTGGCAGCCAGGTGAAGCTCACTGTTTACACATCTCCTGGCCTCTTCCCTGAGAGGATTTGTCAAGCCTGGCTAGTTTTCATGGTGGCCATTTGGTCCTTTATCTGCCAGCCACACACCTGCTGTTCCTTCCATCTGAATTCTTGGGCCCTGGCGATTTTTCTCATTAACCACTTTTATCTCCTAGGTCTTGTAGGCTTCCCATCTTAAAGATTGATCTCAGACCTCTGTAAAGTGCTTTCAAGGAGGGACCAGATCTCATTTAGGAACAGTCTTGATCCAAATTGATAACCATTGAACTGTTTCAGGTAATCTCTCTGATCCTGTGTCGACAGCTATTCACACATCCTGTGGTGAATAGCTTGAGAAACTTTGAGGTTTGGAGGTACTGCTGGCCATGATTTAATGCTGAATGTGACCACAGAAAGCTTTTTCTTTTCACTCATATGGAGTACCACACCATTGGCCTTAAGGCAACAAAGGGATTTTATTCTCATAACCCATCATGGAATTGCCTATGAGGCACATGCCATGTGTGGCATACCCTGCAGTGCTCATCCAGTTGCCTAACCCACCACTGCTCTTTCAAGATCTTACTCCCAAATGTCAGCAGCCAGGCAGATGCAGGCAGTTTCCTACCCCAGTGGTCTTGCAGTGCAGCAGCTCTAGGAAATCAGGAGCCCATCCCAGAGCCCCTGGGAAATTTTGCTTTTTCTTCTCCTGTTGAATGAAGTTCGATTTGCTACAGGAGCTGTGAAAATTTTAACTGCTTTCATATTCATTTTTTATTTCCGAGCTGTCATTTGTAGAGAAGCTGAGAGATGTAAAGACTCAAGAAGCTGTTTGTAGAAAATTAAGTAGGTGATTTTGGCAGGATTTTGGCTAAAAAACAACTGAAGCCTGAAGCCCTTGTACACTGTAAAAGCTGACACTGCAGCCACACTTGTTCATGATATCCACAAGTCCAAGTCCATATTTTCCTCTGAATCCAACCTCATGTAAAACACTAAAAGGACGTAACACTAGAACTGCAGGGTGAGAACATGAGCACTGTTTGCCATTGGAAGAAGAATTACCTGGCATGCTCCCAGATGAAGCTCTAAGCTTCTCTAAGTACTCTCTCTCGTTTTGACTGCCTTTAACCAGCTTTCACTCCAGAAAATGCCAAACCCTCTTTGAAGTATCCAGTTTTTGCCAAGTCCTGGAAGGTGAAGGTCGGACGTGATGCGTGGAACTGCATGCGCCATTTCTTGTTGCATGGCTGGAATATCCCTTCTCTAGAAAATTTCCTGGTACTTCAGGGCTCTGAAATTTGCACATGGGGGCATAAATGTCATAAATCTTGTAGAGACAACCCTGCTTTTTGAACCAAAGGGGCACCTCTTTTCATTTGCCATGTAATTCCCACCCATTCTGCTGCTAGTGCTCAATTTGTTGGGAAATTTTTACATCTGGTGAGGGTTGACAGGGTTGAGTCCCCACTCTTGTACTAATTGCCAATTACTGCCACTGCAGAGGTCTTTACAAAGGATGTAGAGTCATGCACTGATACCATTTTAAAGCAAAAATGTCACTGCATATGTAGAACATATATTCCTCAAACTACACCGGTGAAATGCTAAAGGGAAAGAGTACAATCAAGGCATCTTGTACTGAAAGGAAGCCTCTCTTCAGCTCAGCGCCTGCACTGGAAGAGGGAGCTGGAGAGGCTGTGGATAACCAACACTGCCCCAGCGGAGCCAGCAGGGTGGGAGGACTGGGCATGGGGCATCAGGGGTATCGTGCCTGGCAAGACCAACTCTGCTGACCCCTCTCATCTGTGTGGTGAGGAAGAGGAGTGTCAGGGGGTTTTTTAAAACAAAACAATGTTTTTAATTGTTTTTTCCATGTAAATGGAAGGAACCTTATGCAACAGCAGATCCTTCTGAACAAAATGGCTGTGTCCGCTGACTATTTGTAAAACTAAAAAAAAAGAGAGAGAAAAACTGTTTCAAAACTTTTTAGTGTCAAAAGCATAAACTCAAAAATCCTGACTTTTTCCAGTGTGTGTGGTGAGTGCTGTAACCCTGTCATCAGTATCTCCCCTGACTTTTTCAGGGGTGTTTTTCCTGTTTTGTTTTCTGCTTGTCGATATTGTCTGTGTGGTCCTAAGGCTGGGGCAGTTACCAACAATGTGTGTCTGTTGTCGGATTGAAAAAAAAGATAGTAGTAGAACTGAAAAAGATGTGTTTTTAAAAATATATAAAAAATAAATTTCATCAAAAGGAATTCAAGTAAAGAAGCAACAAAGCCATGACTCCTCCTCTTGGGATTGTACAGAAAAGGATTTGTGGGCTTATAATTATAACCAGTTGCCTTTCACAGGCTTCTGAGGTCCAAGGCAGCTTGGCCTCTTAGGAAATGTTACAAACCCTGTATAAATTCCTGCTTTCCCAGGTTTATACTGTACACGTGTAAGACAGAAATGGGCAGAATGAAATAACAGTGGAAGTCAGTCTTTTCTGGTAACAGTTATCAACACCAGGTGTCCCCTAAGATGGGAACCACTGATGTGAATAGGCCAAATGCTTTGGCCAAATTTTCTGTTTTCTCCATCACACCCCTTGATGCCAGGGACATGAGCAAGTGAAGATGAGCTAATGCAGGTAGCTGTGTGTAGGTTCATTGTCAAAGTTGTATTTCCTTGCCTCTGGTGTTGGTCACATACCCAAACGCATTATGGGGCAGGAAGGACCAGCAGCCACTTTCTTCTCTGGTTGCATCAACGACTTGCATTGCTTGAAAGGAACGACATGAGGCTAAACTGGCGTGTAAGGTTAACAAAAAGAACCCTGCCAAATCACTTTACCTATGAACATAGGTAAAGAATTGCATCAAGTGAATGTAATTTTTTTATCAAACTTAACCATATGCTGTTTGTCCCCATCTTGCAAGCTTAGTTCAGATGTTGGAAATAAAATAATTTGCTTTTAAGTAGGTATTCCCATTAGGCTCTTGGTACTTTGGTAGGGCTTTTTGTTCAAAACACTGGTTTCTTTCACTTGGAAACTGGCAAAAAATTGATGTATTGGACACGTATATTCTTACTTGTTATGTGTTTATCTTTAAAACCAAATGCAAAGCCAAATTTTAAAAGTAGACACCATTCATTTTATCTGCCCCATCATCCCAACTCTCTGCAGACAAGGCCAAGTCCTCCCTCCCTTCCTCCCTGCCCAGGGGTGGCTGTATTTGGCCCCTCATTACACAGTCATTACAGTATAACTGGGGATGCTTTAGTGTAAGATGCCTTTATTTGTTCAGATGCTGGAGGAGGACAAATCCAATGGGACCACGAACAGGGGAATAACTTCTGTGCTAGCCCAACATGCTGCTTCAAGCCCACTAAAACAGTATATTGCCGTTTCCTTCCAAGGCAGTGAATGAGGAGAGCTGCAAACCAAGTTCATAGATCATCTGTGGAGTTCAATTCTCTGGGATCCTCCATCCACTCCACAGACACAGATCCCTCATTTGCTTTGGAAGAGACATGTTGCACTTTAGTGAAGAGGGAGGCAGGCTTTAGGGATGGGATCTAGTGTACTTGAATTCCTTTTGGAAATGACAGCAGCGGGAGACATTGGTGTCCATGATGCAAGTGCACACGCTGCCTTCAACTTGTCTGTGTTTTATTGCTGGAGTCATGTTACTGACAGGATAATGAAATTGCAAAGAAAATGTGTTATATTCAACTTTGCCTTGATAATATAAACACTTTGTTCGTTTTTTCTTCTTTTTTTATTCACAGACTAAGTTCATCAGGAAATTATAAAATTATTTAAAAATTCTGTGCCGTGTCTTTACTTCAGTGTGCGTTGCTTGGTGTCCTCTTCTGCGTGGCCAGGGTGGGATGGCAAGTAGGAGGGCTGAATGGCTGCAGGGCTGCTCCCTGGGACCAGGCTTGAGGTCCCAGTTTTTGCCCACCAGCACCAGTGGGACAAGCCTGCTGGCCTTTGGCTGCACCACGTGCCTGACAGTGCTCATGGACACAGCTGGGGCTGCCTGCAAGGTGAAGGTGAGGGACTGGCAATCACAGGGGTGTCCCAGATACCCTTGGACCTCACAGATCAGGTGAGTGGAGATAAAACAGGTGCTGTCACAGTCAGCTGTCCCCTTTGTCTCTCCTGCCTGTTTTCCAAGTCAGTGGCTTAAAAGTTGCTAGTGGGTGACTAAATTCCAGATATGCATCTCGTGTTGAGTCAGTGTCAGGATCCCATCTTCCAGAGCAATGTGTCTGGAAAGCCTTGCTGTGGAAATGCCAGCAAGACTGTCCTATTAAACATGTTCCTGGTGAAACCTGGATGTGGGTCCTGTCCCTCAGGAGCAGAGGAGAGTCATGGCTTTGTGACGTAGGATGAGCGTGCTCCCTGCAGTGCGGGCAGAAATGGGCTCTCTCCAGTGTCCAGTTTCCAGATGAGTGTTGATGACATGGGAAATTGCCTGAGTAATGTCACTATAAAAATGTCATTTTTTCTGGTGTTTTTGACTGTTCTAAAGAGAATAGCATTGCAACACTGGGTCCCAGTGGTGGAACAATGTCCATGCTAAACACACTCCACCAGATCCTCCGCAGCTATCCTGAAGCCCTGACAGCACAGACCTCCCCAGGTTGGGACACTTTCTAACAAGTTTCTTTCTCCTTTTGTCTGTCTGTACAGCCAGTTTTTCTCTGGGCTTTCTTGCTGGCTTTGTCCCTTCTTCTTTTCCTCAGTTCATCATTTCATGAGGCTCTTGAGGTCCTGACTTTTTTCAGTACAAGTGACTACATCTGCAACCAGAACAGGCATCCTGATCTCAGTGCCTGGATTTTCCCTTCCCTTTGCTGATTGGATTTCAATCACTTGGGCTTCAATCAGGCATGTAAAGCAATGTGTGGAGAAAGGATGCATGGGGATTAAGGGTCTCAGGAGCTTTGAAAGGAAGAGTCCATCAGCCCTTTGGTTCCCTGTCTGGTTTATATTCGCTCAGACATCTTTGGCTGAGAAGGGGATTCATGAATCCTGTCAGGCCAGGGTGTGCCTGGCTTCTGCAGCACAGTCCAGATCAGCTGAATGAGACCACATGACACATAAATTTAACCAGTTACTGCACAACAAGGTACCCATCAGTCTGATAATGGCACAAACATCACTTCTGGAGGACTTTGTCCTTTTTAAAGGAGTAGTAAAAGGTCAGGGGTCTGAGTCAGCACCAGTGGGACAGCACATCTGCAGGGAGAGCTGAGCTGAGCTCTGCAGCCCACGCTGGCTCTGCTGCTTGGTGAATTGCAGGGCCATGTCCCGGCAGGCTGACTCATGTTTTGGATGGCCCATATGGCCCATAACAATAACACTGTTCGTGCTGAAAAGAGAAGATGCCAAATGCCTTTTGTGTGTTATCAGGTTACATTTTATGCATTATGCAGTAAAACACAAGGCATCTGAACAGAATTGTCTGTGTTGACTGCAGCTACTGTGACACTGAACAGGCAAGGCAGCAGTGGAAACAGCAAATGGTTAGCCCTGGGATCAAGCACATGTAGATTTAAAACATTCTCCTCCAGATAGGTTCGTAGGGGTGTGCACAGCCCTTGTGTTGCCCAGGCTCCTAATTAAACATGGGCTTTCTGCAGTGCTCTAGCCAGGGTGACTTGGGAAAACCTGCTTTTCTAAATCACACCAGTCAGGGAAACTGCTGAAACCACATCTGCAAACCACTGGGAGAAGCTACATATTTAGGATCTCCTATTTCTGACAGGATCTGCTGCACTTGTGCTGCAGATGCCTTTTGCTTATGTGGATTGAAGCAGTAGGGGTGCATCAGCCAGCCCAAAGATTACCAGATTACCCCAAACCAGTAATTAAAGCCAATTGCCCATGCTAATGATCTGTATGTGACTAGTGACCTTTAGACTGGGATTTTGAGACATCAAGTGGGTCTTCTCACTGGGCTTCCGGATGTTTAGAAATCCCAGGCAAATAGCCAAAGTCCTCTTTCTTTAATGTCTCTAAAATCCCTCAAACTCAAGTAGGGCATATGACTTGGGAAACTAAATGTTTTGTTGGTGGATATACTAAAATTAGGTGCAAATAACTTTTTTGCATATCAAGCAACCAGAGCCATACACGTTGTGTTGGTAGACCTTATTTCCAAATATCCTGGTGATGTATTGTAACATGTAAGTGGAACAGCTGGGACCAGCTTGGGTGTAGCTGTGGGGTTACAGCAAGTGATTCTCAGGGCGTGGGCTTTAAGTCCATCTGGTTTTAAGTACATGAGCAGTAGCTTTTCCCAATGTTTATAATTGCAAACATTAAAACTGTTCTAGGAGGTTAGCTAAGAAGTAAAATATTTAGGCCCAGGTACTGCAGCCCATTTGTGTGAAATTGTCGCTTACTTCAGTGGGTATTCAGCTCCAAGAATGTCTATGGACACAAATCTTGTGACAAGGCAAGTTAAAAAAACCTTTGGCTTCTTTATGTATTGCTAAAAAGGATGGGTGGCTGCTGTAGCTCAAAACCCATGCTAGAAGGATTTTCGTTCAGCTTGACTAAACCCTTCATTTTCTGTAAGGGCACACCATTTTGGGGAACCACAAGTCTTGGAATGTATATGAACGCTTTTAACCTTTCTTATATAATGCACAGAAGCTAGTTTTAGCTCTAAGCAGTGTATCCTCTTGTAGCCCAATGCCCTGAAGTGCACGTATGCATATATGTGTCTGTGCCCATCTGTGTGATCACGTATAAATACATAGAGCTGGCCGCTGGAAACCATGCTTCAAGAATGCCAAACCTGCAGTGGCCAAGGTCTGGAAATTAGAAAATCTACATGACTTCATGCCTAATATGTCCATGATGCAATTTTCAGTGAGGTATTTATATAACTGTTTTTTTGCCAGATGCTTCCTTCGTTCTTTGTACAGAATTCATTGATTTCTTTGAACTGGTAATTATACAAACCCTACCACTGCTGCTATCCAAGACCACCAGTTCTCTGTCACAAGCCTCTCATTACTTTGGTTCTTTAATTTTCCGTCATGCTAGTGGTAGTTTAGACATTAGGAGAGCTGCTCCTGTTTGTGCTGTTGCTCCCTGGGCATTCCAGCACTTCCCCATGCCCGTATCTCTGACCTATAATTGCCCCTACTTATTTCTGGTGGGTTTTATAATGCAAATCTTCACCTAGCAAAGCAGAGTTCTTTTTCTTCATCCACAGAGCTGAGCATTAACTGTGATCAGACACCATAGACTGCCCGAGGCTCGTCAGGAATTCAAAGACTTGGAGATAGGATTTGACATTAAAGTAGAGGTAAATGGATGTTCTTCCTCTCTTCTTCCTTATTGTCTACAAAACACATTGACTTTCTCAGCTAGGTCGTTCCTGGCAGCAACACAAGCCTTTCCCAAAGTCCCATATGAAATATTTAAGACTGACTGACAGCTGAACAGTCACTTCTGTGACTGATATGTCACAGAAGGGGTATATGTTTGCAGACACTTGCAGGATGCAGTTGCAAAGAGCTCCAAAATGCTGCATCAGTGCAGCTCAGTGACTGGAGAATGTGCAATACATGCATGTGGGATTTAAAGACTGGGTGCAAAGTGCAGAAGGAGGTAAATTTAATTTTAGCATCTCAGTTTTTTAGTCCCCACATGACTTCAATCAGCAGTTCATGCCATGCATCTATGATTTCATTAATTTAGCATTAATAATTACAGTGAGCATGGTGGTGGTGGTAGTCATTGAAGTTTGAGAAAGCTCCTTCTAAGGATATTTTGAACTGTTGCCACTTCTGCTGATATACTTTATTATAAAGTAGCATATTTTTGATTCAGGTATGTTTTCCCAATCCAAGTGGTGACTGTGTAAGGTGGTTTTCAGAGAGAGCAGGGGCTGAACAGCAGGAGCAGCCAGGGAACTTCCACAGGCTCATGGCACCCACCAAAGCCAGGGTAGTTCAGCTGTAGCACAGCATCACAAATGAATGTCTGCACTGCTGCTCTCTCACCCAATCTGACGCCTGAGTGACTCCTCAAGAATTTTGACTCTACAAAGGAGTTTATTTGGGGAGCTACTCTCTTGTTTATAAATCCATGAGAATGGCACTTGTACATTATATCCCCTTCTCCCTTCTTCTTTTCATATTTTGTTGAAGCATTTTTAGCAGAACACAGCTGAAGTAATAACCAAGCTCTTAACAGGTTTGTGCAGATCTTGGCTCTGCTCCCAAGGTGCCTCTTTGCTGCACCAGGCACAACTGGTGAATACTCATAGCTGTACAGACTCTTGGGGCTCCAAAGATGCAAAGTGAACCAGGATGAGTGGAAATTCATTCTGGTATCGTGATTGTCTTCATCAGAGGAAGCCCTACAACAGGGTTTTGTATGGAAAACCAAGAATCTCCAGTGAGGATGATGTATGACCATGGCAAGGTCATTCTGCTGCTCAGCAAGGCTGGAGAGGACAATGGTAGCTGGCAGCTACTGTCATCCTTGCCTTAGATTTGTGTGGGGCTAGGAGCATGCTGCCTGCCAGTTGCCAGGGCTCAGCTCACTTGCAGCAATCTGTTCAGCAGCAGTAACCCCATGACTCCCATTGTCTCCTCAGATGACAAACCAGCAAAATGCTTTGAGGCAGTTGTGCCCAATTTTTCAGCTCTGCCAACTCTCTGTATGTCTCAGAAAGCAGCACCCATTTCTGTTATCTTTATTTTTTAATCCAAAGTGGTTACACATGAGGGGTTTGCTGGTTACTTTGGACAGCCTTCAGATATATGGCAGGCATGGCAAACACAAGAACTGCTACCCCAAAGTACTTGGTGCTGAAGGTGCTGCTGCTCCTTCAGGAGGAGATGGGAACAAGTTGGTGTCTCCTGCAAACTCCCTTGTGACCATTTCTAGTACAATACTGTAAGATGACTCTTTTTCCTGCCCCAGTGATATGAGAAGTGTGAAATGCTGTCTTGAGGACAGATAAAAACAATAAAAAACTCTTTCCCCTTGTGCATTCAAAACCCTCCATCACTGCAGTGATATTGCACACCACAGATGGAGCTTCCTACCAGTGCCCTCTGAAGGGTCCTCTCCTGTTAGTTTGGCAGCAACATGACACCTTGCATCCAAATTAGATCCCTCACTAGACCCTGGAGGAATCCAGAAGAAATAATAAAACTGGGATTTGTCAGCAAAATATAATGCAAGTTCACATCTTCCATCAGGATGTGCACAGCCATCCCTGGTGTGGCAGGGAGGGATTGATATTTGTCACCCCTGGACAAATGGACCCTGTTCCTCATGGACCTGAGGAGTGTTTGGCTGCTCACCCAGCTCACAAGCCTGGTGTTCCAGGGGCAGGCAGCAGCTGCTGGCTTCAGACTGAACCGCAGGAACAAGCCCTGTGCCAGATGGTGGATGCTGGAGATGTGGTGCATCCAATGCAATGGCAGCCTTTGCAGTCTCCCCCCAGGAGCCCAAGCCAGGCACAGGAACTTCAAGGTGCCAGGGAAAAGCTGCTCCTCATCCTTATGGTTGGAAGTTCTAATTTCCCCTGTTAGTTAATGAAGTGATGACTACTGACAACAGGAGCAGTAACACAGTGGCTCATGTTCATCTGTCAGAAGAGCAGATCAAAGCCACAGCCACCTATGGAGCTGCAGACAAATATCACCAAGGATGACCCAGAGGCGTCCTGTGCGTGAGTGACAAACGAGAGCATGACTTCATTGTGAAACCAGTCCTGGATCCGTGAAGCAAAGTGACCCAGCCTAATGCTGAGCCGGAGCTTTCCTCTGCACTTGCTCTGGACTCAGGAGTGACAGGGCTTCAAGAGGATCATGCCAACTTTCCCTGGGTTTGTTTTTCTGGTGAGAGGCCTTGCTCAGCACAGCTCTGTTGCTCGTGCTCACTGTTAGATGTGCAATCTCCAGATGATATCTGGGCAGGTTCAGGCAGGACGAAGCCTGGGGGCTGTGTCACTGTGGATGCGCTGCAGCCTGGCACTGTGCAGTGACGGTGTCACGGATCATTTGGGAAGACGTGTGGATGTGTGAAGAGTCAGTGACAGCCACCACTTCATGCCCAGCTTGGAGCCAAACCTGAGCTTGTCCGGGCTGTCCATGTGTCCTGAAGCACACCCTCACTGCAGCACCATTAACTGCTAACACGTTCTCTACACAGAAGAGCTGAGGAAATATAAGAAAACACAGAGCAAATCAGCCAAAGATGTGTCAAAGGTCAGCTCCCCCTGCTCTGTCAGCATGTACCAGCTGCAGTTCAGGCTCTAAATGGAGCTCTGATGCCTGGGGGTTTAGGTGCTGTATGCTTGGGAAGGTTCCCATAACTCATGGACAATGAATTATGTTGTGCCTGCTAAAACCCAATTTTATATCCTCATGAAGATCCACAAGAGGCAGATCTGGGCCCTCTGAACCTCACAAAAGCTTGTTTGCTCTCCACAGATCTCTGTGCCTGATGTTATTCATGCTGCTATAAAAGGCATTATATACAAGCCATATCTTCAAGGGTATCAAAACACAAGGTTACAATCTTCTATTCTTCTATGACATTTGGTTCTTCCAAACACAGCCCCTGAAGCCCTTTGACAGAAAGTGAATACTCATCTTCATTTTCAAAAAAAAAAAAAAAAAGTAGCTTCAGTGAACAGTAAAGGCTCAGAAAAAAAGAATTGGATCCACAAAAAACTACTGTCAGAGTGAAAAACAAGATCTTAAGCACATACTCAAATACGTTTTGGGGCATGAATCATGATGTCTTCCCTTTTTGTCAGCTTCTTTGGGTTTGGGGATTTTTTTGCTTTGGGTTTCTTGGAGAGTTTTTCTTTGTTTTTTTGCGGGTGTGTATAATTACAGTCCCAGGATGTGATGAAGCATTTAGTGATTTGGTGTAAGTTCAGATGCCACAAGTGGTGTTAGCAGGTAGATGTTGTGCACATCCTGGAAAATCCATGTCTCAAGCCAAAAATTCAGAGTCATCAGCTCAGGACATCAACCACAGAAAATACAGAACGCATACACAATTGCACTTAAATTACATAGGGAATTCTGATGTCTTTAATTTTACCTTTGCAAGAGTGCATGACAGGACTCTCAGCTAGAACTCATTGGTTTCTACATCTTTATTTTCTTGCATGTGAAAATACAGAGAAACAAACACTTTTTTTCCATGAACAAGCCCTTGAGATGTGCCAAGGGCTGCTTGTGCCATGGGAGCTTCGGTATCCATGCACAGCCCTTTGTTTAGTGGCTGGGCCCCAGGAACATATTCATGACATCTGAGTGCCTTAGAAGAAAACCATCAATTGCCATGTGGTTTATTCCTACTTTGTATCTTGTGATTGCACTTTGGTGCTTTGGTTATTATAGTTTCCATCTCTGCCTACTTGGTGTGTTTTATCACTGGTTTCTGTGTAAGCCCATATATTACCCATGCTATATGTTTGTTTGTTTGTTTGTAAGCTACAGCATCCAGGGATTATGTTTGTGTTCCCTTCAGCTCTCATTGAAAAGGTGAGACTATTAAGCGAAGGCATTTGTCATCAAAGGGCACTTTGGAGCCTACAAAAATTGTGGTTTTCATACAAAGGCTTTAATTGTCACCAGGTTGGTTTGCAGGAGGACATCAGAGCAGCACAGCCAAGAGCTGCAGAGCCTTGCTGATACCCTCCAGTTTATCCCTGGCATTTGTGGGACCCAGAAATAAAAACAGGAAATGCTGGGTGCTGTGGCTTCACCAACTGTAAATAGTGCCTGTCCCCAGGCTGTGTGACATCCCTCCCAGGCAGCACCAGCAATCACAGGCCTGGCAGACACACATTATATCACATATCTCATTTCCCTGCCTTCTGCCCTAATCCTCCCTCTGCAGCCCCATAGTCATAATGCCTCCTAACCCTGTACTGTTCTGCACAGTGATGTTCCCAACTCATCCAGCTTCTGCCCACTGCCTCAGCTGCTTGGTGGCAGGGTGGCACTGGTGGCACTGGTGGCAGGGTGGCACTGGTCGCACCCTCCTGGCTTGGTGTCTCAGCACATTTCATTTCCTTCCCTTCCACCTGCCAGGTCACAGAGAATGTGCCACCCTCCCCAGAAGCCAGCTGTGTCACCTGTGTGTCCCCAGGGCAATCAGGGCGTCAGGCTGGCCCTGCAGCTGGGAGTGCCCAAGCCAGCAGGGACGCAGAAGCACCAAGCAAGCCCAGGGAGTGGCTCTTACCCCAGGTTTGGGGTTTGTGGGGTTCTGCCCTCCATGCCCACCTGCAGTGGTGCCTGTGGGGCCAGGCAGGACCCTCTTCACCCATCCTGTGCCTTTCTCCCTTATCATGACCCCACACATCTCCGTGCTCCATGGGAAAGCTGTATGTAATGTCTGAATTGTGTTTGCTTCCTCCTTTAGCTGAAGTTGCTGTGGGGTATAAATCCCAGTGATTATCAGAATAATCTCCTTTCACCTTATCAGTGCTAGATCCAGCCAGAGGCCTGTCTACCTTTCAAAGGAAAAAAATATGGAAGAATGTTTGAGCAAATGAAGACAGAAATTACAAGAAGGAAGGAAGGAAGGAAGGAAGGGAGGGAGGGAGGGAGGGAGGAAGGAAGGAAAGGAAGGAAGGAAGGAAAGGAAGGAAAGGAAGGAAAGGAAGGAAAGGAAGGAAAGGAAGGAAAGGAAGGAAAGGAAGGAAAGGAAGGAAAGGAAGGAAAGGAAGGAAAGGAAGGAAAGGAAGGAAAGGAAGGAAGGAAGGAAGGAAGGAAGGAAGGAAGGAAGGAAGGAAGGGGCTCTTCTGCATTCAGAAATAGCACAGCATAGAGGGACACACTTCCCCTCCCACCCCTGCACCCCTGAGCAGCTGCAGGCTACAGGAGAAGGAGAGGCTGGGGCTCATCTGTCTCTGACAGATCTCATCTAGAGCCTTGTGTGCGCTTTCCCCAAAACCACCTGTGGATGCTCAGCTGTTGGGAGACATCTTCTTGCCAGATTTGTGGGGCTTCAGCATCACTCCAGCAATCTGGAGGAGGGGGCTGGCAGGGCAACCATCTCCTTTGGGTTTTATCATTCCCTGTCAGTCAGGCATTGAGGAGAGCCCTTGGTGCCAGCACTGGCTGTGCACTGGGGCTGGAAGCAGGCTGGAGTGCACTGTCACCTCTCTGTACACACACACACACACACACACACACACAGAGGCTCTGCTGCACACCGATGTGCTGTGGGCCCTGCTGAAGCCCATCCCAGGGTTACCAGGATAGCCTGTGTTTAATGACATTGCAGAGCTCGTTACCACAGGAAGCAGGGGAGGCCAAGAACAAAGACTTTAGGATGGGATCAGCCATTCAAACGGACAATAAGAATATCCAGAGTTGTCATAATTCATGCCGATAAAAATTTTGGAAAGGATGTACAACTCTTCACCTCAGGGTTTAAGCCAAGTAGAAGAGATTGAGGGACTTGGTCCAAGAAGAGGGGAGTTGAGGGGCAGATTACTTCACTGTCTAGCTATGGCTGTGGCCCTGTGCCTCCCCAAACCACAGAGCTCTGTATGTGGCAAGGCACAGGGCTTGGGACCCTGGGCTGGCCCCAGGGCCATCTCCTGTCCCCCTTGTCCAGCAGTGCCATGGGACAGGTGATGCTTATCTGTCCATAGGAGGGAGGGATGGGTGAGCTCTACCAGCTCCATGGAACAAAACCCAGCAGGACCCTATCCATCCCTACACCATCATGGGATGCAGAGCAGCTGTCCCACACCAGCCTGTGCCCAGGCTGTCCCTGCCAGCCAGCAGTGAGGGCTGGTGGGACTCGGGGGGAGGCTGGTGTGCCCTGGTCCCTGGAGCCAGGGATCCTGGCAGGGGCCATCGAGGGGGGCAGTTACAGTTTAACTCAGCCAGCCCACAGAACCCGCTGTTGGGAGTGCCTGTCTAATGATTAAAGGGCTAAATGAGGAGACCTGAACTCTCTGTGCTCTCCCTAGCCTTGCTACCAATTTACGTGGAAACAGGCAAGCCAGGGCTTCACCCCACGGCTGCCGCCAGGTCAGCCTGGCTACTGCTGCATCCTTTAAACCCCAGAGTCTTCACAAGGCCTTCTGGTTATTTCATCTCTTGGTTTTCTAAACCCAGTAAATGGCTTGGCTCACCCCTTTGCACAAGGACTGTGGAGGAAGAGCATGAAGTGGCAAGGAGGAGAGCTGCAGCCGTGGGAGAGCCATTCCCTGTCCTGCTCTCCATGCTGTGGACCTCAGCATTTGGGAATGCAGCTCTAGACACTGAACCCCTTCATGGATTCCCAGATCTGTGTGTTGGAGGACCAGGAGGGCAGAGGCAAGCTGGATAGAGGGTAACGTGTAGCCACTGCATGTGGCGAGGTAGCCTGGCTCTGGAAGGGCTGCACATGTCAGCCAGCATTACAGGATGTCTCCATCTGACTCTGGAGCAAACCTTCAGCCAGCAGGACCATCCAGACGGGAAGATCCATCCCAGGGACCCTACTAGTGCATCACTGAGGTGAGGAAAGGTGTTTGCACATTATACAGTTGTTGCATTCCCTTTGTGTCCTGTGCTGGCAGAAGAAAATACTTAGAGATGTCCATCTCTAAAGGCAGCAGCTTCTGCCTATCCCACAGGATGACCAGTGACCAGCCCCTGTCTGGCTCCTGTCTTTTCTCAGCGGGGTGTCCCTGAGTCCAGGATGGATTTTTCTTGGTGATGTCAAGCCAGATGAATCCTAGTTTAATTGACCGTGACTGATATTGTGCTTTGATGGTTAATGTTATACTTGGGGCTGGAAAAACTACTGCAAAATCATAGCAATTAGAGTGGGAAATTATTCAAGTAATCTAATGTATTTCCTCTCCCCCCCTTGCTGAATCTCCCTGGTACAGAGGCAGTGACATCTCCCCTGCATTGTTGGGTCCTGGCTCTCTGACTCAAGGAGCAGGGCATCCATGTGTCCCTGGGCAGACAATTCCATCATTTGAAAGATGTCAACATTAGAAAATGTTTCAGAAGTTTAGCCTGTATTTCCTTTTGTGGAGTGCCACAGATTCTCAGGTCATGAGCTTTACGCCCCAAGGAAACTGGCTGCTTCCCACAAGGGCAGCAGCTGGGAATGAGGCGATGCTTTCCTTTGGTGTTTGCAGGGGCAGGTAGAGAATGTGGGGGTGGGTCAATGAAGGTTTTCACACCTGCGAGGCAGGTCAGATCAGGTAGCTTGTCTGGAATGAGCTCTCCTTTGGCAGGAGCTCAAGATTATTTTTTTTTCCATTTCCAGATTTTTATTCTGTGAATTTCACCTTGACTCATAACAATCTCACTGCTGGAAGTGTGTCCAGTTCCTCACAAATTCACTCCCTTTCACTTGCTTCTGCTACTGGTAGTAATCCCAGCACAGGGATTGCCCGCACCGGGGGCAAGTGGTAGAGGACAAAAAAAGGTCCATGTCAATGAAAGAAGCACAGTGAATATTCCAGGATAGGCATCAGCTCTGGCTCAGCTCTATCCTGGATGCAGAGAGCACACAGGATTGGCTGACCAGGTGGTAGATGATTGTGCAAGTGCAACAGGGATGGAAGAAACTTCCCAAGAGGTCAGAGTTTATGAGCACCACAGAACTGCTAGACTGTGCTACACCTGGTTAAAAGAAGTTGGAGCCACATGGCTGAGTTTGTAGTGATAAGGTGTCCCGCTTCTCAATATATTCTGCAGGGTCCTGCCCTTAACTGAGAGGGATTTATATTCCTTAATACATTTTAAATTGCTCTTCTCCTCTGCAGAGTGAGCTTAGTATTTCCACATCTCAAATAGTTTGAGCACTTCCCCACTCTCTTCCTGCTCACGGGTAGCAGGGACCAATGAGGGGAGAGACACAAAATCCACTGCTGTAGTAGAAGAGAAGGGGGAGCATGAGGACAATTGGAGCCATAGGAATGTTCCAGTGAGATGAAGAGAAATAAAACAGCTTGTGCTGTCCGGGGAGCTGTATGGGTTAAGATGCTTTTGGCAACAAAGCAGATGGAACATCTTCCCTGGGTGTGCTGTACAGTGTCTCCCACCAATATTAGTCATGTCCCAGAGTCTAGTCATGGACTGGAGTCCACATCCTGCCCAGATCCAGTTGTGGATGCTGCCCATTATTAAATCAGCAAGGCTTAATCATATTGGGACATGTAAAGAGCACATAGACAACACCTTTGGCAGCTGAGAGCAGACAGGAGCCCCTCCTTACTGGCAGCTGGTGGCCCCCTTCCCAACACCTAGTAAGGATCACTCTGGCTGAATACAAGTGCCCTTCTCTTATCTGCCCTGCTCTGTAGATGGAGGAATAGTTTCAGTGGACAAAAACCATGGAGTGACATCCATAGGGTGTTGTTTTGGTGGAGGATAAATCAATCTTGTGGGGGAGACTAGGATAAAAGAAGGCAACCAACTTTTTTCCTTCCAAGAAGGAAACAAAGTTCAGCAGAGAGAACACAGTAAGGTAAAGCAACTGGTGGTCTCCTGTCATCACCCACCCACACCAACACCATGACCAACTCATTCTGTGGGGATTTTTGTCCTCAGCAGTGGCAGCACTGCCAAGGCATCCCCCTTGTGAGACACAGACCTCTGAGATGGACCATGCACCTCATTCCTGCTGGCTCAGGATACTTCAACTGTTCTCAAGCCCTCCCAGGCCAGCTGGGAAATCACTTCCACCCAGTTTTGGAGCTGTCCAGCTGTCCCTCCTACCCTTCCTGGCACCCAGCATGCCCTGACACACATGTACGTACCTCCCAATGGCCCTTCTCATCCCACCATAGCAGGAGTGGAGACATCACTCCTAGATGGATTAAAGGACGGATTAAAGCTGCAGGAATTCCCATCTTCCTCATGGACTATGCTGAGGCCAGCATGGTATTTCAATAACCTGGTCTATTTTTGGAATAATCCACATGGCCCATAGCTGAGGATTTTAAGGAACAGGTATATCCAGTGTTGCCCATCCACCTCTGCTGGTGGTCCAGTGGCTCTGCCTTCCCCATCTGCTCCTTCTAACCCTGATGTAAGACACCATCCCGGGGTGTGAAGCAGTGCCAGCCCCAAGAGGATTCCTGTGAGGATGGATAAGGATCTCTGGCCTGCTGACCCGTTGTGGCCAGCTGTCCCTTGTAGCACCAAAAGTGGAAAAGCACGTTACTTGACAGACCAAGCAATTTGTTACTGAGCCTCAGTTCTGTGACACTCCCCTTCACACCTCCAGGTCCCCAGGAGGGGTCCCTGTTGTTTGTTGGCTCCCCAGAGCAGCACCCTGCCTCTCCTCTGTGCAGCCTTACCGTGCAAGTTAGAAATTGGACAGACAAGCAGGGAACAGCAGCCCATATGGCAAACAGGCTTTACCTTGGAGCAAGAAAGCTGGCACTTAAAAGTTCCTGCAGCCAGCTGCAATTTCAAGACATCCTTCGCCCTCTAATTAGTTGGCATTTTCTATACCAACTATTATCTTTCTAATTACACAGCGCTGAGGACAATGGCTCCTTATTTCCTGCCACCAACACTGGGTTACTATTTACCTCTAGCTGTACCTCCTCTATCTCCTATTCCCATTAAAAGAAAGTATCATTAATGACTGCAGTGATGGGAAACACTGGCGCTGTTGGTCATAAATTAAGACAGCTGGAGCCCTCAATTACTTGTAATGTGTAGCCTGTATTCAAACACTTACCTGCTCCTCTAAAAATGCTCATGTATTTCCACTCTGAACCCAAATGGATGCTCAGAGCTTTTTAAAACAAGATGCTTGTGTCAGGGTGGGTGTCTCAAGCTGCATTTTGTCCCAAGCCAGTACATATTTGAGGAATTCCAGGGGATCAAACACCTCCCCAATGTAATTCCATTTGGATCCTTATATGTGTGAGTCTGTGTACGTGTAGGAGCAGAAGGTGATCTTTGCACCGTGTGTGAGGCTCTGCAGCTCCTGCTGCATGGGGACTTTGGATGCCTGATGATGTGAGGCCCAGAGACAGTGGACACAACAAGTGTAACTTCTGGCTGCTGCAGAGCTGCCACCAAGCTCGGAGACCAGGCATGTAAATCCTGTCTCTGTGCACGGAGCAGCCCAGCAGTCCCAGGGGCTTGGCACCGCTTGCAGTTACACCAAAGGAAATTTGCGGCAATCCTGCTAATGCCTGTGCAGCTACTCCTGCTTCTGCCAGGAAAAGTGAGAACGGGATCTGGCTGTGAATCTGTGAAGTTTTACGAGAAGGAAGGTGGGGGACAGCCCCCAGTGTGATTCCTGGTGTTGCAGGCAAGGGATGGATGCGCTTGTTGAGTGCCAGCTCCATCAAGAGCTTCATGCACTGCCTCCTCTGCCAAACTTTGCTAGTCTATTTTAACAGCATCCCCGCACCGGGCTCTGCCTCATTCGCACCTTCATTCCGATCCAGCTGCCCACCCGCACTGGGAGACAGATGTCAAAAATCCCTGCTGAGATGAAGTAGTGGGTCACCAGGTCAAAAGCCCTCCGCTGGCGAGGGCCAGGGACCCCGCTGCTCGTACCGGAGGGGTTTTGGCTCCCAGCACGTTGTCTCCGGGCCAGGAGCCACACGAGCAGGGTGCTGGCGAGTTCACACGGCGAGAAGTGGAGGACACGGAGCTCTCCGGGGACGCTGACAGCCGGCGGGGCCCGGCAGCCAGGGACGGAGCACGGCAGAGATGCGCTGGGAGCGACACACGAGCGTCCGAGCATCCTGCGGAGGCTGCGCTGCCGGGCACGGCGGGGCCGCGGGGAGGGAGCCAGCTCGGTGGCCTCCGGCGCACGGGACCGCGGCGTTCTGTCCCCGTCGCCCCCTCACTCGCCAGCACGGCCTCCCCCCGACGGCAGCGGGCCCCCAGCTCGCCCCCGGCCCGGCCCCCTCCGGCGAGCCCCATCCCGGCGGCGGCGGCGGTGCCCGCGGCGGGGCGGGAGCAGGGCGCGGGGGGCGGGCGCGGGGCGGGGGGAGGCGGGGCGGAGGCGGCCGGAGCCCCCGGGATCCGCCGGCACCTCCCGGGCCCGGCACTCGCCGCCGCCGCCAACTTCGGCCGGGAGTCGTGTTCGGTGCCGCCGCTGCCGGAGCCCAGCGCCGCCGCGGGGAGGGCAGCGCCGGCAGCGTCCCCCTGCTCCCCTCTGGCAGCCGGCGAGGGGCTCGGCCCGGCGGCGGCCCCCGGGGCAGGTGCGTCCCCTCGCGGTCTCCGGCCGCCGCGACGCCGCCGAGCGGGACGCGGAGCCCCGTGCCCGCCGCGGGCGCCCGCTCACCTGCGGCCGCCGCCGCCGCCGCCCGGGGACGCGGCGCCCGGGAGATGCAGGTAGGAGGCGGCCCCGGCCCGGCGGCGGGAGGAGGAGGCCGGGGGCGGGAGGTGTTCGGCCGCGGCGGGCGCTAAGGACCCCCGGGCTCGGCTCGTCCCGGGGCCGGACGCCTCCCTGTGCGGCCCCCGAAGGGGCGGGAGGCGGCGCGGGCGGTACCGGGGCTCTGCCGCTTCTCCCAGCCCGGGAGACGCGGCCGCGCTTTGCCGCCCTCCCCGGGAGGCGCCTCCGGTCCCGCGCGGAGCGGGGTCGGGGCGGAGCGGGGGCTGCGGGGATCGCTCTGCCCGGAGCAGCCCCGGCGGGCGGCCCCGGTCGCGGGCAGGGTTCTTCGGGGGCCGAGCCGCCGTCGCCGCCGGCCAGCAGCCCCCGGGTGAGACCGCCAGCGACACGGGGCACCGGAGGGGCCACCGGAGCGCGGGGCTGGGGCCGACTGCGGGGTGGCCTTGGCGGTGTTACTGCGGTGGGAGAGACCTGCGGTGTCATGAGGGACGCTGCCGGGGTGAGAGGGGCCACCCTCTGGTGTGAGGGATGTTGCTGGGGCGCGAAGGATGCTCCTCCGGGGTGGCAGACGCTGTGCTGGTGAAACAGATGTTCCTCAGGCATGACAGACACGAGTTCACAAAACAGATGTTACTCCAGTGAGGTGGACCTTACTGTGAGCACAGGAATTTTACTGTCAGATGAGGATTCTTTCCCTGGGCATGAGCACAGCTGCTTTCCTGGGAGCACCCGCAGTGTCCTCACCTGTGTGCATGTGGAGTGGCTGCATGTGCCAGCATGAGCCGTGGCATATGGCGTGGGAAAGGGTCCTTGGGCTCTTGGAAGCAGAGATGAGAAGTGAAAGTGTGCCCAGTTTCACAGTACCAGGGCATGAGCATCCCAGTTATATCTGTGACAGACACGCTTTTTTACGAAACTTAGTTTTAATTCTGGGAATTGTGGTGCAATCCTTGACTTAGTGGTATGGGTAAAACAGCTTCCCCAAACACATTTTTGTGTGCTCTGGTACACTTTGTTACCCCATGTTTTTGATAGTTTTCCTCTACCATCAGGTGAGTGTCCCTGTAAGTCTCTCTATCCAACTTTCACCTTCCTCTTAATGCATTCCTGGCTGCCCTACAGTGTGTCATCATCATCATCATCATCATCATCACTCTTTCCTTGCTGCCTGCACCCACAAACTCACCTCCCTGTTCACCTCTGGGGTCGGGGTTTCTTGTGACAGAGCTTGTTTCTTACACGTACTTAAGCTCTTACTTCAGTTTCTTCATAGCCAAAACCTTGTGTGTGTGTGCATTGTATTCCCTGTGTGCACCTGCACATTTCCAGTGTAATCTGCTCTGCTCCACATCACCTGCACATGAGGACTGTGTGCATCAATACTTGCTTATCTGCCTAGTTGCTGAGGGCTCTTTCTTGGTGCCCTTTATGAGGGTTTTTGTCCCACACAGCATTGGGCACACACAAGGTCTCCTTTACACTTTAGTCCATCTGTCTCTTCAGAGCCTGCCTGGTGCATGCACATCTCCAGTGCCTCTCCCCCACCTTTCCCACACCACACCAGTGCTCAGGTGTGAGCCTGTCATGGCCCTTCCTTCCCAAATTTGCTGCTGTCCATCGCCACGTGAGTTGAAAGGGCCACTTTTTCTGATGGTGGCAGTTTTACCTGCAGGTACCTGTCTTATGTCACACAGGTGCAGTTGTAAATGGAGAACCAAGCTGGGTACGTGCTCTTCTTCCCAGAAGAGAAAGAAGTGGGCTTTCTCAAGGGTGGCAAGAGAGAGACAAGACTCCTCCTAAACCAATGTCCTGTGCACGTACACCTGGGTTTAGCCAAGGTGAAGGTTGGGCTGTGCAAGAATTCAGGTGGAATGTTTTCCATGCCAAACATCCAGTGTATGGGATGAGTCGCCATGTGTGCAGAGCTAGCCCAACTACTCGGGGTTCTATCCTTCTTTAAAGAAAATAGCAGAGTCTATGAGGAGAGAAGCATGAAGATGAGCTGCCAGTGTGGGTCAGGAGGCAGAGCTGGGGAAGTGAGTGGCCCCATTCCAGCCTGGGGTTTCCTCTGCTCACAGGCTCCATTGCTCACTCACATTTCTGTGCGCAGGAGTCTCTGCAACAGATCCCTTCCCTTTGGAAAGGAGTCTCTCCAGGCTCCTGCAGTATTAGCACACCTCTTAGGAGCTGTAAGCAGCCCCTGTGTGCTTTCCCTTGCCTCTGGTGCATGGACATTGAGAACGTCCTTCCATATGTGACTGATCTCTGTTTAGGAAAGCTGAAACTAAAGTTGTGGCTGCAGGTTCCCAGCCCTGAGAAGTCTTCTTTCTCAGCCCTTTGCCTCCCAATCTGCCAGAATTCATTACATCAGTTGAAAAAAAGGTAAAAATTTGGAAAGAGCTGGGTCTAGAAAGTTGTGGGTCCTGTGTTTTAAAGAAAAATTAACATTCTTGTGTAGCAAAGTCTCCAGGAGCTTGTTCGTTTAGGAAGAGGTCAAATACTGTGAAATTGAAAGTTACCTTAAAGCTATTTGTCCCTTTCTCTCGCCCAATAGGCCCCTCTGTTTCTGGGCTGCTTCACATCTTGAGTCTTTTGTCCTGAAGTTATTGGCTTTGGGTTTCAAGGCACACAGGGAAATCAGCTCTTTTCTGAAAACTGCATGATTGCTCATTTAAATGAATAAAAATTGTTTCTATTCATAAGATTTTTTTTTTTCTAGCAGCTGATCAAAGTTCGAGTGAAAACCATTTCATCATTTCCAAATAAATTGGGCACACACGCGCACACACGCATATGCTGAGCATTTCAGAGACACTTTTAAACACAGTACTTGTAAAATCAGGATGTGGACAGCCAAGGCATGTTATGTAAGACAGGGCAGTCTGTGATTTAATTCCACTTTTGCATAGAAAGGGAGCTTTGCTTCCTGGGAGAAGGCACACAGACTTTATTTAAACTGAAGGCAGCGCAGAGACGGCTCAGGGGAATTACTCCTGAACTTAAAAAGTCCTTTTCTAATGGGAGGTTTAAGGAATGAGGAGCTGGGTAGCATTTTAGAAAAATCATTAAGATGTAGCATGGTATGATACCTGACTGCTTTCAGCAGCTATGAAAGTAGCTGGTGCTCGGAGAGCTTTCTAATTCAAGAGGAGAACTTCAGGCATGTGGTTGAGCATTCAAGCTCTGTTAGAAACAGGCGGGTGATTAACAGCAGGGTGATTAACCTTCAGAACAAACGACCAAAGGCAGCATTTGCTTCTCCAGCTCTTAAAACCTACCAATAAAGACGGGGTGTCTCTTTGGAAGGGGCGTTTTACTGAAGTGCAAGTTCTTGGACTCACTGCAAAGACAACTGGCTGAGACTACGCGGATGGCATTACAGATGAGAGCAGACCCTGTGATCTACCGCCCCCTTCCAAGCTTTGGCTTAGGACTGGATTAAGCTCACTCAGGCTTTGCCCTGCTCTCTGAGAGGTGGAGCTGTGGGGTCCCTGGGGCAGATGGTCACTGTGGGCACAGCAGCTCCCTAGAGTGGGGATGCTCTCCCTGCCCTGTGACTGCACAGCTGCTGGCTGCCCATTGCAGATGGCTGTAGTGTGTCTGCCTGGGGGGATGGATCCTTGCCTTGTCCTTGCAGCTGTAAAACAGGTGCTGAGCTCTCATGGCTTGCCTCGGAGCTGCAGGCAGGGCTGGGGTGGGGGGAAGTGCTGTGTGTCCCCTCCAGTTCACAGGGTCTGGATAACTCGAGCTCCAGAAGCTGGCTGGACTAAATCCTTGTTTTCGGTTCTTTCACTCTTTTTTTCCCGCTGGAAGGGAGCTCTGACACCCAAATGGCCACACCGATGCTGTGGCCCATGTATTGCTGGTTGGGTTTCCCCTGGTATACTTGCTTTGCGAGGTCCCTTTGTACCCTGTGTTCCCAAGGTTTGCACCTTTCCTTACGCTGCAGTGTCCTCCACACTTCTCTCAACAGCTTTCCTGCTTGCTGGAGATGCTGCCAGGCAGGAAGATGCTTGGAGCAAATGCTGGGGTGAAGATAACCACAGAGTTGTGTGCTCCCAACCCACTGGCCCCAGCAGCCCTACTCCAAGGTGCCTCAGCACCCCAGCAGCCCTTTGAAGAGCTCTCCCCAGGGGCTGGCCTGGGCGGACACAAGGGCTGTGTGAACCCCATCTCTTCCCCTCGGAATGTTTACCTGTCTAAATTTAACTCCCCAGCCAGTTTCATCCCTCCTAAGCCGACCTGTTCTCTTGTGGCTGGGCTGTGGCTCTGGCTGCTGCTGCTCCGTTTCCTGGCTGCCTGGGGCTGGTGGTTTTTTCTTGCTCCCTCTTCTCAGCGGATGCTGGCTCTTTCAAGGTCCCAGGCAAGCCAGTTCTCCCTCTTGTAGGTTTTATTTTTAAATCTGGTTGCACAGCCCTCAGGACTGGAGGGTCCCTTGTCCTTTCAGCTCTGAGTGTTTATTCTGTAGCAGGCTTCAGGAAATCTCCCCTTGTCCCACTGTAGCCCACAGTTTTCCTCCCTGGCTGTGGCTGCTCCCAGAGACTAGGCATGCTGAGTTGCTCCCTGGCCAGCTCTAAAGGGACAGTGCCTCTTTCTGCTCCTGTAGGGATCCAGCAGTGGGGAAGCAGTAGGTGCTTCCCTGCAAAAGCATCTTCCTTATTTCACTTTGTTCAGAGCTGGGCTTCCCCAAGCTGGCTTTTGTGTGAGTTTGTTTGAGAAGTGAGTGATGTGCCCCTCATCTTCAGAGGAGGAAGAGACAGGGACAAGTAGAGGAAAGGGTGTGCTCCTGTTTCTGTCAGGCTGGATAGAATTCGCTTTCTTTAGGATTTCCGAATTTGGGACAGTAAATGCTGCCCAACCTGGCAGCCTTCTCCATCTAAATAAAACCATCGGGATCAAACCATTAGTGTCCTGCATAACCCTGCAAGAGACCCCTGACTGATCTCTCTTTCCAGGCATG
This sequence comes from Cinclus cinclus, assembly GCF_963662255.1. Taxonomy (NCBI): domain Eukaryota; kingdom Metazoa; phylum Chordata; class Aves; order Passeriformes; family Cinclidae; genus Cinclus; species Cinclus cinclus. Next base: position 28,963,886 of record NC_085049.1, read on the forward strand.
CCTGCAGCTAGTGCTGTGGTCTGCCACATGAGAGAGATGGTTTGAGTCCTGGCCTCCTCTGCCCCTCTTTGAGCTAACCCGGTGGCCTCGGGTTTAATACTCTCATATTCAGAGGAAAGGTAATGCAGGCCAGGGCTTTCAGGACTGGTGATTTGGGGTATTCAACTCTAAATGCTGTCAAAGGTCCCGTTTTTCCCTGAGGTTCAGCTATTTTGGATACTTGGGCATTCTTGAGTAGTCTGGACTTGATTACTCAAAGTGACTAGTCCATTTTGCAAAGTTTCATTTTGGCCTCTGGAGCAGAACAGAATGAGATGAATTAATGCAGAACGTACCAGGGATACTCAATTTGAGTGAATTTTCCTGGGAATTGGTCTGTGGCCGGAGAGCTCATGGCACTGTTGCGTGCAGGGATGGGTAAAGAGGTCTTGGTTTTGATTAATTTGTGGTTTTAAGTAGCTCATGGGAAAAGCTCAAAGGATTTGATAGTTTTTGTCTTAGGGGAAGAAAATCAGAGCAACATTTTGTGTCTTTATATAGAGAGAGATTTTTGAACACATATGAAGTATAAGTCTTGGTTTATTTGAAGGATCGGAGGGAAAATTATGTTTTCTGCAAACTCTCCCATCTCGGTTGGAGGTGAAGGAGACCGAAGTGACTGGGTGGAACATGTGTTTTGGATTTGGTTTTGTCCATCATTAAGGGCAGAGGTTTAACAAAAGTCACAGGAACACTAATATTTGAGTGGGCTCTCTAAATTTGTCTTCCTTTTCCAGTTGTTCTGTATTTAGCTTTTTGGCTGGTTTGGTACCATTGTTTAACTGAGTCCTGAAGCATTGTAGCACCTCTATTATGGACAAGTTGGAGCTGTAAAGCAAATTAAATGAGAATCTCCCTTGCGTAGCTGGAAAACCTTTCTGAGCTTTGTTATGTAGCACAGTGTTGAGAGAGACATATGAGCCCAAGCGTGTCTTCATTAATGGAACATTTTTCAGAAAAAATAATTTTGTGTCTGTCGGGTTCATTACTCCCTGAGGTGTTCCTGAGTTCTTCAAAATTGCCTCCAACCATAATAAATTGATACTGTACAAAGAAAATTAAGTTCCTTCCCCTCCCCCCCTCTGTTTTTACAGCTCAGCCAATTCTCCAGATTCCTTTATTATATTCCATGGCCCAGATTTGTTAATAATTACTGTAAATACTGGTCCTGGCAGCATGTCAGGGTTTTGTTTAGTAAATATTTTGCCACTATCATTTCTGTGTCGCAGTTGGGAAGGTTTGTAGTGTCCTGTGGCTGTCATCACAGTAAATTTTGCCCAGTTTTTCATCTCAGAAAATTAACTGAAGCTTTGCAGTCTTACGCCGAGATGATGGAGGTATTCATGGGCTAGCCACGTTACTCTTTACGCTGCAATGGAAGTTTATGTTTTTATACCAAAATGTCAGCTCTTTCTCCTGTGTGTAGTGGGCACAAACCAGGTTTCTCAGCAACATCTGCAGCCTTGTGGGTGGCTGCAGCTGTTATTCCACCTGTGGAGACTTCACAGCCTGGGGTACAGGTAGAGTGGAGTGATGGCTCCTCTGAATTATGACCAATTACCTGTTCCAATTTCTCTTCTGTTTTTATAACTATTCCCCATTTCCACCTATTCTTAACTAGCTGTTTGGGAGTTCTGCCCGTGTTCAAAATGAACTTCTAATATTTTTTTTATGAATGGCAAGGAGGTTTTTCAGCTGGGTAAGCTTGGTAAGTGCAGCACTGGCTTTGTTCAGTTTTTACTGAAGCTGCACAGGCTCTTTCATCATCTCTGCTGTTTTCCAAGGAGCCTGCTGGAAGGCTCAAAAGCTCTCCTCCACGGCATGCTGAGAAGATGTAGGGGTCTGTATTTCTGCACGACAACAGTGGAACCCCAGTGGTATAAAACCCCATTGCAGGTAACAACCTAAACTTTCATCTACAAGACACATAAAACTTCTTTATCTTCCAAGAAAAGGATGCCAGTTAGGTCAGACTCACACTCCAGGAACAATTTACTGTCTGAGTTTGGCTGCTTGTGTTAGACTGTGTCTATGCCATAGCCATGAGAGAAGGGGAGCCACAGCATTTTCTGTGGGCACAGCTGTGACCATGGAGGCATCTTTGTCAGCACAGCTGACACTGCGGTGTTTGGAGGAGTGTGTATTTTTTTTCTCTTTTTTTTTTCTTCATTTCTCGAACTAAAAAAGTTTTGTGGGGTAACCTTGAAAGCCTCGACGAGGCCCTACTTAGAGAGTCCAGATAATGCTTTCAAGTCAAGCATAAAACCAAGCTAGAAGCAATAGGAGTAGCAGTTAAGTTTAGACAGAGTTAGTTTGTGCTACCTAAGCCTTACTTTAGCTTATGGACAAGTCTGAACTAAGAAATGTGTTTTAGACCCATTAGAGAGAAAGTTCTGTCAGTTTGTTGCTGCTTTTGGTAAACCTGGGTGAGATCTGAGTTGGCAAACCTTGTGCTTCATGCAGTCCATGCCCAGCTGAGCAGATGGAAGTTGGCCACCACAGGGTGCCTCAGAGCAGGCGTGGAAAGCTTTCCTGTTACCTCTACCAATTCCTGCACCTCCCTGAGGCAACAAGGAATACTATCCTCTTACTTCCCAGCTGGTTCAGTAACTCATTCTTCCTCCTGGTAAAAGAGGTGGTGATCTTCACAAAGCCCAAAACCTTTGTCCACAGCTAGGGAAAGATTATCTGGCAGAGCTGTGAGCAAGAAGATGTGTATGCTGGGAGCTGGAGCAGGGATAGGGTCCAGTCCTGTGGAAACTGGCCCATTGACATCTTGGGGCAGGTGTCAGAGACTGCCATAGGGTGCCCATAGCTTCCTAAACTCAGCCTGAGATTGAAAGAGTTCCAAAGCAACACCTATACCCAAGCTGTAGATTGACATCCAGAAAGCGCATCAGCTCACAGGTGCTGGTCTGATGTTAAAAGCTCCAGAGTTGCTTGAACATAATCTGTTCTCCATTTGGTTTCAGGCAAAAGCTTCTGGTCTGCTCAGTCAACGGTTGTGGCTCCACCTAAGCACACTTTACTTTTCCCTTCAGCTGCTCTGTCCACATGTACAGGCACCTTTGGCTTTTAATACCATCATCATCACATCAAACACCTGGTCCTGTCACTCCTGCTTTGGCAAGGATTTCTCTTGGCATACCTCAGCATTGTGCTGGGTGGATCTGCCAGACTGTCTTGATGAGTGGCAATCTGAGGCCTTGCCTCTGTGACTAGTCCCTATAAATTGTCATGCTGTGCCCTTGTCCCGTGGGTGTGAAGCAGCAGGTTTTAGGGAAATTCTGCTTTCTGTCATTGTCCTTGCTTCTACAGCAGGCTTTGGCTGTTCCTGCACAAGGCAGAATGTGCTGGTAGTTGCACATCTGCCTAAAGGAGTCTGCACAGAAATTTTGTGGGTTACTGAGGTTGGAGTTAGGCTTTTGTTTGTAGGGTTTGTTACTACAAAGGAATAATATTAAATAAGTAATGAGTTTTTAGAGGCAGTTTAATGCTTCCAGAGGCCCACTTGCCTTTTCCTCTGTAAGGTTTCTCAAAGCCAACCTTTGGAGAGAGATGTGTAATCTTGGATGCTGATGAAGAGAAGATGCTTTGGAGGACATCCAGAAGTATCTGCAGATTGTACTTCTCCTCTGTGTGCAAAGTGAGTTTCTGTTTGCCACTTGTCTGACACCTGGGACCATTTCCCTAAATTAAAATAGCTAATTACTCTGTAATAGTTCAGGTTCCTAAGAAAGCCTGGGTGCAGGTGTATTCCTGGACTTCTATAAGGAATCTACAATGTATCTCCAGTATGGATAACCCAGTACAGATGTCCATATGCCTGGAGCAAATGTCCAACCCTCAAGCAGCACAACAAACAAACACAGAGCTGGTAAAATGAAAAAAAGCTCCCAGAAGAAAGCATGGTTTTATCTCAATTGAATTGCTTTTCTGTAGTGATGTTTCAAAACCTAATGATTTCTGTTTCCAATTGACATTTTGACTTAAATGTCATTTCATGTTGAAATCCAGAACAAGAGTTTAAATTCCAGGTCAACACCCCAAAATCTCTCATTTTGGATCAACATTTCATTTTCACAGAATCACAGAATAACAGGTTGGAAGGGACATCAAGGATCATCTGATCCAGCCTTTCTTGGCAAAAGCACAGTCTGAACAAGATGTTCAGCACCAGCACCGTGTCCAGCGAATCTTAAAAGTGTCCAATGTTGGGGAATCTACCACTTCCCTAGGGATATTATTCTGATGGCTGATTGTTTCCATTGTGTAAATTTTTCCTTTTCTGCCCAGTTGGAATGTCCCCAGGAGTAACTTGTACCCATTACCCTGTATCTTTTCCATGTGGCTCCTTGTAAGGAGAGAGTCTCCATTTTCTTTGCAGCCACCATTTAAATGCTGGAACATGGTGATAAGTTCTCCCCATAGCCTTATTTTCTCAAGGCCCTCTTCTCTCAGCCTCTCCTCGCTGGCAGGCCTCCCACTCCTTTGGTCATCTTTGTGGCCCTTCTTTGGACCTATCTACTTTTTTTTTTTTTTTTTTTTTGCACAGTGAGGACCAAAATGGAAGACAGGATTCCAGCGTTCATACATTTGTACAGTGCTGGTAAACAGAAAATTCTGCTAAAACATTTAGAATGTTTTGTTTCTATCAATAATACCTTCCTTCACACCCCTGCATTTTCAAATCAAGAGCATTTGGAATTGTTCATACTAAGAAATAATGTAATATCTGGACCTTTCATCCCTATTTGGGATGCAGGCAAATGCTGAAATCCCAGCCCTTCCTTGGGGAACTGAGATTCTATTCTCTGACCAGATCCACAAAAGTGTCTTTCCACTGGTTTTGCTGGCTGGCTGTTTCAATACTTTGTCAGTGATGACTTGTAATTCAGTGCAGATTGAACTCGTGGTGTGTCCACATGGCTGGAGAGGCTGAGGGCAGTTAATCTTTCTTGCTCTGGGTTGTGCTTTCAAATTTATATCCAGATTTCTTTCAGAAGAAAAATTTTCTTCCAAACCAGCATTTGGTAGTGCTCTGCACAACTGCCTGATACATGTTCCATGCACAAATGAGGATCCTGGTGCTCTCCCAGTCTAGCTACAAGCTGTTCTATGAAATCAGCATGTTTTAAAATTTCAGACAGTTTCTTGGTCGTCTGTTGTTTGCAGTCTCACAGCTTGCCATATATCTTTCTCCTCAGAAGTTACTTTTTCCCCTTCCCACCATTGTGGGGAGGTTTTTCCTGCCAGGCCCTGTGCAGTGTGTCTGTGAAGCAGCTTTATGGTATTCCCCAGAAACATTCTTTTTTCAGGCTTCCTCAAAGCGTCATCCAGAGAAAAGTCTCTGAAGCAAGAAATGTCCTTTTCTGTCTGGCTTTGAGGTGTTATCTCCCCTCTTCCCAAATGCAATTGGCTCTATCTGCATCCCTAAGCTGTTTTGTTTGGAGTGAGGAGGGCTCAGAAAATCAAGGGAGGCCACACACATAAACAACTGTGTGTGAAATCAATTAATCTAAATGAGGAGGAGACTTGTTCTTGAAGGAGAAAGCCCTGTTCTCACAGAAACCTCCTTTGGGTATGGTGGGATTGTTACAAACATTATATCACTACTGACGAGCTAGGTGAGTGCATTAACCTTTTTGGCCAATATTTAGAGGAAGAGTGGTGTTTGATTGTGTTTGAAGAGCTTACTGTGCTCTTTGTATTTTAACAAGTGATTTTCATTATGGATACAGTGGTAGCATGCTAAAGCAGGCACTGAAGGGACCTGAATTTTGACATCTTAATTTCAAATATTTGCATCACAAATTTGGTTCCAAGCATTGCACTCACCCAGTCAGGGATAAGAAGCTGTGCCTGCCATCTTATGTGTTTGGGTAACAAACATTGTCAGTGATACGTACACAACCTATAGGACAGGAATTACTTGCAGGACTTATTAAAAAAAAAATTCTTTTGCCACTAATTAGAGAAAAATCTTCTATTGCTTTTTAAAAAAGTTGGATAAGAGGTTTTCTCAGCTCTCCTGCAGGAGGAGGGTTATTCATTTCTCAGCACATTGTGGTCCTCTGCTGTAGGGTTCCCAGGGGGCAGTAATTATAATCATATCCCAGTCTCACTCTGCAGCTCTTTAAATAAAAGTCTCCTCTCCTGGTTGTCTGGGGCAGAGATGACAGGAGCAAAAAGCTGTGCTTGGCCTCTCTTGGCTGAGGAAAGGACATGGATATAAGGCCTGAAGAGAGCACACTTTAGGGGAAAGGAGTGAAAGTCTGGGAGACAGCCACTCCACTCGGCCTCTTGGATCGTCACAGGAGAGGATGAGGTGGTGCAAGTCTGAGAAATCAAAACTCTCTGTGCTTGTAGTGTTACTCAGACATTAAAGTTTTATCATGGCCATGAATCTTCCCCAACTCCACCTTGCCTCCCTTTTGGGGACGAGGGAAATAATAAGAGAAATGGTTTTGTGTTTTGCACTGAGGGCTCCTTAAGGAATGACTCTCTGCTTGGGCCAGCTTGGAACTGAAAGTTCATCCTTTGGAGAGGGAGTTTCCCAAAGACTTGAATGAAAGCATGCCCTGTTAGGCAAAGCTGCAGCCAGGGGTCTTGATAGGATATTCCTGTTCACACAACTTTGTTGCGTTTTGCTGTGATTTTTGGTTCATTTCTAGTAAGCAATGGAAAGTTTTCCTGATTTGAGAAGTCTTTTATGACCAAGTGTGTAATTTCTTCATCTGAGGCCAGGAGATTGCCCCACATGGAAGCCAGAAAGATACCCTGTATTCCTGTGTGGCAGAGAGCCCTCCTGGAGAAGGTAGACAGCCCTCCTGTAGCTTTCTGGCTGGAAACATCTCTGGTTCATCACCTCCTGTAACCACCTGGTGCCAAAACCCTGCCTGGTGGGTGCTTCTGAGCAACCACTGCCTTCTGTCATTCTGATCACAATAATTTGGCCTGTTTGTTATCTGATTTGATGGAGGCTGAGGAGGACTTCACTTCCCAGGGCCCTGAGGGCAAAACTTCAGCTACATGTATTTTCTAACCCTCCCACAGCCCTGGTGTGATTCCCTGGAAACGTCTTGCAGGGGAGGTGTCTTCTGAAATACACCAAGTCATTTGCAAGTTAGTCTCTACACCTCTGAAATTCCTCTCCCTTTGGCACTTCCCTAGATCCCAAAAGCAGACAGTGTTGCTTCTTCAGGCACCCAAGTATCACTGTTCAAGTGGCTTGTTTTCCTCATTTCACATCCATGAAAGGAGATTCCATGTTCACGTGGACTGATGCTTGTGTGGTGTTTACATCATTTTCTCTCACAAGCCTCTGGGGAAAGCGTAGATGCTGGTTTGTTCTGACTCTTGTGTGGAAATACAAAGAATGCCCAACAATACAAATAAATTAAACTGCTGATTTCCAGGACCTAATTACAACTGCTGGGTTTGCTGCCTGACCTGAAAAATAAAACTCCTCTTGCGAGGTTTCCTTGTTTTGGGGTTTTGCTTGTTTGTTTATGTTTAACAAAGCAAGTGAACAAGAGCCACCCTCCCAAGCAGAAGAGGATGGTTTGCCTGGCTTGTTTCCCTGTATTCCTGCCTGGCTTCTGCTCAGCCAGTTGTGCCCCACACTGTGCTTTGGGAGGGGCATACTGGGCTAAATATATCTGTACTGCCTGTGAAATGCAGTATGGGGTGCTGCGTCATTTGGTGGAGTTTACTTGGAAACTAAGGTGGGAAGCCAGCTTTTATTTTCAGCCTTGGGTCAGATGCATTGGTCAGTTGCCTCACCCAGATTTTTACTCTAGATCAGGAGTTTGTCCTTGCAAGACAGACATAAAACCTGCTCTCCAAATAAAAAGCCAAGCTCAGTGCAGCAACAAAATCACATTGGGGCAACCACATTTTTCTTGCTCGGTAACCAGATTTACAATCTGAGAGCTTGTTCAGATAGATTACCTTGAAAGCAGCAATGAAAGTCATAGCTCAAATATCATGGCTTAATGAGTAGAGGAGCTGTAAGCTCTAAATATATCAGAAAGAACCCCAGCACTGGCAGTACGCTGACAACTGGAGACCTTGGGCTTTCACTGGTGGTGGAACAGAAATGTATCCCTCCACAAAATGTTTGAGGAACAGATACAGCTTGGTGACTAAACAGGGCTTAGGTTTTGCAGCTTCTAGTTCTGCTTTTTGGCTTATCTTCCTCTGCTGTTTCTGCTAGTGCAGTGGGAGTGATTTCAGGAGAAAGGAAGATATTCCCGGGGTGTGGAAGTGTTAAGGGGTGGATGCAGCCCACCTGAGCTCGCTGTGGTCTCTGCCACGCCCAAAAAGCAGCAGGGAGAATGTGGCTGCATTGGTGGCATGAATCTGCTGGGATTCTGGGGGACATATTCAGGCAAAGGAGTGGGTGGAAACCCCTGTTCTTTCTCCATGAGTTCTCCAGTGTCACCTGCCTGTGCATCTGACATGCTGCAGTCACACCTCTGGCAGCTGAATATGTATTTTGGTCCTCCCTTATGCCCCTGTTAAGTGAGGGGAATGCCAGTATTGCTGTGTGATCTTCCTACTGCAAAAGGAGGTGAGAAAACTCTTCAGTATAAGATTTTACATTTATCTAGCAGTTAATTTCGGGGAATTAATTTCTGTCTCGTGCTTAGTAGTGCCTAGCACATAGGGGCCCCCGAATATTCCTGCAGCACAAGCCACACATTGCAGACCAAAGCCACACAGCTTTGCTGGCAGAGAGCTCATGGCACACTGGGGTCCTGGTCTAAAGTGACAGATCCAAAGGCTCTGGGATATGCACTTCGTGCTAATGGCGATAAAGGCTTCCAGATTTCACTTGGAGGATTCAGTTGTGAGGGTCAGGGCTGGGATCTGAGATTTACAGGGTTAACCCAGCCTCTGTGAATTCTGTTAAGCCTGAGTGGCTCCTTTCCTTAGTAAGCTTTACCTGGGCACTGATACCTGTGAGCAGCGGAGAGTGCAAAGGATTACAATTGCCATGTAAAACAGCCCAGGTGTAGTTTATCCTCTCTGTTACTCAGGAGTGTGGGAGAGCAGAGAAGTACTTTCTTTAGCTTCATTTGTGGGCTCTGTCCATGGTTCGTTGGAAGGTGCTGGGTAATTGAACAATACTGGCAGGTATCGTAGAAGTTTGGTAGCTTTCTGTCTTCTTGAGTTTCTTGTATTTCATTGCTTGGTGCCTTACAGCATATTGCAGCTGCTGTATCAAATGCTGTGGCTGCAGACTTAATATTCATGGCTTTTAATATTCATGGCTTTTATTCAATCATTGTGTGACAATGGCAGTCTGCAGGATGTGTCAAAAAGATGCCTCTGTTAGGTGAGGAGGCGCTGCATGGTAGTGTGTGTCTCATTACAGATTATTAACTAAACCACAGTAGCATGCAATTAACCATTCAAAAAACAGTGTTGCTCCTGTCTGAAGTTTGCTCCCTTCCTTCTTTCCCCCTCAAGCCCTTCTCTCTGTGGCTGTCATTGCAGTGGATCTCCTCCTGGCCAGGCATGTCTCGTGTCAGCAGGCAGGCTGCAGCCCAAGTGGGGTTTGGAGAGCATCTGTGGCCTTGCCTTAAATATGGGGAAGGTGAAATTTGCTGAATTGGTCACTGTCCCTGCACAGAGGGCAGGCTGTGTGAAACCCAGTGATAATGCTGTGCTCATGAGGACAGCACAAGGGTTTTGCCCCTCGGTGGTGTTGCTGATGGCCAAGCTGGAGTTTCTGGGTTACTCTGGGAATACTAAAGGGATGTAGTGTGTGTTTGAGTATGTTAATGTTCCCAGTCCCTAGATCCTCCTTCAGAGGGCAGCTCATCTTGCTTGGGATGCTGGGCTCCTGAACTGCAGGCTCCCAGTCCTCTGCAGGGCAATGTGAGGCAGTGCCAGCACCTGTGGTGGGCAGGAAAAACCTGCACCCCTCCAATAGTTCTGCCCCTCGTTCCAAGTGAGAGCATAAAACTATATCCTGGCATCCCCTGCTCTCCCTTTTGGCTTCCACATGGACCTCTCATTTGGGTGATTTAAGAGAATGTTGCATGGGTTCAGGGCTGCAGTTTTGGGGAGCAGCCCAGCCTTACAGGAGGAGTTCGTTCAGCCATCCCAACCGAAGCAACCGTGGTCTTCCCTGACCTTGGTGGGCATTGACTCAAGGGAATGGGGCAAGAACAGGAAAGCAGCTTTGGGACTCGAAAAAGCAGGGACGGAAAAGGAAATGAACAGAGATGTGGTAACCTAGATGGCATATGGCATGAGAGAAGGAATGTTTGATCATCCACCCCAGTATTGACACTGCTACGCTGGCGAGCCTGGCACAAAATCTCAAATAACCGATGGGCAGTGGTGTGTGTGGAAGGAGCTGGGGAAGGAGGGGGTGTGGTGACACAGGAAATTAACTCCACTCTGATGAGTTTTTCTATGTTGGCATTTATCACTGGTTCTGTATTTCTCACCCTGCAGAAAACTAAGTAGGAGATAACTTTGTTCTATTCCTCAGTCATTAATGGCTCGTTCCTGGGCCGTTGTTCCAGGAGAAAAAAAAAAGTAAAAAACAAACAAACAAACAAAAAAACTAGGGAGTCATATAATGGGAGAAATTGTCTTTCTCATGGAATAAAAAACTTCGTGTGTAAATGGTGAAGGTCTCCTGATGCTAATGCTACCCAGGTCTGACTGTACAGTACTTAATGTAAAACATGTGATAGTTCCTTCTGTAGTCTCAGTAGAAATCTCTCATTTCCTAAACAAGCGTGCTGTGTTCCTGTGTCCTGCTAAGTTGCTGCTGTGTGCCACCCCAGCAGCCCTGCCTGAGCAGCCTGCCTGGTTTGCTGGGTGGTTTGGAGCCCTTTGATGGCAGGCACTATTTAATTATCAGCGGTGTTATGTTCCCAGGGCTCGCTACATGAAAGCAAAAGACCGGCAGCCTGTAATTAATCTAAGCTAATGTGCCACTGTTTACACTCCATCTCGGAAACCAGACAGATGTAAGAAGACACCCAGCCTTCATCTGGGATCCTCCCAGGTTATTTCTGAGCTGTCTTTGGAGAGCTGTGCTGTGTCTACCCACCCCGCAAGTCCCTCAGAAATGAGTACCTTTAACTTTTCTCGGGAATGAGTGGGAGACTTTGTTTGCTAGCAGGGAGCAGGGTTAATGCCTTCTCGCTTGCCTTACCACGGCTGAGCTGGCTGGCATGGGATGGGAGCATGTAACTCCTCCAGCAGCAGCAGTGAATTCTGCAGTGAAAGGGTGAAACAAGCCCTGCTGCCTCCATCTCTCTCCCCTGGCTTTGGCTGAGGAGGAGCCTGCTGGCCTTGGGGATGTGTGGGATCTCCTTGGTGGAAAGACAAGCAATTCACTGGGGCTCCGGTCTTAGAAATAAAATATCATGCACTCATTTCTGATCACCCTGCTACAAATATTTAACAGAACAAGGTGATGAAAATGCCTGGAGGTGTGGAAAGGCTGAAAAAGATTATGCATCCTTCATTAGAGTGAAGAGTAATAAAAAGGCAACGTGACAGAAATACATAAACTTAGAAGTACAGAGAGGTAAACCAGGCATTCCTGTGTATACTTTTATGTAATACAAGGTTTCCAACGAAATTGAAAGGAAACATCTGACACAGGTGAAGCTTATTTTTTTGTTACAGCACATAAATAATTGAGACTGAGAACTGTAGTAGAATACAGAAAGGATTAGATATGTGGATAAAAATCTTGCACACAGTTTATTAATTTTATTCTAGCTCATTTAGAAGGTATGGGGCTTCCTTCTCCTGGACAGTCTTCCAGCTGCAGCCAGTTAAAAGTTCTTCCTGGCCCTATAAACCTCCAATGCCTTCCTCTGAGACATCTGACACTAGACTCTGGCTTAGAGGAGTCGCTGCCTAAGCCTTACATTCCGGAACATCTCTGCACTCAAAGATTACTGGGATCAGAGGTGGCCACAACTTTCTAATCACCTGAAGGCTGAAATGTAGGATATGAGGCTGCTGTTCTTTTCCTCATGGACTGTGAATTCAAGGTGACAATTGCCCATCTTGTCAGACCACCGTCTGGCATGTCTCAGTTACCTCTTTGCCTGTCATCGGCTCCAGCGTTGTGGTGGATAGGTGACCTCTGCAGGTCGGAGCTGCAGGAGGAAATGTTACCTCATCAGAGTCTGGGCAGCTCCATCTTCTTGGGGAGCAATGCATTTAGGTGTTCCCATCGGCATCTTTTCTCAGAAGCGTGTTTCCTTCAGATTCAGTGAGTTGTAAGCAGCTCAGTCGTGTGGGGAAGGCTTTTGTTGGGTTTGACTTTCCTTGGTGGTGGTGGCTGTGTCTTCTGGGCTCTGATTGTTTTCAGTGGACACTGATTTATCCACTGTAGTGCCCTCACACAGCACTGTGTGCCAGGGCATCCTGGGGGTGCCCAGGACAGGCTCCCTGCCTCCACACCCCAGCATCTTGCTGGGTGATCACAGGTAGCCTGCTAGCATCGCTGGCCTGGAGGGGATTAAGAATTGTAATATCCAGCAGAGGGTGCTCAAAAGCAGATATCCCAAATAATCAGGTACTGCTGTACCTCTGCATTCCAGTTCTCTGGCAGCAGAGTCACAGTTCTTGGTGGCTGTGGCAGAGTGGGGCGGGAGGAGCACACCTGGAGGGGGCACAGGTGATGCTGAAGACCTGGCACCCGTGCAGTAGCACTGTGGGGTGGGGGAGTGTTATTTTGGACTAGTTTATATCTGATCCCATGGATGTGGAGAATGCACAGAGTATCCTCCTCAAGCATGGTCTGTGGTGTATTTTCACCCAGAGAGAATTGCATTTGCAAGCTCTAAGGCTGCTCAAAGTTACAAACCACTTTCAGGGTTTGTGGGTCTTGTGGGGGGTTTGCTTCAGAAGTGACTCCCTACAGTGCTGGTGTTCCCATGGCTGTCTCTGTGCTGGCAGTGGCCAGGGCTTCTGTGAATCCCTGTCACCTGTGTTGAGCCAAGCCCTTTGCCATGCAGGTGACTGCAGATCCTTTGTCTGCTCTCTGTTCCAGCCTGTGAATTTGGAGCTGAGCTTATGCCTAAATTGAACTAAAACTCTCTTAAGTGCATCTTGGTCAAAGCTTCCAAGTTTGATCCCATTTTTTACTTGCCCAAGCTGCAAGATACAGTGCCAAGCTGTAACTTGCTCCTGGTTGTGCTGAGATGGGTTGTGAGCCTTTTGGTGAGCCTTCATCAAGCTTGTGCCAAATCTCAGATCCACGTGTGTTTTTCAGACTGTGTGTTGTAAATGTCACATGGCTACAAAATGGAGTCCCCAGAGCAAATGTAGGATGGGATCAGAGCCATGGGATTAGGGAAGGAGAGGACAAATTTTTCTTCAGGTAATTATAGGCAACTGAGTTGCCTGTGGGAAAAAAAACCAAAAAAAAAAAAACTCCAGCTAATGCTCAGCACCTTTTGAAAATTTCTTGTAGATTAGGCATCACTGAACTCCCTGACATCAAAGGGAAAAATACCTGTCTGGTACTTAATCCAATACTCTCTGGGATTAAAGAAAGAACATAGGTCTTGATTATATCAAATCAAAAAAACTTCATTTCTTTCTTCACAAATCTTCCTTATTTTCCTTAATGCCTTTTCTACTGAAAAAAGTCCCAGAATGTTTTATTAGCATACCTAATTAGTAGTGCCATCTCACATAATTCACCTTTATGGTGTTCTCTTACATGGGGTTTCCCACCAGCGTCTTTCAGTGCATTTTACAGAAGAGACTCTTCTTGTGATCTCGCTTTTTTATGTGGGGAAAACAAGGGAGAGGAAAAGGTAGGAGAGACATGCTTAGGCCATGCAGCCAACCAAAGGTGGGGTCAGCAATAAAATTCCAGGTTTGTAGATTTGGGCAGTGCTGGAGCTGTTCCTCCAGGCCTCAGATTGCATTTAGGGCTGGGTGAAACACAGCAGCCATTGAAACAATTCAAGACAGAGCAGGGAGGAAGGCAGAAATGTAATTACGCACTGGGGAGTGCTCACGTAGCCAAATGCCAGTGTTTGTGCAAAGCTTGGTGTTGTCTTTAGCAGCCACCAGTGTGGTCAGGCACCCATTTATTTCCTCTGAAAGACAACAGGTCAGCGCCCTCGGCGTGGTGCTGGAACGCTGGGGCAGTGTTGACTCAGAGGAAGGAGCTGCACTGCCTGAGTCACGCACGTGGCTTCCTAAAGGACCATGGTGTCCCTGGTCCTGGGGCTGCCATCCTGCTGAGGTCAGGTGAAAGCATGACCTGAAGTGGTCTGGCTGCAGTTAAATGAAAAGTGATACTGAGAAAAACACGTCTCGCTCTAAGGGCTAGAAGGGTGGTGGGGTTTTGTCTTCTTTTTCTTGGTGGTTTGTTTGTTTGTCTGTTTGTTGAGCTTCTTTATGATTTTATCTTGAAGTCTACATTTCCCCCTCTTCAAAACAAACAAACAAACAAACAAAAAAAAAACCCCAAAAAACTTAATTTGGTAATAATATTATGGTTTCAAAAGTACTTGTTTAGCCAGTGCTGACTATATGCTTACACAGCTACCTCTGGCCTGGGAAAGATTGAAACCACAATGGCTAAGTATAGAGGCCTCTAAAATATCTTCATATATGCAGTGCCTGAGTGCACAGACAGAACTGGTCTCTCTTCTGTCTACAGGAACAATGTTTTCCATAGGATTTATATTGACAGAGGTTTCACCCCTGCATATTTATTAGAATAAAGATCCTCCAGAAATGCATCCATGTGCTGAATCCCCTTCCATGGCCAGCTTCAGCCTGATATAAGAAATACAGTCTGTTCCTGAAGAAGACTAAGCACTTCTTCATTCTGTGCTGCAGCAGACTCTTGACTCGGAATTTTTTTTTATTATTATTTTTCTTTGTTGTATTGGGTGGGGTTTTTTTCTTTCACTTTTAAAGAAAGCAGGGACCTATTGCCAGGATTTCAGCCTTAGCTTTTGAGAATAGCTCATGCATAAAGGAGAGACTCTCCCATCCTTGAAGTGTGAAAGATCCATGGACTAAGTGACCAGAGGTGTGATAGGTACATTCACCTCTGTAGAGAAAGCACATCTGTGTGCAGTGTGACACTTGCTGCTGGGATGAACTCCTCTCTGCAGCCTGTTTCCTGAAGTCTGAATCTGTGTCTCTCTTGGAGCCTGACCCCCAACTTCTCTGTGGGCCTCCTTTTAAGTCATTGACTTAAACTGCCTGCAGTTTTTGGGTAGTTGTGGGCAAAGTTTTTCTGTTCCTGCTCTGTGAGTGTGGTACCTCAAGCATGTCCTGCCAATTCCCAGCTGCGGGCTAAATTTGCACTGACACAACATATTCTTGGTAAATGACAGATTTCTCTGAGCTGGGGCTGGCGCTCATCGCTCTGCACGTTGCTGTAGGCAGTGCATGACATTGTTCTGGTGGAAGCCAGGAACTGGTAGGAGTGGCACATTGAGTGCATGCCCAAATTATGTGCTCCAGGGAGCAACACCTGGTGCGTGAGACATGCAGATGTTGTGTAGGTGGTCCTCAGGCACTTACAGATTCTCCTGTCATGATTGTCCTGGCTCTGGATCCTCTGCTGGCACACCAGCAACCCTGGAAACCCCCCAACTTTCATGATTATAATAACTTGTCCTTCCTTTCTGGAAACAGCAGCTTCTTTAAATGTTTGTAACAATATGCAGCTGAACATATAGACAGTCCTTTCAACACCCAGCCTCTGTCTGACACAGCACAGCTCCAGAGCAATGACTGCAGACGTGTTTGGAAGCCCTTCTGTCTGCAGGGCCCCTTCTTCAGGCCAGAAATGAACGTGTATGAGAACATGTGACAAGTTGCATCTTCATTATGATGTATGCCTTAAAAATATTACAATATTGAAACATACGAAATCTTCATAACATCCCGGTGAGGTAAATCTCTTTATGTTGTTGGGATTCTGGCTTCAACACTCACAAATATTTGTGAGGATAATCATAGTTTCCAGACATGTTTGTCATACATCTAGAAATCCACCTGTACAATGCAGCATGATAACTGGCTTCTTCACAAGGCTGATGCTGCTCAGAGGTGGAGTTGAAGCATCTGAGGTTCATCTGCAGGGAGCTGAGTGTGGGGACTCAGGGAATGGAGTGTTCCTCCAGGGTGGAAGAGGCTGTCTGAAACAGAAAACTCGTCATCTTTTTTTCTGTTGCCAGTTGTGGAGAGCTTTAAAAACCCATCTTAATCTGGGGTAAAAAGTAAAAATATTTGAGGTGGATGGAGAGAAAAATTATTAGAAGTAAACTGGAAGTGATTGAGTAAGGGGGCTGCAGGCTATATACGGGTAAGATAAACCCTTTTCAGAAATGATCCAAATATATATGATCCTACCTCTGGGCAGAATTTAGATGCTGGTCTCTGGAAGTCCATGGTGTTTCAGTGATACTGTAAGCAGTGCTCTCCAAGGTTATCTGTGGACAGCAGACTTTGTATAAACAGAAAGACTTAGGACTCCAACAGCAAGCTCACCAGTGGTACTTGGGAACAGCAGGCTGGGGGAAGATCTGCTTCCTTGGAGGTAGTAAAGGATGGGTCTTCTGTGGCACTGTGCACATTGCTCCATGTGTTTGGGTGAGAAGTGGGGCTGGAGCTGACTCTTCACCTGATCTTACATTTCTAGTGCCACTAGTGAATCATGCAGGTCCCATCCTATGCTACTACGTACTGGTGACTGTGCATTCCTTATCTTGGGACACTGGAGTTCACAGGCTGTCTTGGAGAGCAGACTCAGAGCGTATCTCAAAGCACATCAGCCTTAAGGGGCAATTTTGAGACTTATTGGCCATTTGTCTTTTTATGTTACTGTGTTAAATCCTGCAAAAACAGTGTCCATGTGGATGGAGAAAATGAAGTAGAGAGGGGCAAAAAAAAATGATCCAAGAAAACACCGAAACAAAGCCAAATGACATTTAGGCAGCATTCAAATTGCAAAATCAAAATCCCCAGCTTAGGCACCACCTAACTCCATGAGGTATCGTAATTCCACAAATGCCTCATTTGACTTTTTCTCTGTGCTTGTCTAGGGTTTTTTAATTATTTCTGGTTTAACACCCCTTGGGTGCTGAGTTTTTTACTTAAATTCCTGCCCCAAAGTGCTTGAGTCTGACTGCAATCCAGAAGGCAAGCATCCTGGCCCCTCAGCCTGCCCAGGTGCTTTAAGAGCACACCCAGCATGTGCAGGCACCATAAGATAAAAAAAAAACCTCAGTGGCAGCTGCCACTTTGTTTTGAAACATCTTTCAAAGGATGAGCTGCTTCTCCGTTTTAGCTAACAGCTGCTTTGTGCCACACGCTGAGAGATCTGCGGCTGTTGCTTCCTTCACATGTTTCATTTCTTGCTCAGAGTCTGAAATAATCATCCACACTGTAATGTGGCTTACATGGGAACAGTGAAGAGTAGCCCTTTTTCCTGTGGTTAGTTCATGCCTTCTCCAGAAGGGATAGGTTGGAAGTGAAGGGAGGCAGGGATTAAAGCAGGTCTCCCGCTTCCTTAGGCTACTGTTGAGAAGCAGGGAACACTGCTGCTTCCTCTGGCTATGGCTGGGAAGGTGACAGTTTGATGGAAGAGGAGCAGCACCTGATTCTGGGCCACGTGTGAGCACAGGCAGCTCCTGGAAGCTCTGAGCAAAGCACAGAGCCCTTGGGCAGGAGGGCCAGCAGTGCCTCTCTTCTGGCCTGCCCATGCTCAGGGCGCTAACATGAGTGGCTCCATGCCCGGGCAAGGAGGTGTTTTGGATCCTTTGTGGTGTCTGACTGTTCTCAGAGGCCACAAAAGCACCGAGGACCCCAGTGCCAGGATCCACCCTTGGAGCAGAGCCCTCAAAAGCTGGGTGTTACAGTGCGCACATCTTTCGTGCCAAGTCTTTTTTGGAGCTTGCTGCAAGTAACTTGTGTAAGACCTCCTACATAATGGCTTTGCAGAGCCAAAGCCCAGCCTGTCCAATGGACATCATCCCTTCTGGCTCCTTGGTTTTTCAGTTCACTGAGGCTCATGGGGCTGGAATCATTTGCTTTTTCTCAGGCTTTTCTTTAAAAAAATCTGAGAGGGTTGCTTCTGTGGAAAAGCACTTCTGCTCATTGCATGCTGCTGGGGTGGGACTCATCTAACCTGGAGTCTGGGATCTGTCCTGTGAGACAGAGAGGAGGCAAGCTGCCCAGCCAAGCCCTGGTTTTGCTGAATCCAGCTGCGGTGGTTTAGGTTTCTGTCTTAGCCCATCTGAAAGCGGCACAGAGCAGAGCACAAAGAGAGGGAGGGTCGTAAGTACCACCATTCTCTCCTGATAATCCCTTAAAAAATAATTGCAGGCCTAAACCTCTGGCCTCCAGCAAATTTTCCACTCGATTAGAGGCTTTTGTGAAGCTGGGGAAAGGGACACGCAGACTTGCACATTGTGCCACTGCCCGAAACTTCCAGCTGGGATTTTTTCCATCAAAAGGGGATTTTAGTAAAACCATTATAAGGGGCTTAGTCACAGAAAAGCAGTTGAGCTGAGACAGGGGTAGATTAGGTTTAACATGCTTGTTTTTGGCACTAGGGACAGGGTGGAAGCTACACCCGGCCGCTCCCATGCAGCCTCCCCTGCCCCACTGCCTCCCTAGCAGGTGTGGGTGGGAGATGATATTTCCCCCTGTTCCCCCTAATGTGCCCCTGGCTCACTGCATTTGAACCCAGTGGAGGTGAGGGAAAGGGAGTGGGCAGCCCAGGCACCAGCCCTCGCCGTGTGGTCTGGGTGTGGAGGGCAAAAGTCACCGTGGCTCAGCTGGCCTTCGGTGTGGTCTAGGCAAGTCCGTGCTGATGGGCAGGTAACTCTGGGGAAGGGAGACCGTGAGGGGAATCATCATTTGCAGCCTTAAGGACCGTGTAGTGCCTTTGGTCCTCATGGGTGGTCCCTGCTGCAGGGACAGTCCTGGTGATGTCCAGGGAGCAGCCGGAGGGCTGCAGGCAGAGCTGTACCTGTTGTTGTGCCAGGACGTGTCCCTCCCTGCAGGGCTGACAGCTCTGTGTTTGTTGAGTCAGAGTGGCCATTGCCTGGAATAAAAGCTGTGACAGCCCAAGAGTTTGCACAGAGAGAGAGAGAGAGAGAGAGAGAGAGAGGAGGCTTCTTGGAGGGGCTCCTGCTGCTGGGAGCTCTTCCACATCCCATACTTTTACACTAGCATTTCCAGGCTGCTGAGTGAGTCTGGTGTGGAAGACTAGGACGATGTTCTTTATCCTGACCCTCCCTCTCCAGGAATACCTTAGGCTGGAACGTTCATTTCCATTTGTGCTGCTCCAGGTGGGAGAAGCCAGCAGGACTGGAGATGGAACAGGTGGACGCCAGGCACCATTTGGTGACACATGGATCTGGGATATTGCTTTAGTCAAGTTGTTCCCACCTCTCTTCCCCCATTAGTGCTGATTTTCCCTTTTTGATGTATGTGTATGTAATGAGTCTGCAGAAGCTAATTATTAAAATTCTGTAAATTATAAGGTGTAGTTGCTTCAAAAAAAGACACTGTCGCTGTATCTGTAGAAGCAGTGTGAGAACTGGATAAAAAAGACTATTTAAATTTATTTGCCGAAAAGGACACACACATACAGCTCCAGATACCTTAATCTCTACAGAGGCATCCAGTGGAGCAACTGTGCCAACAACACAGCAAAACTGTGCACAACAAAACTGAAATAAAATAATCTAAGCATTAAGTTTGGTCCTGCTCCATTACCATTCTTGCACTTGCATGCTTTAAAAAAACCCCACAAATATAGTATTTTTTTTTGCTGTAAAGCTACAGATGTCAAGAAATGGAGTTTTAGGGCAGCAGTGCTAAGTCTAGGATGGATGGTTTCCAAGAGGCAGCTCTTCACGCTGGGGTGTGAAGTTCTCGCATGAGGGGGAGCACTGATGAATATCCCAGCATAAGGAGATGAACCTGTTGAGGTGAGTCCAGAGGAAGGCCATGGAAGTGATCAGAGAGCTGGAGCATTTCTGTGAAGACGGCCTGAGAGAGTTGGGGTTGTTCAGACAGGAGAAGGGCAAGCTCTGGGGAGGCCTTGGAGCACTTTCTAGTAACTTAGATGGGCTGCAAAAGAGCTGGAAATGGAGTTCTGACCAGTATGTGTAGTGATAGGACAAGGGAGGATGGCTTTAAACTCTAAGAGGTTGGGTTTAGATTTCTTATTAGGAAGACTGTCTTTATTGTGAGGCCTGTAACGGGTTCCCTGGAGAAGCTGTGGATGCTCTATTCCTGGAAGTGTTCAAGGCCAGGCTGGATAGGGCTTTAAGCAACCACTTCATAGCAGAAGGTGTTCCAGCCCATGGCAGAGGGATTGGAACTAGATGATTTTAAAGATCACTGGTTGTGTGACTGACTCCCGGTTCAGCTACGTCAAGTGTTGCTTTCCAGTTTGGTTTATGGTGCAAACTCTCAGGACCCTTCACCGTCACCAAATGTTGATGGTGGTGGTGATGATGAGCAGCCTGAGGTTCCCCATCCCTTTGTACATCCCGCCTCGGCCGCACCGTGCTGGTTCGTGTCCAGGGCTGGACACGTGAACCCTTTAGTCCCTCCGATTTCTCGTCCCTCCCACTTGATGCCACGGGTGACCCCTAACACCCGCGTGTAGGCTGCAGCGGGCGCAGATCCCTTCATTAATTGCGGTTAATTACGCGCGGTGCCGGGCGCGGCACTCGGCGGGCAATGCTGCCGCCTGGCGGGCCGAACGTGCGCTGCAGCCGCGGGGAGCCGGCCGTGCTGCTCCGGGAAAGGCAAGGGGATCGGGAAAAGGGATCGGGATGGGGATGGGGATGAGGATGAGGATTGGGAAAGGGATCAGGAAAGTGATTAGGATCGGGATGGGGATGGGGATGGGGATGGGGATGGGGATGGGGATGGGGATGGGGAAAGGCAAAGAGATCAAAATAGGGATGGGGATCGGGAAAAGGAAAGAGATCAGAATAGGGATGGGGATTGGGATCAGGAAAGGGAGCAGGATCAGGATCTGAATTGGGATTGGGATTTGGATCAGGAAGGTAATCGGGATGGGGATGGGTAAAGGGATGGGGATTGGGAAAGGGATCGGGAAAGGGATTGGGATCGGTAAAGGGATGGGGAATGGGGTTTGGGATGGGGGTAGGGATGGGGATGAGGATTGGGATTAGGAACGGGATGGGGGTGGGGATGGGGAACAGGAACGACAATGGGATGGGAATGAGGATCGGGATTTGGAACAGGAACCGGATTGGGAATAGGGTTTGGGATGGGAATGGGGATGGGGATGAGGATCTGGAATAGGAACAGGATGGGGATGGGGGTGGGGATGTGCCACCCAGTCCCTGCTACTGCAGAGACCGTGCCAGCACCACAGGCAGCAGCGTGGTCTCCATCTGTTTTTCTGGTTTTCCTGGGTGTTAGATAGACGAGCAACCCAAGGGATCTCGTTATCTGTCACCTCTGGCCAATTTGCATAGGGTGCCTTGGCCAAGCGGATGGAGCTGTGCCGGAGCCAATTCAGGCATTGCATCCCTGGCAGCTCCAGGAGCCCCGGGGAGCAGAGGGAGCCAGCTCACCTGTGGTCTGACTGCCTCACAAGACTTCTACTCAGTGTGTGGCAGGACGAGTTTATGACACTGAAGGATGCACCTGGTTCACACTGAAGCTGGGGAGTCAGGAGTGCCACTGCAGCTGTCACCAAGGGAGATAATGGCAGGGATTTATTGGCATTTCAGCTCACTGAACAAGGAGAGAGGCTGTTGGCTGCAGAGCTGGGATCTGTGTGCCCCTGTGATGCTGTGTGCCAACTGTCAAACCCCTAAAGACATCCAAGGGTTGCAAAGCTGGGGTATTTGGGAGGAGAAAGAGGCAGAGGAGAGGGAGGA
Organism: Cinclus cinclus; assembly: GCF_963662255.1. Taxonomy (NCBI): domain Eukaryota; kingdom Metazoa; phylum Chordata; class Aves; order Passeriformes; family Cinclidae; genus Cinclus; species Cinclus cinclus. The sequence goes on from NC_085049.1 coordinate 28,985,839, forward strand.
ACAGGACCAAGCTCAGGTACAACTTGTTTGGGATTCTTTTTTTTTTTTCCCAAAGCTAGGAGGGGAAATTGCTTCATCATGAAATCACTAGACAGTGCCCAGAGAAACAAGATTCAGAGGAAGGAAAATAGCTAGGACGAGGTTCCCATTTCTAGATCTGAGTTAGTTTCTGTAACAGAATATGAGTTTGGTTTACGTCTCAGTAACCCTGTCATGTGGAAACACTTGCTTAGGGTGTGTGTCTAGGCACTGGTACTAAACTTTTGACACCTTTTCTAAGAAACACCACAGATTTTAGGAAAATCCCATTTCCATTCATCTTGCAGGGACAGATGAGATTTGGATCTTTCAAAATCTCCATCATGTGATTTCAGTTTGGGCTGTCATTGAACTAGTGCATATGGTAAATTTAATTAAAGAAGGGGGAGAAGCACTAGCTTCCCTGCCAAATGTGGCTGGAGGCTTAAGTTCTGGCACAGGAGCCTGATGAACCCTCTCCAGCTCTTCTGTGCAGCTTGGGGCTGGGGAATTGAGCAGGACAGCCTGGCTGGCTGGTCAGGGTGGGGAGTGTCAGTGCAGCCCAGCCAGCAGCTCTGGCTTGGGGCCTCACTAATGTCCTGAGGGGTCCAGCCCACACCAACCCAGTCAAGTTTATCCATTTATCTTTTTCCTCCACAGAAGGCACTGTTAAAGAGCTGTTGGTTGAAAGAGTGGCATTTAAGGTAGAGGAGGGAGAGAGAGAAAACAAAAAAAGGGTTCACTTTGCTTGGAGCATCCCACACATGTACATAGCAAGGCTGCCAGATCCAGGGACATCTCCCCTTGAGCTTTTAATGGTACCCTGTGCTAATTTCTAGCTTTGGTTCCAAAATCTGTGAGTGTCTTGGCCACCCAGCTCTCATTTCAACCCTTCCCTGACCCCCAAGGGGCAGGTTCATTAGCAAGCTCTGTGCTGCCTAGCATGGAGATCACCTCTGGCCGTAGCACAGGCCCCAGGTGGTTTGGCTGACAGCTGCCCCGTGACCCCGTTATTTATAACCGTGAAACAAAGGACCCCAGAGCCACCATGACAAACTGATTCAGCCGAACCCGCAGTGTGCAGCAGGAAGGTATAAAATGTATAAATCTGTCATGCATGGACCTCCCATGTGCTAGTCCAAGGGCAGTAGGACCCAGGTGGAGCCTGCTTTTCCTCCCATCTCCCAGGGAGAGGAGCCAGCCGTGGATCTGGCGAGGGGAGCAGCTGTTGCAGCAGACCAGGGACCCCACGCACATGCAGGACTTCGCTGTGGCTTGTGAGCTGGCATCCCCAGCTGCTGCCCCTGGGTCCCTATCCGCCTCCTCTCCTGCTCAGTCACTTCATCCCTCCTCCACATCACTCCTGCTTTGCTCTGCTCTCTGCCACCACCTCTTGAGTGTGGCCCCTCCGCTCCTCAGAGCTGCTGGTCCATAAAGCAGGTCCCTGGGCCACCCTCTGTGCCCTGCCTTGTGCAGGTGTGGGCAAGAGGCCCTGCTGCCCCACCACTTCTGCTGGGCACAGCTGTGAAAGCTGGCACCAGAGCCACTGCTGGGGCACTGTGGGCTCATTGACACAGACAGGAGACTTCTAGCTCACTTCCAAGTAGTGGAGTGGTTTTTACAGTTTTCTACCCCATTTGCCAACTGAGTCATGTTCAAAAACTCAAGAGTGGTTGTTTATGCTGAGAAGTTATGTGGTAATTGGTCTATGGTTGTTGGCGTGCATCTGTGTCCAAGGAGGTGCTGTCACAATGGAGCATGCGAGGAAGGGATGAGGAGCACTTGCTCCATCTACGGAAACAGTCCAGGATGTCTATGAACTGGGCTTCAGGGTAGCTTTGGTTTTGGCAACTTCCTTTGGCTTGTGTTCCCTTTAAAAGAGGATGTTGGGCCATGTGGGCAATGCTTTTGGTTTTTTTTTTTTTTTTTTTTATAAGCTGAGAAAAGAAGTTCAGGGGATTTTTTAGGGAAAAAAAAAATCCTGTCCTAGTTCTGATTATGGCTCACACACATTATATTGAAACATAAATGTCCCACTGTTAACCATATGAACATGGGGCTTAGTAAGGAGATGCCATTTTCATCCAAACCCAGTAGAAACAAACCTACTTTATGAGAGGTTTATCATTCCCAATCCTTGGCTGGGACTGCTGCTTGACCCCAGGAGCAATTACGTTTTCAGCTGTTATGGGAACCTGATCTGGAATTCCTGTTGTTTATAATACTCATACATACATGCTCTTTTTCCATCAAGAAGTTACTGTAAACTCTTTTCTTAATGCAGGAAATACAGACCCCAACACCTCCCTCCAAGTAGAGGAAGATGGATATAGTGTCAGGCTCAATTAGATCCAATTGTGGTGGCTTTCCCTAAAGCGAACAATGCAGCTTTTGTGAATGGACTCCCAGCAGAAAGCTTGGAAGTCTTGGAAAGGAGGGACTAGAACAACACACGCCCTAAAGTCCAGACCCTGAGATAGTCCAGGTGCTTAGGATGCGGAGGAGATGTTGTTTCTTTTTAAGAGGGTCACAGTCAGGCACTACTTTCCCCTTTGAAATGCAGCACTGACACAAAAGAGGTGAGATGGGCAGAGCTGGCAACATGAGTATGCCTGCCCAACCTCAGCCAAAATACCTGTGGAGGCAGAGGTAGAGCAGGGCAGGCAGGTGCGGGCGCCGAGGGCACCTCCTCTGGGAGAGCATCCCACCTGGAGCAGCACCCAGCCACGGCTGCTGGAGCGGGAACAAAGTGGCCTGCTCAGCACTGGAAGTGCTTAAAATGCAAATGTACAGGAACTTCAGACCATCCCCCTCCCTCCTCCTCGGCGCGGAGGAAAGCAGCTTAAATACAGCCAGGCCTGGAGAGGAATGTTAAAAAGAGGGGAAGAATCGCCCTCCTCCTTTCCATAGGGACCCGGGCCCGGCCAGATTGAGTATGCATGACTGAGCAAGCAAGCAAGGACAGCTCCTCTTTTAACTTTCCTGAACAATGGCTCTGCCTTCTTCCACCATTTCGCATTCCCCCTCCTTCGAGGCAGGAAGGGGGCAGCGGGCGAGCGAGCCCCGCCGCCGGGCTGGGGGAGACAGGCTTTGTGGCTTCCCTATAAACACCGCTTAAGCTCCATCTCCAGCAACAATAAAACACCCCACGTAGGGGAGGCTAGAAAGGGACCGCATCGGGTTAAAAGTCATAACGTTGAGGAGAAAGATTATGGTGGAGGACAAAGGACGCGTTAGATTATTCAAACTTTTTTTTTTTTTAACACAGTCCCACTTACTTTCTCTTTAATCTTCGGCTGGGCAGTGGAAATCAACCAAGACGGTTCAGATTTCCCAGGTCTCCAAGGGCATGGATTTTTGGTGGTTGTCAGTGCTGGGAAATGTTTTTATTTTGATGGGTGTTCCACTGGGGAGGGCCACAGTTTAAATCACTAAAAAATCCTCCACCAAGGAATTTGTCTGGAGCTTAAAAAAAAATTAGGAAACCTAGGCATCCCCCCCACCCCAAATGCTGTCCTTTGTCACCAAGTAGTCGATTCAGCCGCTAGCAAGTTACAGCACTTTAGGTTTGTCTGACCTCAGACTCAGCAGCTGAACTGGGTTTGTCCCCAGGGATGCTGCCAGCATCCTCGCGGCCAAGGCTGATCCTGCCAAACCCCTTCCTTACAAACTCCTCATGGTGATGTTACCCAACATCCTGCACAGGAGGCATCAGGCTCCCTTCCTTCCTTCTCCTCCTCTATCACTCAGCAGAGCCAGCCCCAAATCCCGCCATCGGCCACAAGGCTGTTCTTACCAAACCAACAGATACACATCTTCAATAAGCACAGACAACACAGATACGGCTTTTTTTTTTTTTCAAAAACATACTTCATATTTCCTCTTTTATTATATAAATATGTTTAACCTTTTATTGTAAGAATATAAAATGTTTTAAGAGGATCTTTGTTATTTTTTTATACAAATTCACAAACAGTACAATTAATCCATAGGGGTCTCTGGGTTTGCGTTAACTCCGTGGTCTGGCCTGTTATTGTAAAGGATTTGAGATTTTGAACAAATAAGCAAAAAAAAAGCCAAGGTATTTAAAAACAAAACAAAAAAAATCAAAACAAGACAGAAACAAAACCCAAACTTACTCTTCCTCTTTAAAATAATAATTAAAAAAATAATCTAAAGACCCAGCTCCATTTTATTGACAGAACAGAGATAAGACAGATGAACTTCAGTCTCCTTCCCTTCACATGGCAGCCCTGGGGCCCCTAGGCCAGCTTTGCTCCTCTCCACCTACAAACAGGAAGCCTGGCATAGTGACCTTTTGTAGATGGCTTAGGAGGGGAGGGGAAAGCATTTGCATATATCCATATATATATTTATTTTTTTTTAAACAAACTTGCATTTTACACATTTCTGTTAACAGTAGCCCAATCCTCAGTGTGGATTCTCACGTTACATATTTGTGCTAGAAGAGTAAAAATGCAAGAAGCAGTTTGGGTCCCCAGTTCCCAGTGAGGAGGGAGGGAGAGGCACAACCATAATGTGAAGGTGGGACACAGTAGGGTAAGTCTGAAAAAAAAAAAAAAAAAAAAAAGGGTGGGGGCAGAGTAGAGGCAAAAATAAGAACAAACCCAAGGGGCATTATTCCAGTCTAGGCACAAAAATGTTTCAGTCTCAAAATCTCTTTCCTGTAAGAATTCCAGGGCTTTTGAGGAGGGGAAAAAAAAGTAACAAATTAAAACGAGGTAGCCAGACATCATATATAGATTTATATATATAGAATATATTCAGCAGAAAAAAAAAAGTACTTAAAAATCCACAAGAACAGCAACTTCATATGTCTTTAAAAATAAAACCATGTAAGAAAATGAATACTGTAAAGGGGAGAATGAGTGAGGAAAACTGGGATCAATTACAGGATGTAAGCTAGGGATAGATGGGACAGTAAGAGGCTGTTTTTGTAGCAGTAACTTTTTTATGCATTTAAAAATAAAAACAGGTCACAGTATCTCAAATGAAGCAGAAATTAAGCTGGAGATTCTTCCTCATGTCCCCTAGATTGAGAGGAGCTAGAACTCCCTTCTACCTGCTCACCCCCCAACCCAGAGAGGAATGGATATGTGGCTGGATATGTCTATCCCTCTTGCCAAGGAGGAGGGGAGAAAAAGAGAATGATGAAAGGGAAGACAAGTCTCAGTAACTCTCACTGTCCCCCAGTGCACAGGAAGGCTTGAGAGAGTGAGGTCTGTATCCAGTCCCCACAGAGACAGGAGAAGGAGGAAATGGTGTATTCATCCGCAGTGGAGAAATGGGGAGAGAGAATGGAGTGCCTGGACTTTTCCATTACCCATAGTGCAGGACAACAAGCAAACATACTGACAAAAGGGGAGGCTGTAGCTATGGCTAGTGTCAGTGCAGTGGAGAACTGGAATAGTGGGAGGTTGTATCCACCCACAGCAGAGAATAACATGAAACTGGAGACTGAAGAGAGATTTAAAGGGGGGAAAAAAAAAAATCAATGTACCTACGGAGCAGTATTTGTGCCACAAATGTGTTGACAGGGGAGGGGCAAGCACAGAGGTGGAATGGTTGTTTTATCACAAGCTGTGTGTGTGCCCAGCACAGGATGACTGGGTGGCTGGGTACACAAGTGTAGCTAGGAAGCCTTTTCTGCTGTTACTATTTTTTGTTCCCATCTCCATTCCCACTCTCCTTTATATAAACCAAAAAACAATCTATTCTGAATACATGGCAGAACAAGGGTTTTTATCCATCCTTAGTGCTTGAGGGGATGGAATGTGGGAGTGGGGATAAAGAGGGGTGTCTCTAGCCCCAGTGCATAAGAGTGTGGGCTTCTACCTCTTCTGCAGGGAAGGATGCTGTGGGAAGGGAGAGCTCTGTCTCCCTAGTACAGAGCTTGAGGCATGACCTGGAAAATGGATAGGTGCTTTCTCTCTGTCCTCCTGCTCCCCCTTCCTCCTCCTCCACAGCAAGGATAGGTAGGCAGCACAGAAGGGTCGAGGACATACCCTCTTTCTCTGTGTTCCTCCCTGCAGTGCCAGAGTGCGTGGGTAGCATGTCTCTGTGCATGCCCCTCTCTCTTTCTCTCCTCCTCTGCAGCAGTCAGTCAGTCAGTGAGTCCCTCCAGAGGAGATGGAGGTCTCGGGGCACCCTCCTCCTCCTCCTCTCACCTGACCTTCTCACTCTCAGTCATTTCCCAAAGTCCAAGGTTGAGCACCTTGAGGCAGGGCAGCTGGGTGATGCGCTCCAGGCCCCGCTTGGTGATGCGGGTGCAGCCGTAGAGGTCAATGCCCGTGAGCTGGCTGAGGTGTTCGGCGATTAGCTCCAGGCCCTTGTCGGTGATGCGGACGCACTGGCCGATGTTGAGGGTGCGCAGCCCGTGCATCTGCCTCACCATGCGGTTGATGCCCTCATCACTGATGTGGCAGGAGCAGAGGGACAGCGAGCGTAGCCCATCGAGGCCCTGTGCGATGTAGGCTAGGCTCTGGTCCCCCACCTTATCACAGAAGGAGACATCAAGGCCAGACAGCCGCAGGCTGCCCATGGCCAGGTGCATGATGCCCGTGTCGCTGATGTTGTCACAGGAACGTAGGTTGAGGCTCCGCAGGCTGCTCATGTGCGACAGGTGCAGCAGCCCCGCGTCCGAGATGCCCCCGCAGAAGCTGAGGTTGAGCTGGCGGAGGCGGCCCAGCCCGCGGGCCAGGTGCTTGAGCGAGAGGTCGCTGAGCTTCTGGCAGTCCTGCAGCGTGAGCTGCTCCAGGCCCAAGCAGCCCTCAGCCGCACTGCGGGTCATGCCCGCCAGGTGCCCGATGCCCACATCGGAGAGGTGCCGGCAGGAGCGCAGGTTGAGGCTCTTGAGGCGCTGCAGGCCCCAGGCGATGAGCAGGAGGCCGGTGTTGGTGATGTTGCTGCAGCCTCCGAGCTCGAGCACCTCCAGGCCCTTGAGGTACTGGGCGATGCGGCCCAGGCTGCTGTCCGTGATCTGCTTGCAGAGGCTCAGGTTGAGCGAGCGCAGGGAGCTGATCTCCGCCACGAAGGCGTGGCTCAGCCCGTTGTCGGTGAGGTTGTAGCAGCCGCTGAGGTTGAGGCTCTCGATGTCTGCCATGCCCTGGACCACGTAGCTCAGGCTGCGCCGCAGCGACAGGATCTGCACCCGCCGGATGCCCCGCGCCGCCAGGCTGGGGAAGAGCGAGGGGTTGGCGCGGCGCAGGTGCAGCTTGGCCTCCACGCCCCGCCACACCGAGCGGTGGTAGGCGGCGTCCCGCCAGGCCGTGCACACCTGCGCCGCGCGGCCCTTGTCGCGCACCTCCAGGTACCCGAAGATCATGGCGAGCAGCTCGGGGAACAGGCACGAGATGTGCGTTTCCATCGCACGCCCGCCCGCGCCCGGCCGCCCCCGCCGGCGCCGCGCTGCTGCCCCTCGCCGCCGGGCCCGGCCCGCTTCCGCCCGGGGCCCGCCCGCCTTCCGCTCCGCGCCGCGCTCCTCCTGCCGCCGCCGCCGCCCTCACATCGCCGGCGCGGGCGGCGCGGGAGACGCTACTGCGCGACCGCCGGCCCGGCCCCGCCGCCTCTACCGCCGCGCCGGGCGGGCCGCGCCGCTGCCGCCGCCGCGCTGCTGCCGCGGCCGCGCCGCCCCGCGCCGCATCCCGGCGGGCGCGCCCCGGCGGCGGCCCCCGCGCCCCGTGCCCAGCGCCGGCCGCCGAGCCCCGCCGCCGCCGCCGCCTCCCTTTGTCTCCGCGCGGCCGCCGCTCACAGCCCGCGGCCCCGCGCCGCCCGCATCCCGCGCCGGCGGTGAGGCAGCGAGGGCAGGGGGTGGCGCGGCCCGGCCCGGCCCGCCCGCCGCCGGTACCGACTCCGCCGCTCCGGGCCCGCCCGCTCCGCTCCGCACCGCGCGCTGCTGGGCCCGGCGCCGCTCCGGCCCGCGGGAGGGGGGGAGGCGCGGCCAGGCGCGGGGGGAGGAGGCAGCCGGGGAGGAGGCGGCGCCGGGCCCGGCCTGTTTCCCCCGCCCGCCCCCACCCGCGCCGCTTGCGCAATGGTACGGTCCGGAACACGGCGAGCCGTCGCCCTGGAAACAGCGCGGGGCGCCCCCGCCTCTCCCGCCGAGGGCTGCGCTGCCCCGCGCCGCCGCCGGGGGCGCCACCGCGGCTCCGGGCCCGGCCCGAGGGACCTCAGCGGTCACCTGGGCCCGGCCCGGCTCCGACACATCGCACAAGGTGGCGTCCAGACGGTCCTTGAGTGTCCAGAGAAGGAGACGCCACAGCCTCTCTGGGCAGTCTGGTGCAGTGCATGGGCACCCACGTAGTAAAGAAATTATTCCTTGTTTTCAGGAGGAACTTTTCTGTGCATCAGTTTATAACTGTCGCCTCTTGTCCTATTGCTTGGTGTCACCGAGAAGAGCCTGGCTCCAAGCTCTTGACTTATCCTTCAGGTACTTACATGATGTCCTTTCTCCGTCATCTTTTCTTGAGGCTGAACAGGTCAAATTTTCTCAACCTTTTCTCATAACAACGATGCTCCAGTCCCCTCATCATCTTTGTCACTCTTCACTGGGCCCTCTCCAGGAGCTCCAGGTCTCTCTTGTACTGGGGAGCCCAAAACTGGATGCAGTACACCAGGGCTGAGTAAAGGGGCAGGATCACCTCCCTCGACCTGCTGGCAGTACTTTCCCTGCTGCATTACTAATCCCAGGTCTTGCCCTACTTCCTGCCCTGTCAGTGCAGAGAAGCCATGGTGGGTACTGTGTTGTCACCCAGGGATGACACATCCCCACCAGGGCAGGGGTGGTGGGGCCACAGAGAGCAGTGCTGCTTCACAGAATCACAGACTCAATTAGGTTGGAAAGGGCCTCTGAGATCACCGAGTCCTACCTATGACCAGACACTACCATGTCAACCAGCCCACAGCACTCAGGGCCGTGTCCAGGTCCAGTCTTTCCTTAAACACCTCCAGGGGTGGTGACTCCACCAGCTCCCTGGGTAGTCCCTTCCCATGCCTAGTCACCCTTTGCTGTGAAGAAATTCCTCATGATGTCCAATCTAAATCTTCCCCTGGCACAGCTGGAGACTCCAGCTCAGTACTGTTCTATGCTCCAGCCAGCCCCCTCGCTTCACCCTGGTATCTGTCACTGGGCCACCTTTGCATCAAGGTTTGCCGAGGCCATGCTGGGCCAGCTGGTAACTCCTTCAGCTCTCTGGGAGCCCCATGAGGAGGGACAGGAATTCATGCAGCTGCAGAAGGTGACAAAGGGAAAGTGAACTGCTGCCTCACCCTTGCCTGCTGGAGTGCCAGCTGCTGTGGTCTGTGGCAAGGCCATGAGGCGGTGTGACAGCCTTGAGGACCAAAGTTTGGGAACCTTCTGTCTGGGCAGGCCTGTAGGAATGATAGGACATGGCTGTAAACAGCTCAGAGATCTGAGTAGCTGTCAAGGTTGCCCTACATCTCTGCATGGATCATTTTAGGGCCTCTGTAATGGGAAATGGAAAATCTGAAAATGGCTTTCGTCTAATGGCCTCCTTGATCTAGCTCTGAAAATTGTTGAAGTACTCATATAAACCAAGCAATTTCCCATGACTTCCAGCAATTTCAAGAAAGAATGTTTAAAAATCATGTTTCCTATGTGCCTCTAGCCTCGTGTAATGGTACCCATGTATATCTCAACACTGGGCAGTATTGCAGCAGTGTTAAAAATGGCTTAACTTCCTCTGGAGATCAGGTAAGGCTTTTCAACACAGTTTCAGAAGAACAGGACTGCCCTGTCTTAGTAAAGAAAAAGTAAAGTTTGCATTTTTTCAACATGACAGGGTGTGTTTTTAATACTGTCTGGCTTGCTAAAACACTGCACAAATCAGCCTAGTAACTGATGTGTTTGCTGTACTGATGCCTTCACTAATCTGAAGAAATAGGCTCTATTTTAATAATCATTTAAATTTATCTGCTACAGGAGCAGTCATGGCTCCACCTTCATGTACAGATTCTACATTAGCGGATTCTGTTGACTTCTTAGAGTTTAAACGTTTAGGTTTCACTCTGTTCTTTTCTTTCCTTTTAGCTTTAAGTTGGAGGCAAGGCTAGTTGAAGGACTCTGAGGCCCTGATCTTGCACTGAGTTCCCCATGCATATAAACATCGCTATCGACATTAGCCTGTGGTTTGGCAGCACACAAAAGCCAGCACTGCAGCTCCTATTATTGGCTCCAAAATGGGGTGGCCACATGATGTGAAGCGCTGACCTGGTATTCATTCACCCTGCCTGCTCAAGTTAATTCAAGAAGTTTTTGACAGGTTAACTTTTTACTAGCAGACTTTATGCCGGCTCAGGTGTCACTGTGCTCTGCTCCAGCCAGATCAGGTATCATCTGCACCCCTGTGCCTGGCACGTGGCCAGAGCAGGATTGGCGTTGGCCCTGCATCCTGCACTCTGGCTTAATCAGCAGCAGCCTGATCACATGCCTTGGCCTGATCCCGATGAAATTTGTACTCCTGGATGATCCAGCAATGCATAGACCTAGTTTCAGTGATTGTGGAGCCACAGTCACACACAGGAACTGTACTGGGGTGTCACCCAGTATGTATTACCTTTGTAGCATTATATTTGCAGTTTGTGCTGTTGGGAGGTTGGTTAACCACTGGGTTAGTAAGCAAAAGATTAGGGGTGATATATTTTTTTCTCTGCAGATTGGCTGTGCTCAAATCAGTTGCAGAGCATCGCAACTGAAATGGAGAATTTCCCTGGAGCGGGGAGCAGGTGAAAGGTGTGGCATCTCATGGACCTGTCATGGCTGGGATTCCTTGTCTGGAAGCACCAGGATCGCTCACAAGAAGGCTGAGTCCAGTAGACATCAGGCAATGTGTGAAGGAAATGTGACACAGAAGTGTTGGTGTATCTTAGTGATTGTTGCATTACTCATAACTGGCAAAGCTGCAAGCAAGTTCTACAAGTCATTCTGAAAGAGTGCTAATGAAGGCTTTCACCGTATTGTCCCAAACTCAACTGCCGACTCTTACCATGGAAATAATGTGGTATTTCCTCTCCCTAAGCCTTTCAAACCACATTTGAAGGGAGTAGGAAAAGGCGTGCTCTTCAAGGCAGAAAAGCTTACCTGAAACACTTTTTTCTTTGTGTCTTGGCGTATTGTGTCTGTAATGCCTCTTGTGTGTGGACAACAGAGGTTAGAAGTAGATGATGCATTTTCTGGAGATTCTGAATTCTCTTTCTCATGTGTTATATACTTAGACCATCTGTCCTTTCTTGTGAACAGTTAAGGTTTACATGTTGAGTGGAACAGCTTGAAATTTGGATTAATAATCTACTGTAGTGTTGATCTGGGGAGAGGAAGGCACAGAAATTACTATTCCAGCAAATTTTTATTTCTCAGTCTAAGTGACAGATGTTTGGAAATAGAGGTTTAGAAAGACAAAGTGCATGAGAAGGGAGATTGTCACGTGGTTGTTCAGTTGACTTTGTGTTTCCAGGAGTAAAGGAATATGTGCCATGTTTTTCATGATCTCATGTGGTATAAATAGGAGGTGGTAATCACTGTGTGAAAAACTGCATTTTATTAAAAATCCCTGCCTGTCTCTTATGCACTCTAATGGCTGCTCCATCCCCCTGGAACCATCTCTAGCATTCCAGCCCCTTGAGCGACTCCCGACAGCCACACTCTCTTCTGGAAAGCACTTGCCAGATAAATGCTTCATTTTTTTTCCTCGAGTTACACCGGTGTTCAGTGGAGGCTGTACAATTTTGCTTGGCAGGGGTTCAGGAGGATCCACATAACTCATTCGTGGCTTCTATGATTGGAAGCAGCTTGTGCTGATAAAGCTGTGCTGTTGTCTATCCTGCATCTTTTATTGCATGGTTGGGTATAGCATTCACCAGGTCTCTCTCTAGCTCCCATCTCAGCCTGGCCTTGTTTGTTATTTTTGCCTGTCAATTTGCAGGATAACTTTTGGATCAATTTAGTAATTTAAGATATAACAGAGTTCTTCCTTATCCTTCCTTTTCTTCTGCCACCCTACTCCATGTGCTTTCTTCATTTTCATAACTTCCGCTGTGGAGTAAAAAACTTGTGAATTTATCCTCAGGAATCTTTTTAGCCTTTGGCTTTTTTTGGCCTATGGGCAGTTGCCATTGGGACTGCAGGACAGAACTGATGTAAAAAAACTTGGACAATAAAGCCCATGCCCAGCTAACCCTTCTCTCTCTTTTGATCCATTTAAACTTAGATGCAGCCACACTCTGCAGGGCTACAGTTGTCCTTCACAAGTTGGCTTCCAGACCTTCTTCATAAGATTTGAAGCATGACCACAAAAAATCAACTAAGTTTAATACAACCCACGGTGTTAAACTGCGTTTAAAGTTGGTTTAGTGGAGCTTCTTCAAATTAAATTTGGGGAATGTTTGTTGTTTTTTTTTTTATGAATGAAACCAAAAGGGTCCTTTTGAAACTGTTGCAATAGGACAATAATTAATGGTTTTAAAGTAAAGGAGAGTCAGTTTAGACTGGATACAAATTTTTTACACCAAGGATGGTGAAACACTGACACAGGGTGCTCAGAGAGGTGGTGGCTACTGCAATCCTGGAAACATTAAAGGCCAGGTTGGACAGGACTCTGAGCAACTGGGTCTAGTTGAAGATTCCCCTGGTCATTGCAGGGGATTGGACTAGGTGGCCTTTCCAAAGTTGAAGGAGGTTGGACTAGGTGGCCTTTCCAAGGTCCCTTCCAAACAAAACTCTTCAGTGATTCTGTGTTTCTGCACTGCATGTGTGCGTATCTGTGTGCATGCATACACACATACACAAATTGGGATAGGGTGTTGAGTGAATGAATTCCCTTTGGAATTCATGCTGGTTGTGATCTCTCATTTTTTGATCAGAGAATATAAAAAAAAATGTAACTGATCAGAAAACTGTTTGGAAATTGTAATACTGGGATCCTTTTGCCTATTGAGCTTTATAGTGAGGACTAGGTCACTGTGAAGCTTTCCTTTAAAAAAAACTAGTGGGGTTTATGTCTCTAATAGGTGCTACATGAGGCTGTATTTTAGGATTATGTGGTTTGTTCTGCACAAAGTAATTCTCATCTGCCATGTATTTCCTGCAATCATGTAGTTCATTCAAAATACAATGTACTGTGGATATATGGTTGGATGCTGGGGCAAAATTCAGAGCTAGTGTCTCAGTGCAGTCTCCAGCTATAGATTTGAGACTTTGGGATTTGGGTATTTTCTTCAGGTCTTGTTTTAACTTGTCAGTCAGTAGCTGACAAAACATAACTCTGCTGATATGAGGGGGAATGGTCCGAGAGTGTTAAGTGTGGGAGGTCTGGAATATATTCCCAGCTCTGCTGTTAAATTTGCCAGTAATTGTGCTGCTGTAACAGACTGAACCAAACATAAATGAAAGGATTGCCTGAAGAATCAAAACAATTTGTGATTGTCCAGACAACTCCCTCAAATGCCTTGTGCCTCTCATGTCTGTCTGTCTGCTCCTGTGGGACAAGACTGTCTGGTGCTCAGAGCAGGCAACCTGGGCCCCTGCCCGCAGGTGATTCCCTGGTTCGGCCATGCATGTCACACCCTTCAGGGTTTATGTGGAGCTTGGTACTCGGTGGTTAAAATCATCAAAGGGAAAGTGCTTTGGGAGGGCAGGATGTAAAACCTCAAACCCAAGTGTTTGCGTTCATTTGTATTAGGTGCTATTTTAAGTGTTGGGCTTTGTCATTACTTAGCAGTACCAAAGAAGATCAAGATGGTAGAAAATATCTGATGCAATCATTATTATTAAAAGCAGTGGCACAAAAACAAAGAGACCTTTCAGGTGGTAATTGCTTTCATAAGCCATTCCTGGGGATTGAACTCTGAGACCTCTACAACTTGAGCTAAATGGGATAGCCCCTGCAGATGCAGTAGAAATGTGTGTCTGACATGTCGTGTAGTACCTGTTACAGCAGCAGGTCTGTGAAATCTTCCTTTGTAGCAGAAGTTTAGTCCAAAACCCAGCAGAGGTAGCTGGATGCTCTGTGTGTGTCACTCCATTGACAGCCAACACATTCGCCCTGGGATGGGGGAGATGCTCCAGCCCTTGGCTGAGGCTTGGGCAGAGCGGGTGCAGCTTTCTCTCTGCCAAAGGCTTCCATGCAGTCGAGGCAGATGTAACATTACTGGCCAGCTTGTGGGTAAGAGGTATTTGGCTGTCAGGGAAGCTTCTCCCTGTGCTCCCTGTCAGAAGCTGCAAGGAAGAAAAGACATCAGTCCCTGGGCTTTCCAATCAAGTTTTGCATGGGTCCCTCAGAGCGAGGTCCAGGGACAAGTAATTCATATGTTCTTGCCAAAGTGAGAGTGAAAGGTAAACTAACAAGAGGGTAAGCTCAGCCTGGGGAGGGTACTGATGTAGCTGTGTGGCTCTTAAAACACAAGATTTTTGTACCCATGCATTACCGCAGCATTACTTTTAACTATTGACTCCTCCCTCTCTGGACTGTGGCCACCAGCACATTTTCAGGTAGTAAATGGCATTCTAAAATTGGCAATTCACTTGAATTGGACCGAGTTATGTCACCTGCCTTATGAGCACCAGCTCTGAAGTAAGTTCTTGGAGGAAAACTGAAAAATAGGGCAATACTGTTTTGGAAACATGCTGTGAAAATGAGATTTCATAGATAGAGCTTGGCACAAAGGTGAGAGTTGGAACATACAGTTTTATAAGGAAGGCAGGCTAAAGACACAAAATACAATGTTATACTTAATGGAGGATTTGGATTGCTTCTGGCCAAAGGAAGGTTACTGTAACATTTTATTCCTAGAAGTAACAGCGCAGAAACTCTTCGTTCTAAATTCTGCTGATTTTCTGAAAGTTATCTGGTGCAGCTACAATGGATGCACAGAAAAATGGTTGCAAAGGGGCGTCCCTTTCAGAAACTTCTTTTGTCCTTGCTTCTGTTCTTGGGTTCATGTGGAAATTCTAGAACCCCAATAAGCTAGCTAAATTCACCAACACGTGTTACCTATCTGTGCATGACAAAAATCTTGGAAATCGTCTCTGGAAATGCAGGGGTGAAATTAAGGGCAGAAACAGGGCAGAAAGAAAGTAAAGAATTCACCATGCTGGAGGTGGAAGTATAAATGGGTAGAACAAGATATGTGTTTTACATTTGTTCTTTCAAATTTCGTCTGCAATTTTCATTAGGGAAAAAAAAAATAAAAAAAAAAAAACAAACCAAAACCCCCCAAAACATAATAAACCTTAGCCTACAGTATAATGTAAATTAATCTGTGTCACCAGACTCCCTCATGTACAATGAGAATACAACTTTCTCTAGTTCTGATTGTTCTGATTTTTTTTAAATGTGTGTACACATAAAAGTATAAGATGGAAATATGGTTTTTACTTCTGTTTGTTTTTTTTTCCCCCAGCATATATGCTGACTAAATGATGTGGAAAATGTCTTTCTTTCCACTATTTCATCCTTGAGATCTAGTATTTTCCTAGTATTGTCAGTGTTGTTTTTCCATGCTTTTTGCCAGCAATCCTGATCTGTATTCTTTAGGATCATTTTGGAACAGTGAATCCTTTTGTGAGAAGATTATTCCTTGATGCCCTGAAGCAGGAAGCATAAACAAAAATCTTCAGATGTACTGAAATCTGTGAAAATATTTATAGAATAGCAATAGTTGCCACAGGACATGGGAAACAACAGGTAGTAGTCCTTTGCATATCCATAGCACCTCCCCTGTGGCAAAAGATGTCTAATCATGAAATACCTGGGGCTTTGTAGCATTTCAGGTTCATTTGCAGGTTTTAGCCCTGCTTCATCTGTGATGAAACTAAGTCCCAAGCTGTGTGTTCTTCATGGATGGGAAATTAGTACCTGCAGCTTAACTTTGTTTGAAATCCGGGATGTTTGGGCTCACGCTGTCTCATGCTAGGTGCCCAGAAATGTAGGCATGAAATCAGGTTTTGGAAACTGAGAGCTGAATGACTTCCCAGCTGGGTCACATGCTGGGTTTGTTGCAGGGCCAGGAATCCAGCCCAGATCTCCTGGCTCCATACCCACTCCCTGAGCAGCAAGGCCACTCCTCAGCTCTGTTTCAAGGGATCCTAGAGAGCACTGGCATTTTAGCAAGTCAGCTGGCAACTTCACTCTGTTTTGTTTAGAATGGTTCACATTCTTCCATCTAATTCCCACACAGAAAATTTTCAGCTTCCTATTTTCCTCAGGCTGTCCCAGCAAGACATATTGAATATGCAGATGTGGTGGTACACACGTGCTTTTCCTGAAGCAACCCTTCAAAGTTTCTTCTGGATGTTTGTTTTACTCTGGTTCCTGTAATCCCCAAAGTAACATTAAACAGATTTTTTTGTTTAACCTTTGTAAAAAACTCTCTCTCTGTCCCTTTATTTGTAAGGCTATGTGGTTTTAGTTACATTTTGTTACCTTCCCTTGTGCGTGGAGGCGACGCTGTATAAATGAAAACACACTGTAATTTTTACACACCTCGCACAAATGTCTTCTCAGACATCTCCCATACATGCCTTTTCTAGAACATATTTTTGAATGTGCACATCACTCTATTTTCAAACCCGTTCATGTAGTAAATAACTTCTTTCTCTCTACAAGTGTTCCGAAACTGAAGGGCTGTTCACTCAAAGTCTTGGAAGTGCATCTCAGAGGCAAATGAAGTTGTGACTGAGCAGGAGTAAGAGCCTTACTAGCTCATTTCGTGATGCTGAATCTCTCCATACAAAGCTGGCACTGGGCTTGACCGAAGAACTGCATGTCAGCACGAGCAAAGTCAAGACAGTGAAAAAGCTGGCTTCTGCTTCAAGTGAGGAAGTTATTTTGCTGGAACAGCATAAATCCTTAATAGGATTTCTTGCTTCCCCTGCAGTATAGAGACTCAAGCAATTCCCTCTTTCATCCTACACCTTGCCTGCTGCAAGGAGTGTGCACATATACTCATACAACAGCTTTCTGAGATCCACACCTGCAAGCAAGCCTCTAACCCCTCTATGCAATGCAGCAGGCTTCCCTTTCCTGCAAGATGAGCAATTCCTAACCTCTCTGCGGATACACTGGGTTTTTGTTTTTTTTTTTTTTTGCAGGACAAGCACACTTTTCTTTGCAAGATCTTTGTAGTTGTCCAATAAAGCAAAGGTTGCATTCCAGATGTACAGAAGTTCCACCTACCTAAATTCCCTAGTCCTGTCCAGTTGACTTACTCAGTAGCATATTGCCAGAGGGAATAAATACGTTCAAGAGATTGGGGAAAGAATCTCCAGGACTCTAAATATTCTTTTGGACTATAGCGTAAAATAAATAATTTTAATTCTCTTTACTTGACTGGCAGTTAGAAGAACTTAACCTCCTGGATTTCTCCCACTGATTATGTTTTTTCCCTTTAGTTTCAAAGGAAAAATAAATACATTTCTTTCTTTTTAAAAAAGCTGTCTCCTGTAGGCTGTTCAGTTGTGTGCGGTAAGTTCTGCACAATGTCTAGCGTGAGCATGGACTATATAATGACAATATTTACATGTTTTCACTGGAGGATATTTATGCACGTGTTCTATATCCAGAAAGTGCCATTAGCATTAAGGTGTGACTGGGGAGGGGGGGCAGCTCTGTCCCTGCAGGGCACCTGGCGTGATGTCCACCCTGTGCCCAGGGTACAGTTTGGCCACAGGAGAGGCCAAAGCCTTAGTCTTCCAAGCACTGGTTGCTTCTGAGGAAAACTCCATTCTCTATGAATTTTCTCCAGGAATAAGAATCACTCAGTACCTGCTCGTTTCCTTCTTCAGGTGTGATTTTGAGACCTTGTGACCATCTCACACCATATAACACTGCAGGTGTATGATATTTCAAAGATGACATCAGCCCACACTGTGGCAAAAGAAGCAGTCCTGCCCTCCCTCAGCTCTCCATAGCCATCTGGATTGAAAACTGGTTGGCATTAGATGTCAAAATATCCGAGTGCCTTTCTGAAGTTTGCAGGATCGTAGTGATCTGAATTGGGCAGCCTTATGCAGCCCAGCTGCACCTGCTGTGGGAACAGTGACTTTTGAATCCGTGTTTGAAGGTCTGCAAAATGTGGGTGTTACCATCTGGACTCTCAGAACCACTCAGGGCTAGATTCTCTGATGCAAATCGTTCATGGGCTTGTAGCTGCTTTCTGAGTAGATAAGGTGTTAGATAAGCACCTACTTTTTCCAGATAATTTAACCCCTTGGAGTTATGTTTCTGGTGTCGACAACATTCTTCATGTCCAAAGGAGGAAAGGAAAAACAGTTTTCCATAGGCACCTCTGAAATCTGATTCCCTGTTTTGAAGCCTAGGTGTGGGCTGAGCTCTTTGGAGGATGAGACTGCCACTGGTGGAGTGCAGAATGTGCTCAGAAAGCCTCACCATGGATGGAAACTTGGTCTGGTGATAACTTGCACTGGCTGTGTTGATATAAAGCAAGTTTTAATTTTTGTTAGCCCTGCTGGGCAGGCAGAGCTGTGGGAGGAGGAGATGGATGCTATTCTAGTGTCTGTACCAAAATGTCACATTAAAGTTCGTGTTGGCAAGAGAAGCAGGAAAAAAGCACAGCTTTTTTTGGAAAGCTTTTGGATAGCTTTGGCAGTTAAAATATCTATATAATATGCTTTGAAAACTGAGGGAAAGTCAATGAAAATGAACAAATTTGAGTGAAGTGCACTAGCAGCTTCAGTTACTTTTCCAGTTGTTCTTTTTTTCCTCCTTTTTGGGAAGGATTTACAGAGCAGCAAATGCTAGCACAAATACTGGAAACTTCATCTGTTTCAAATCAGGTAATTTTTACACAGAGCCATCTTTCAAACTAATGCTTTGTTATATTTTTTTTTAACACATAGATTATTTTTTTCCCTTTCCTTGCTGTTGTGTTCTTGCACTTCAGGCCTTGCCCTGATAACACAGGGGTTTTGGCAGCATCATAGCTTTATGTAGTTCTGGTCCAGGAGGCTGATGTTCATTCTCTGTTGTGCCCTCGGCCTGTGGCAGTGAACTTACAAAGGAGATCTGTAACAGGATACCTTTATTTTCTGCAGTTCAAATCACATATAAGTGATTGGTGCTAGAATGAAGTTAAGATATAAAATTATCTCCTTATTGGTACAAATATATATGCATTCTATTCCCCAGACAGTTTGAATAGGTTTAGCTTAAATCTGTTGCACCCAGAATTAACAGGAAATTCCTTCACTGAAGTGTGACGGTATAGAAGATAAGTTCTGAAATTGGTTAGTAATCTCCTAATACAGACAGGGCTTTATTTGTAATGCTTCAACCTTTATTATAGGTTTCTTTTTAAATATGAGACACAGTAAGCATGCTTAAAAAAATGGGTTTTTTTCTTTGGTTTGGGAACTGTTTGTGAAAACTATGAAGATGGTACAATTATGCACTTGGGCATTACTCCCAAAATGTTCTGTATTTGAATCCACTGTATTTGAGCAGGGACAACATTTAATTGATGGCAGAAGTATTTGATGGTTGAAAGAATGGAAAAAGCAAGTAGATTTTAATTTTGATCCCAATTCAGAAAAAAAAATGAGTAGGGATAGACTTACTTTCAGGCACTTGGTTTAATGCTTTACTGAAAGCATTTGCTGAATTGAGGTAAATCTGCGCCACAGATTTACTGGTTTTAACCTGTCACTCACCCTTCCTGCACTTCTCTTTCCCTTTCTGTAAGGTAAGGGAAAGATAGTGGCTCTCAGGGTTGTGGGGTCTAAGGGATGTATGTGTTTGTTTTGCAAGTCTAGAGTGGGGGAAAAGCTGGCCGTTATTATTTTTATTAGACTAGACATTGTAAGAACCTCTTTGAAGAGCCTATTAAGAAGGAGAAAAATTATAATGGATTTGGATTTATTCCAATGGTTTACAGTTTTCTTTGGAAATGTACATGTCAGGCTTTCCTGGCAGTGATTTAACTGACAGGAGGGTCTTGATCTGACCCAGTCTGATGCTGGTCCCTGTGGCCTACATTGAGGTTCAGAATGTCCAAGACACAGGAGTAAACAGTGCATCTCCATTTCCTCCAGTCATTCACTCCTGGAGAATTAAGAACCACTGCAGCAACAGTTTAACTGTACTTTAAATATTTGATTTCCTTTGGCAGTTGATGTAATTATTACAGAGTATGGAACAAGCTAAAAGGAATTTATATCCAGGGCAAAAATGAGCTCCAGGCATGTGAGATGCAGAGATAAAAATCTTCTCTGTTTGGCATGGCTCCACTGGGACTGGGGGAGCTGGACACCTCTTTAGGGAGGGTGAAGGTGCTCCATGCTTTCCAAGAGCAGAGTGAGGAACAGAACACTTAGTCATCCAACTGTTTCCATCCCCTGTCCTGTCCTAAAATCTCTGCAGAGAAGTTGCTTTGACTTGGATTGCCTTGCTCTGCCTCCTTGCTCATGTCAGAGAACTTTGTGTTCTTAATGCTTCCTAACCTTCAAGGAGGGCTGACGTGTGCACATAACCACCATAATCTGATCTTAGAGTTCTCATACAAATCCTGCAGGCAGCATCATCTTCCCAGCAGGACCAGGGCTGCCCTCCTGTCACTGCTTGAGAGGTCTGTGCTGTGGTCAGATACAGCAGGTAGCAAACCAGCTCCCATGGTTGGCCTTTGGAAAGCAAAGGAGGGATGTATGTTCTTCTTTTCACTTTTCTCATGTCTTATTCTCCTCTAGGATGGTTAATCCTTTGTGTAAATTTAACATTTGGGGAAGCTAGATGTTAGCTAGATGGCCTTAAGGATGGAGTCTTTCATTCTTGGAAATCTGATGTTGGGGAGCAGCAGCATGGGCTTCCTCATCCTGCCTGGGCTTGTGTTTCAACCTGACCCCCCATGGCTCCTTTGAGGGGGGCCAGGGAACATTTTCTGAAGATGAAATTGTTAGTGCAGTTTGAGTAGATGGGGTGCTTGTCTGGCAAGGAAGCTGTGACATCATGGGCATCTTAAGCTGCTGAATGGTCAGCAGAGGGTAATGCTTGGTACTTCTTTCAAATATATGTATCTAGTGATTTTTAGTTAGATTTATAATTATACATAGTAGAACTGGTCTAATTTCTTATGGGACTTTCCCATATAAATAGAGGACACTCAGAATGTTTCAGTTTGTGATTATGGATGATTGCTGCAGCCCCAGAAACCCTGGTATTATAGTAGTTGTGAGAACAAGAAGTGCAGAATTTGGGCTAGACATGTCCTGGTTTAGGACTCTGGCTCTCAGCTGAGGCTGCCAACATGCAAATAGATTTCTCATGTATAATGGAACCGGATGGCTTGGATCTGTCCATGGGAATATCATAAATGTGGAGAGTTTCCAGACAGCTATATACCTGAAGGGATTGGTCTGTGTTGCTTCTTTCTCGATTTCAGAAAATCTAAATCAATTTAGTTTCAGCATATGCAGCTTCTGCTGAGTCTCTTGCACTTTTCTTTGTGACATCTTGTGCTGTACAGTGGACAAGGTTGGCTCAACACTAGGATTTAATCTGCTGTAAGAGTGAGTACAAGTACCACTAAATCCTCTTGGGAGGATGGAGGATCATGTCCTGATTAATCTTTGGACTTTGCTTCTTTTCTTGTAACAGGTGAGATGGTCTTGCTCCAAGTGAGCTCATTGCCTGTCATGATATACTATGTTGAAAATGACAATGTTCATTAGGCTATACACATATTCTGTATCTTTCACTAATGAGAAATTGTTTTATTCATGGAATAATTATCCTTTATACATATTCTGGTTTAAAAAGATGAAAATGTTTAGTATCTGGCCACCTTTGTTGTGGAATATTTCTGCTTTATTTGCAAGCTTCCTCCATTCTTGCTCTCCTTGGTGAGGCACTTCAGGGACAGCTGTCACTGAGTCTGATGAGACTGGCAGGTATATCTTGGCATTTGCTGCACTACATGTCCTGGTGACAGTGAGGTTAGATGTCATTGGCCAGGGGAGTCATGGAAAAATTAAAGGGCAAGGTAGTGGTGAAAGGAAATCTGGATCTGTCAGCAGGGGTGACAGGTGATGAGATGCAGAAAAAGGTAGTGCATGAGCACATCAGGAGATAAAACCGAGTCTGTAAGTACCAAAAGAAACAAGCAGGATATAAGCAGGAATTATCTGCCTTTCCTGCAGAGACAGTACGTAACAATTCAGTGGGGCAAGGCAATGTCAAGACAAAAGGGCAGACATGAAGGACTGATGTGCTGGGATACTTTAAGAAGGTTTTATTATACCTTCTGTAACACTCCAGCTGTGGCCGGACCTATAGAGGTGGCTCCAATTGCTGGTCAAGTAATAATTGCAGTACATTTAAATAAACACATTTAGGTCTGGGAAGGTTGACACCAGTAGAGCAGTGTGGTGGTACAGGCTGGCAGCAGGGGAGCAGCACAGAACCAGACTAGTCAGGGAGTGGTAAGATAAAAGATGATTTAGGTTTCTGTGTGAAGACTGCAATTTAGCTTCAAGTGATTTTGGCTTTTTTTTCTTTTTTTTTTTCTTTTAATCTACACTCCCTCTGAAACTGGTTCAGCTGAATGGGCAAGTATGTGATTTTAATGAGATTCCTGAAGTCTTAGTAAGAACTGTGGTTAAAGCCTGTCTGCCAGAAGCCGATGGATAGCAGG
The DNA here is from genome assembly GCF_963662255.1 of Cinclus cinclus. Lineage (NCBI taxonomy): Eukaryota > Metazoa > Chordata > Aves > Passeriformes > Cinclidae > Cinclus > Cinclus cinclus. The sequence goes on from NC_085049.1 coordinate 29,008,531, forward strand.
ATGTTATGATACATCTCTAGATGCTGTCAGCAGCAGGTTCATGGCACAGAACCAGAGGGCAGGGATTCCCTTTGGAGCAGCACATGGAAAGCCTCCTTCCTGGGTGTGCTGGTTTTGGCTGGAGTAAAGTTAATTTTCATCATAATAGCTGGTATGGGGCTGTGTTTTGGATTTGTGCTGAGAACAGCGTTGATAATTCTGGGATATTTTGGTTATTGCTGAGCAGGGCTTGCACTGAGTCAAGGCCTTTACTGCCTCTCACCCCACCCTGCCAGTGAGTGGGCTGGGGGTGCACAAGGAGTTGGGAATGGACACATCTGGGACAGCTGATCCCAACTGGCCAGAGGGATTTCCCAGACCATGTGATGTTGTGCTCAGCAAGGGGCAAGGAGGAAGAGGAGTTAAACCATGACACTGGGCAGTGCATCTCTACTGGCTCCTTAAGCAGAGGAGACTGCTTCAGTGAATATCCTTCGCATCTTGTGTAAGTGTCTTGTGTCAGAGAAAGCAATAATTGTTTCTGGATGCACTGGACATTGCGAGGCATTAAAAGCAAGCATTCAACTCCACTGAAGCTGCAAGAGTAAACAGGAACTCAAAAGATGATCATTACAGGAAGAATGTATGTCCAGTTCTGCCCAGACCAGAAGAAATCAGACAAGTTGCAGAAATGAGGAGCACTGGAGTAATGTGGAAGTGATGTTTTCTTGCAACACTCCTTATAGCACTCGATAAAGATCTGTGTCACATTTGGGGACATCCCAAATTTTTAAGAAACAATAAGGGTAGGACAAGGAATTTGCATGAGTAACTCTCCCTTTCTCATTTATCAGGACTGTCTTCCAGCAAGGGTTCAGCTCTTTTCACGGTCTGCCAAATCTTTGCAAATGATCTCATGGACATGACCTCCCTTTCTTGGAGTCTTGCAGCTTCCCTCCAGCAAACGTGGTAGGGACGGTGTTTGGGAAAGCATGATAGCTTTCCAGCTGCTTCGCTGTGACTTTGGAAACTGGATGTGTAAATTTATGCTTCATGCACAGTTGTCACCTCTGAAAAGTGAACAAAGGCAAACACAGGTACAAATTTCAGGCAGCCAGCCAACACAGTAGACAGTTGCCTAGGGCAGCAGACTGTTGAATGAAGCAGAATGCCAAGGCTTTACAAAGATGAAGGCTTGCTGCTGCTGCTCTGCCCTCTAAGAAGCATTAGACTTTTAATCTAAGGCTTGAGATTCATGTCCTGTTCTCAGGCAACAGCTCCTTACTTAGCCCAGGTGATCCTTAGTACTCTGGGTGCAAGCATCAGAACTGCAGAGCTCGAGCAAGTTAACTTCTGCTGTTTGAGTGATCCTTGCCCACTGGAAGGGGTGGGATGGGACCTTTTTCCACAGAAGAGCAACCTGTGGTTTTGGAGTTCTTCCTCTTGCTCCTTCATCCTCCAGTGTAGCAGGAGTGGTCTGAGTTGGTGTGAGTGGGCTGCTGCCGGGGAAGGATGGTTTGGGATGAAAATGGGAGTAGCTTGGATGGGGGAGGATGGACAGGGATGATGGCCAGGAGGGGTGGTCTGCCAGCAGTAAGGTTGGGCTGTCCTACCTTATGCTTCACTAACTAAACACTCACCCCAGCCCACCAGCAGCCCCACTTCACCCCACCTCTCATCCTCACAAAATTTCACTTATGCCTCCCACCCAGCCCTGCTTGGGCAAACAACTTCACAAAGGTATTTGAACCAGCCCTGTAGTTGGGCTTAAAGGATAACCCAAGCTGTTTATTTATAAAATCAAAACCTCAGGATTTTGATGGCAAGTAGAAACAGGCGCAAGAGGGAAAGACCATATATTCTTCAGACCACCAGCCAAGTGCTTTCCAGCTTTTGGTGTGGAAGTTGCTGGCTGAGCCCAAATCCCTGCAGCAATGCCTCAGCTGCTATTATCACTTTATCTGAGGTCATAAACACAGCCAGAGAAGAAATTATTTCCAGCACCTTGAAAAGGACTCGCTTCTGTGATTCACATATTAGCTGAATGGCAGTTCCTCTCACCAGCAGCAGATTTTAGGCAGAATTCAGAGTTTGAGACCTCTCCTGCTGAAGGAACTCCTTCAGCTGCCGCCTTTGACAGGATATTAGGCTGGTTGGAAAAGCAATCTTAACCCATAGAGCAATGCTTAGGTCTTGTGTTTCAAAATAAAATTGCAAGCACTTACTTGTGCTTGTTGGCAGTCAGGTTGCTACCAGCAGTATTCATAATGCTTTACTATTGTTAATCGTCATCTGCCTGTGCATATTAATGCTTAAAATGAGATATTTAATTAGTGCCTTGTGTTTCTGGACCAAGTTTCACGTGAGCACCTCCCAGGCTTTCCTGGCTGGCAAGGTTTTTGTTTTCACCACGCCACGGTGCTGTCAGTGAGCCCACCAGTGCAGGGCTGCCTGGTCGTGTGTCCTGGCTGCCCTGTGAGTGCTGCGACTGCGCACATGTGCTCAGAGGAGCTCACACGGACATTGACATCACCTGTATTTGTGGAGCTGCCTCATCAGCTGCTGCCGTCTCACATTCCTGGCTGGGAGAGGCACCCGGGCGCCTCGCCATGGTTTACTCCTTTCTCAGAATCCGCAGGGTGAGGGCAAAGCTTAGAGATGCACTTCTCCCATCATGTCATCTATTTACATGGCACATGCCTTGTGTGTGTGTGAGACAGTGAGGTCTTTTATTTTTTTTCCCCCTGCCCTAGTTCTTTGTGGCTGTGGCGAGATGGAAAGGTGGGACACTCTCATCTCTGCCAGCGAAAAGGTTTCCTGTATCTGCGGCTGGCTTGGAAATTCCTTAGGTGACATCACACCATGTCTGTGCAGACTCATTGTTTGTCATGGAAAAGCCATTCATCCATACACAACTTCCTTCCTCCCTAGACTCACGGAGATAAACTTTCCATTCTGTCTATTCCCTATAGAAACAGACCCAAAACATGTATGCGTGGTTACACACACATACACACCTCACCATCCCTCCGTCACGCTCGGGGCTGTGGGAGGAGGAAAAGGGAGGATATAGAAGATGTGAATAAAGTCACCCTGTTTTCTTCAGACATGGATCCCGCTGTGCCCAAGCAGTAAAACTCCCCTCCCACTGAGGTGCTGGGTCACACAAGGCTTTTTTGTCCTGAGGCTAATTCTGGCACTTGCAGCCCCACATCTGCCTGCCAGGTGAGATGGGCCACCAGCTGCAGGTACAGCACATCTGGATGGGGGAGGAAGTGAAGCGTGCTGCAAACAAACGCAGCAAGTCCACCGTGGCGGGTGCAAGGAATTTGATAAAAAATACACTTCGGCAGTCTGAGCCGCCGAGGCTGGTGATTCATGTCTCGGGTGCTGCTGGCGGGGCAGACGGCGGGGCTGGGTACTCGTGTACCCCGCAGCCTGGGGGGACCCACACGTTCAGCCTGCCCTTGGGGACTCGCTGTGCAGGGGCAGCGCTGGGGGGACACCAGGCCTGGTGAGGAGGCTGGGGTGGAGGGGCATTTTTCCATGAAGGAGAGGTGGGAACCGTGTGGTGCAGGGTAGGATGGGACAGTGGGAAGCCTTGTAGAGTTGGGGGCAGCTGCGGCAGCATCGACGGTGTGATAAGGTGGCTGTTTCCCTACGACATGAGGGAGGCAGGGTGTGAGGAGCACATTAGAAGTACCTGCACAGTGCAGGATCCCTGCATTTGCTTTCTGCCGGTGTTCGGGAAGGACAGGGTTGAGGAGCTGCTCGATTGCTCTGCCTTTGAGATTCGCGGTGATTCCAGTGGGAAAGGGAGAGGGTGTTTGGACAAGAGGAACCTTTGAAGCTTTCCTCCTGTTCACCTCCCCTGCCCATAAAGCCATTAGGCTCCGGTGCCAGCCCTATCTGCGCTCGTCGCTGGCGGCCCGGCCGAGCCTCGCAGACCCCCCCGCCCGGGGAAGGGGCTGGGGCCGTGGCGTGGGGTCCTTCGGGAGGCCGTTCTGGGGAGGGGGCAGCTCATTTCCTAGCCGCCTCTGCATTACAAAGGCAGCGGGGCCAGCGCGGCGCTTTGATGTGCCCTGCCGGCTCCCCGCACACCTGCGGCCGCGGGGCTCCCGGCACGGCCGGACCGGGGGGCGCATCAAAGGCCGAGCCGAGCCGGGGGCGACCCGGTGGCTCCGGGAAGCCCTCCGGACACCCGCAAGGGCGAGGACAGCCTCGCCGTCTGTTCGCTCCCCCCTGGCCGGACGGGGGGGAGGCTCCGGCGGCGGAGCCCCGGCAGCGCGACCCCTGCCCCGGGGCCGGGGGCGGGCGGGAGGCAGGGCCGCCGCCGGAGCCCCCGGGAGGCGGCGGCCGGGGGAGGGTCCTGCGGGGTGGGAGGGGGCGGCAGCCGGGCTGAGCTCGCCGCGCCCCCGCCGCACGCAGGCCCCGCTCCAGGGCTTCTCCTCGGCACTTCTCCGCAGGGCGCCCCGTCCCGGCGGCCGGCTCCGCGGGGGCTGCCCCCGCAGCCCACCATGACCGGGCCGAGGCTGGCCCTCGCCGCCGCGCTCCTCTGCAGCTGCACCTCGCCGGTGGCCGACGCCAACTCCTGGTGGTAAGTGAGGGGAGCCGGCGGTGCCTTTGTCCGCCACGGGCCGGGGATCGGGACCGTCCGGGGCCGTGCAGCAGCTCCTGCCCTGCGCCCTCCTCGGGAACTTCCCTACCTCCCGGGCTTCTTTCGCAGCAGCTCGCTTCTCTCCAGGTTCCCCCCCCCCGCTGGCCCCCCCTCCCCTGGTGTCCCTGCCCAGTTTCAGGAGTGGTGGGACGCAGCCCCTCTCTTTCAGGCATTTCTGGGCTCCTTTTGTACGGGCTCGCTGAAATGCCTCCGGACTTTAGGATGTGGGGAATGTGTAGGGAGTGGATGGGTAAGGTTTCCTACCCGCTGCCAAAAGCCCGGGGAGCAGCCGCGGAGCCCCTTCCCCCGAAGAGCGGAAAATAGCCTGGCTCAAAGGCAGGCATCGCCCGCTGGCGCTGTGTAAAATAGTTGCTCGCTTTCTTCTGCAGGGAAAGTGCCGAGCTTTCTCTCTGCCCCCTCCCCATCCCGGGTGTCCTCTCTGTTTAAACTCGGCTTACAAACGAACAGTGTTGCTCCCGCTAGAGCCCTGGAAGAGCCTCGCATCTGGCAGAGCTGTGGAGGGAGGCAGCTGACATGAGAAATGCGCCCGGGCTCCCGCAGCAGAGCGGGGCTGGGCTGGGCTGGGCTGGAGGGGAGAGGTGTCGGGCGCTTCGCGGAGGGGGCCTCTCCCTCCAGACTCCCTGGGATGTTTTTCTCATCGTAGGTCTTTGGCCATGAACCCTATCCAGAGGCCTGAGATGTACATCATCGGCGCCCAGCCGGTGTGCAGCCAGCTGCCGGGGCTGTCTCCCGGGCAGCGCAAGCTCTGCCAGCTCTACCAGGAGCACATGGTGTTCATCGGGGAAGGGGCCCGCAGCGCCATCAAGGAGTGCCAGTACCAGTTTCGGCAGCGGAGGTGGAACTGCAGCACGGTGGACAATACTTCCGTCTTTGGGAGGGTGATGAAAATAGGTAGGAGCACCTAGAAGTATAGAAGTACATCCAGCCGTACAGGGAGGTGCTGGGCGCAAGGCTGTCTGTCCCTCTGCACCTCTGTCCCGTCCGGGCAGGAGTGTTGAGCCCTATTAGCACGGCTCCTAAAGCTGCCTTTAACGAGCTGTCCCATTCCCTGGCGCTGCCCGAATGCTGCCTGTGCCTAGGTGGTGGCACCGATGCACCTCGGCCACAGCAGGAGCCAGCTGGGGCAGCGGGGGGACGAGCGGGACACAGTTTCTTTTAGGGGGAGCACGGGAAAGTCACGAAAGGGGAGGCTGCCTCTGTCTGGTGTGCTTTAAAGGTAATGAGGGAAGAAGCTGGAGGCAGGAACAATGCCCCCGTGTTATCGTTCCCAGCATCTCGGAGAGGGAATGCAGCCCTGAGATGTGGGAAATATGGACTCTCCGGGCATGGAAATTCCCCCACATCCCCGTTCTGCCACTTTCTGTGTAAACCTAAGAGATTTTTATAATTCCTGCCCAATAGGAGGCACATTGACAGGCCATTGCTGCACTTGAATTGAGGTGTGACCTAGCTACATTGTCCCAGCTTCTTTTGAAATGCAGTCATCTGATGGCAAGAAACTGAGAAATCCGGCTGGGTTTGAAATGTCCGACAGCCAGGCCAATAAAGAAAAGGTGTTAAAACAGCCACACACACACACACACACACACACACACACACACACACACACACACACATTCACTCACTTTCCACAACCCCTGTCCCAAGGTTTTGTTTTCCACCCACAAAGCCAATCATTTACACAGAAGAATCAGAACTATTTCTCGGTTGTGAACTCGAGGGATGGAAAAAGACCTTCAGCTCCTGTACTCCCAGTACTTGCTTGCACTGGTTTTGGTTTCACTCTCAAAGAAACTGCATGGGCAGCAGGACACCAAGAGATGCCTCTTTAATACCTCTGGGGCATTTAGGCGATAGGGCACAAAGTCCTGTGATGTCCTCAATTTGATCCTGAAATTCATGTGTCACCCTAGAGAATTCTAGGGATATTTCTGCGTGTGTTACTCAATCTTGCAGAATTCCTAATTCAGCCCACCAGAGCTATTCTAATTCCTCCCTTTCTGCCCTGCTCATACCCCAGCAGTTCTTCTCTGGGGGTACTCCCCTGGGAAATGCCATTTCCTGACACATACTTCCAGTTCCTGTCACACATCCAAGGCATCTGTGCATCCTTGATCTCTCAATTTCTGATAGGAAGGGTGGTGGCCTGATGGGGCTGCATGCAATCCCAGATTGTTAAAACTTCAGGGTATGAAAACTGAAATTTCATCCACCAAAGGAAAAGGACCTCCATCTATCCTTTCTGATGTCACTCCCTCACATGTAACTTCTCCTAAACAATAGTGTTTCATTTCCCCAAAGGGATACTTGTGATTCCACAAGGATGCAGTAGAATAGCAATCTCCCCTTCTGGAGCAATCCTCATTCTCCAGTACCTTCCTACAACTCTGGGTTGGTGTGATGAGAAGGTCCACACGTGGAGAAGAGAAGTAAGGGTGAACTAAGCAAAGATCAAACTGAAGGATGAAAAGCTGTCAGGAAGAATCAGAATGTGTAGAGGAAGAAAGAACTAGAGTGAATAGTGAGAGGATTTTTTTCTAAGATGAATTTGATCCTATAAGTTAAGACTGGGAGTAGATTTGCTTGTGTTTTGGTGAAGACAGAGGTGTGTGATAGGTATGGCCGTTAATCCTGCTCCTTGGTTTGTGTGTATTTGTGTGCATTTGCTTGTTGTATCTTATCCTGTTGTATCTGTGGTAGGAATCTGCTGATGGCAGTGTCTGAGGTGAAAGCCTGCAGTTGCCCACTCTTTGAAAACCTATCCCAACAGAGTTTCTCTGGTCAGTTAGAGCACATTCAGATATTTATACTCCAGCAAGAGACCGCACAGAAGAAAAATGTCACTGCAGGTGCCCTGTGGTATTCGGGGATCTTTGGTGATTCATGGCTGTTATCTGTGTCAGTCATAAGGTGCTGTGGAAGGAGATGCTGCCTCTCCACTTTTTTATAGCTTTACCTTCCTCGCTTTTATATTTTCCTACTTTGTAATGAGTCATTGCTTATCATTTCAGCAAATATATTTTTCGCACTGGGGAAGAAGACAAACCCTTTCAATCTCTTAGGTTATGCCAAATATAAAGTCATTCTTCATACTGTGTTTCTGTCTCCTGTGTTCAACCTCTGAGCCCCAAATCTGGACCACAGCCCTTTTTCTGTACTCTGTGCCAATGGCACGAGAAAGGTCTGGAGACCAGAATATCTGCAAGAGTGCACAGACATGCCAGATTGTTGTGGAGAGGGAGGGGAAAGGAGATAAGAAGGACCCAGAAGGTGCATAGTGTGCCAACAAACCTTGCTGCCCACCCACCGATGTGATCATGGCATATATTACATGATTTCTGGAGCTGCACTAGATTGTGAGAGGGGAAGAGAGCCTGACTTGGCCAAAACCTAGGAGATCTGTGTGAGGGTGTTCACTCAGAAACCCGGAAGATCAGTTTCCTTTCCCATTCACAGAACTTGACTTAGCTCAGGATCAGGAGAGCTGGTTGGTCTGTGTTTAATCATTACACCTTCATTTTGTGCTTTTCATGGGAGTGAGGCAGTCCAGTGATACAAAGCTTTAGGAGGGGCACCTGCAGCACTGAAGTAGGCTTCTTTGAAGCACTGTTTTCTCCTAGTGTTTGTGTTGTTATGAGACTTGCTCTTAGCTTTTAAATGTGGTTTATTCAATAACAATATCTAATGATGTAAAAAATTATCCTTCCGAAGTTGCTTCCTGTTCTGTCAATACAGATTTTGGACTGCACGTGTGTGTATAGATGTAGCTCTATACATTATATACAGACACATTCCTTACTGCTACGTTTATGAGGGGGAGAAGACAGAGCACCCCAAAAGGTCGCGTTAGAATTTACTCAGGGGAGAACATATCTTCTCCTGAGGAATCCTGAATGCAAGCCTGGGGTTTCCAGGTTAGTCCATTCATATCTGGAGTCAAAGATCTTATCTCTTCTGCCTTTTCAACTGCTAAAAGGAAAAGAAAAGGAAAAAAAAAACAGTCATAAAAGTAGAGAACAAAGAATTTTTCCCCCCTTGTTTTTCTTCGAGATCGGCAAACTTTGGGGTAATGCTTTTAAAAACAACGGGTTGAAAACTTGTTCCTTAAAAAAGTTGAAGCGACGCGCTTTCGTGTCGGTCTCCCGGTTCTTCTCGCATTTCCTCCTGGGGCAGCTCCGGAGAGGCGATCCGAGGGAGCGGAGCGCTGCCCGAGCCGCTCCCCGGGCGCGGCTCCCGGCGGGCGGGCACAGGAGGGCAGCAGAGCTCCGCAGAGCTCCACCGAGCTCCCGGGACCCGCAACCCTGTGCGAGAGGCCAGAACTAATTTGGGAATAACCCCTCCAGTCCTTTGAGACGACAGCACAGAGGTGCGGAACTGGGCTGGACTTTGAGAGCACGAGCGAAAACCCAAATACTTTTCCAAGTGTTTGCTTTATGGGCAGCAAGGGCGGGGGGGGGGGTGGACCCCACCAAAAAAACCCACCCTGCTGTGACTTGTTCCAGCCTCTTGTCCCATCACCATCCTCAGCAGCCTGAGCAATTCGTGCAGATGCAGGGGCTGCAGACTGAGTTGTGCTGCTACATCTGACAGGTGGAGATGGTTAAAATACGGGCAGTAAAAGTGCAAATCCCAGTGTCTTTTCGGGAATTTCAGTCAGGCTGTTAGGATTCTAAGCACCTGGAGTCATGCAGGCTCTGTTGCATGAGCTGTCACAGTGTGATGTCCTTTCCTCTATAGACAAGGCAGTACTCTCTTTAAAAGGATGATTGGTGTGTCCTCAGGGCTTTCTGCATACAAATAGGGGCAAAACTGTGCACTGGACTCTTACTTTAAAATACCCATAACATGCAAAACAAACTAGATGAGTAAAAGCTTGATTTTGGTTACTGAAGAATTACCCTAACTCCCCTATGGGCTAGTCTCATCTGAGTTGCCTTAACTAGAGTCACTCCTCTGTATCTCTTGGACCAGGGAGGTTTGGTAAGCACAGTTCTCTTCTAATGACCTGAGAGTAAGGACCTCCCTTCTGTATTTTTTGTCCTGTAGCATTTTGTCAGTTGTGTTCCAGGGCAGAAATCCTTAGTGTTCATCTCATTTAGGTGGGGTAAAAAATCAAAAGTTGTTTTGCAAGGTGGATGCCATTTACAGCCTTGCCTTTGTCTTGGGTCATTACCACTAAAGTGGTGATAAACTGCTATTAATTAGGGATTGTCAGCACGTGCAAATTTGAACAAGAGCACACCAAATGCGTCAGCTCAGCCCTGCTGAGGGAGCTGGCACTGAGAGCCTCCTGAGCTGGTGATAAATTATTCTGTTAGGATCTGCCCTTTGAAGTCATTAAAATTTGCTTCAGAGCACCTTGCTGAGGTTTGGCGTAAGTAGTCCTTCACAATTAGATTGCTTATTCTAAGGAAGCTTTGGCAGTTGTTCTCTTTATCACTTGCAAGTTTGGTGATGAGCACAATGGCTCTGGAGGTGTTGGTTCAGCTATTTATTAGCCATGTGGTGAGAGTGCAGGTGTGGATTGCCTCCTTCTCCCTCTCCCCCTCTGCAGACACTCAGTGCTCATGGTGCTTGGTCTCTTGCAGTGCTCTGGCTGTGCTGGTGCCCCGGTCACACTGGGGCTGAATCCCTGCCAGGAATACCGAGCTGGAGACCTCATCCAGCTGCTTGGCTCAGCTGCTGAGCTGTGTAGGGCATGCATGCCAAGCAGGGCAGTCCCTAGTAAACGTGCTAATGGAAAGTCTTTTTATTTATTATAGTCTACATGGGAGTTTTACTTCTTCCAGCACTGTGGTTCTGCAGGCAGTGGAAGAGCCCCTGCCTTGATGTTGCAGTGTAAAAATGAGTTTCTTTCACTTTGTCTACCAATAATTTTCAGCTGACCTTACATAAACAAAACTAAGTTCAGTGAAGAGGAGCCCACGAAGACTGCATGTCCCAATTAAATGAAGGGCATTCTAGTGCTGTAACAGGCTTAACCAGAGGACTCCTTTTGCACAGACTCAACCTTGTTACTTGTTCTTAATGATTATTGCCAAATGCAGTGGCAAAGTCAGCGGCTGTATTTTCAGCAAGTGAACGACCTCCTGCTGCTTGAGAGTTTCCTCAATGAAACAGAATGAAAGGGGAAAGAGGATGAGCAGTCCCTGCATCTGGAGTTGCCACCCAGAACGGGATGGAGCCCTTGCACTTGACCATCGCATTCTTTCGTTCCAGTAAATTCTGCGCACCTCCTCGGAGCGCACCGTGGAGCCCGTTTGCATGCGGGGTTAATTTTTTGTCACCCCTCTCTCACAGGTAGCCGAGAGACCGCTTTCACCTACGCGGTCAGCGCCGCCGGGGTGGTGAACGCCATCAGCCGCGCGTGCCGCGAGGGCGAGCTGTCCTCGTGCGGCTGCAGCCGAACCGCCCGGCCCAAGGACCTGCCCCGGGACTGGCTGTGGGGCGGCTGCGGGGACAACGTGGAGTACGGCTACCGCTTCGCCAAGGAGTTTGTGGATGCCAAGGAGAGGGAGAAGAACTACGTGAGAGGTTCAGAGGAGCAGGCTCGTATGCTGATGAACTTGCAGAACAACGAGGCTGGCCGAAGGGTAAGAGGAGTGCTGGCTACCCCCTTTACCTGGGGGTAGCTGGATATCAAATTCCTTGGAGGTTTGATGGGGGCTAAGTCAGTGATGCCCCAGTGTACAGTCGCATTTTCTTCATTTTTGTGAATGTTACAGGCAGTATTGACAGTATTCCGGTTTTAATGTCAGGCTTCCTTTGCCAGTTAAAGTCAGTGAATTTTGGGGTCTGTTGAGATACTGTATGGCACACATTTCCAGGTGTTTAAGCCCTTTCCAAATGAACTATGTGCTGTTATGGCCCATTTTTAAGTTTTGTGTCTAAGAAATCATCTTCCCAGAGCTCTGAGTGTGACAGGCTGGTGGTATAAAGAAGAACCTTTTGGCATGTAGAGTTGTCTTCTACTACCATGATTTAGATTTTTAGGAATATAAGGCCAGGAGCCTGGCTGTCTCTGAAACTCAGGCCTCGCTCAGTTACCTTGGTATTAGGCACAATAAATAGTTTGTATTTAGGTGACAAACATTTTCTGAGAAGATTCACAGTTTTGATCTGAGGACCCCTAGGGATGGAGAATCCATGACTTCGCTTTGTAGTATGATACCAGCATTAATCACTGTTTCAACTCTGAACCTAAGGATCATTTGAATTTATCTGGTACCAGCTTCCAGTCAGTTCTTTTTCTGACTTTTACAGCTAAATCCAAGACCCTCTTAGTAATCAGCATTTCCTTGGCATACAAGTATTTACCTGCTGTAATTTATTCACCATTCTTTCTTGACAAACTAGATTGAGCACTGAAGACTCTCTCAGAGGTTCTCATCAGCCATCAAATGATTTTCCTGTCACTTTAATGTAGCCTTTCCTTTTTCCCATACCCCTTTTGTATGCATTCAGTGTATGCACTTTTGCTTTTCACACAATTCCTCTGTCTGTGATTAATAGCCTGGAAGGTGTAGCATCATTCATATGCAGTCCAGCTGTGTAATCCTGCCTCTTTCCAAAAGTAGAACAGGAATACTAACTTGAACATTCATGCATTTTCTCCAGGGTCTTTTAAGTTTTTATCATTCTTCCCTAGAAGTAAGCTTTTCAAAGGTTAATTTTATTTCTAATTAATGTTAAAAAATCCCATTAAGTATACTTAGTCTTGCTCTTCTGCACATTCCTAACTAATATCCTTAGTTTTCTTATCAATTTTCTACCCTTTCTTACTTCTAATTGTTACTGAATTATCTTTCCCTCTCCCTTGGATGTCTCTTTTCTGTGTGTAATTTCAACTTCATTTTGACACCAAAGATGATTTATTCAATATTTTTGTTTGTGAAATCAATGTGTCAGGTTGAAGCATTGCCAGTACTTCCTGGGTCTTTTACAAAATCAAATTGGGGTAAATTTGCAGTAGGTGAAAAACTGGACTTGAAAGCTGTGTAACTCAGTGAGTTTTGGTTTGGGATGGAGTTGGGCTTTTTTGTTTTGTTTTGTTTTTTCTTGGATGGGCAGAGGCTCTGCATTTACTTAGAAATGGGTGTATATGTGGTGGAGTATTAGCCTGAATGTGACATTCTTTTTTGCATTACTTGCTTTGAACATCCTGCATATCTGGAGCATGGACTTGGATTGCTACAAATAAATACCCTGCCTAAAGCAAGGAGTGAACATGAGACTTGAACAGCCTTGAGGAGTCCAGAGACAGAGTATGGCCCCTAGTCTGAGGTGCCAGGTGAACTGCAGTAACACAGATTAAATGAACACAAGTAATTTTATATTAGAGTAAATTAAATGGAAGTATAAACCAGTGTGTAATTAAGATTGTGGATTTAAAAAAACAGAACACAAAACTGATAAACTAAGGGAGCTGATTAATAAGCTCAGCAAAAGAACTGGATGTGGAGGAGGTCTGGAACTTTTTCAAGTCAAAGATGCTAAAGCCATTACAATTCTGCATGCCAACAAGAGAAAAAAAATGTTGTAGGAAGAATATCCAGACCTCACTGAATGAATAACTGCCACAGAGAAGCTGTTAGGAATAGACCAAGAGCCTATTAAGAATGGAGAGAAAAAAAAAAACTATAGCAAATAAATAACAGAAAGCTCTGTCTTAGAGGTCAAGAAGTGGAAAGAGGAGGTGAGAACAGGAAAAATCATGCTGAGTCAGACCTTGAAAACGCTAATAAAATAAACAGCAAAAGTTTTTGAAACTTTGCAAATTGGTGGAGATTGGAAGAAAGGAGACAGGCAGGAGGATGGGGCTGAGTCTAAAGGCAGAGAAGTTTTGCTACCCAAAGTGAGTGAGTGCTTTGCTTGGGTCTTCAAGTTGGAGTGGGGGGCATTGGATATCTCAGAGGAAAATAGGAAATAATTTGAGAAGACGTTTTCAATGGTTGATCACACAATCATGTAGAACAACACTGATTTTCTAAAAGCAGACTAGATCTGAGAGGTCTCATTTACATGAACTTCTGTGAATCATTTGAGGTATTTTCCCCATGGGAAATTCTTGGTTAAACTGCAAAAGAAAATGAAAATTGCAGTAGCTGTGAGATGGATAAGAAACTGGTTCAAGGAAAGACATCAGTAAGTTGTGTGAAAGAATGTAGCTTGATTTTAATGGAGCTTGATTAGCAGAGCTCATTAAGGACTTGCCCTTAGGATTTTTGTTTCTCAGCCTCAACACAAGCACTAGGAATGAGCTGATGAGCTTGGCTCTTCATGCCAAGGTGGCAGGTATTATGACTACAGAGGAGAATCTGAATTCGGTACAGCAGCTAATGACACTCAGTAAAACAACACAAAGACCATCATTTGAGGTCTTGCATGAAATACATCTTTAGTCATTAGGAAAAGGGTAGGAAAGAATTGGTCGCAGCAGTTGGCTGCAAATGACTGCAGATGTAATGTGGCTTGGAAAGTGGTAAATATCCTGTGACATACTAGACATAAGTCTTTTTATACAACATGAGGGAATACTAATGCCATTGTATTAAGCTCTCGTGAGGCCCCAAAGTATTGTGTGTTCTCATATTTCCAACTAAAATGACCTCAGACTAGAAAAGGCTTGTTAGGGCTGACCCAAGGGATAGGAATCTTTCCTTAAGAAAGTGTGCTAGAGCAGCTTGCCATATTTAGCCTAGTAAAGTGAAAGTGGAGAGAGGACACGACTGATGTCTGCGTTCATGGGAGAAATAATAGGGAAGGAAAAGTATTTTTTAAGCAAAAGACTAATTTGGCACAATAGCAAATGGGCATAAAGTAAATATATATAGGCTGGAAATCAGGAAAAGATACTTTATTGTTGGAATGGAAATCAGAATAATGGTGGCTGAAAACCTAATTGCTTTTTAAAAGGCATCCTATGCATTTAAGGAAAATGTTACTTGAAGCGGTGCCTACAATAGCAAGAGATCATGCTTAACAACCCAGGAGGTCCTGTCTAGTCGTGCATTCCTAAACTTCTGAGATACTAGTCTTATAAGTAGGAAGGTGCGTATGTAACTCCTCATTCCCACAAGTTTATGCTGGAAGAAAGGACTGCTGGAGACACAGCAGTGAGCCCTGCAGTGGCTACCAGCTGCCATCCCACTGCAGCCTTGCCCTGCTTTCACAGCCAAGGTTTCAGCTGATCCCTTCTAATTTACAGGCAGATTTTGGCATGTCCCTTCACTCACTTTCCTATGAGTGAGAAAGTTCTCCTTGAATCCTGAGGAGCTCTGGTGGCAGGAGAGAGGATTGTCCGTCCTCTCCATGGTTCTCAGAGGGAGCTGGGGGGGACAGGAGGGAATCAGAGGTCTTTTATCTTTCAGGCAGTCCTGACCCTATCACCCCTTCAACTCCACATTGTAGTCCTTGTGGTGGTGGCTTCTGGCTTTATTGCTCTTGTTTGTTTGTCTTTGGCTGTTATCTCAATATGTCCTTTCCTTCCATCTGTCTTTTCTTCCAGTTGGTCTCCATTAGCCTCTCTTATTGCCCTCCTTCCTTATCTGTCACTCTGTCTGGCAGACTGTGGCCGTCATTCCTTCCACGCTGTTTACCCAGTCAGCATATGGCAGCCTTCAGTCATCAGTCACTCCAGCCACTGCCAGAAGAGCCTGGAAGGGGGTCTGGCTAATTGACCACATAGGAATTATCCATTAATTCTCTTCCTATTCCCATTCCTGCACTAAAAGAATTGGAAGAGAACTTGGGCTTATGGGAAGGGGCTTTAAGCCCTTCCATTAGAGGCATTTTTAACCTGTTTAAGTGGCATGGCCATCGATCAGATCCTGCCCTCAGAACTGCATGTGAGGTCTGTTATTCTTTACCTTGACCTGATCCTGGTCAGGGAGGAATTCTCTAATTTCCTCTGCTTTCTCCTCATCTGGGCAGTGAAGGGGGAGAGTGGGAGAGTCATTTAGCAACTGAAGCTGTGGCTGGCTCCACAGGACATGGGTGGTGGAAGCTGTGGGGGGCTGAGTGGCACCATGCTCACCTGTGATCACTGGTAGCACTTGCCTTCCCCAGCGCAGTTACTGACCACATGGGCCAGATGTTTTGAGCATCAGTTGCTGAAAGCCAAGTCAGAGTGAATTCATTCCCATGACATTAACTGAGAGGGATTGAGTTGCAGTGTTTTTCTAAAGGAACAAAGCCCGGGATTAGGAAGAATCATAATACTTTATAAAAACACATGCAAGGGCAAGGGAGGCATGAGTGGCCTGGGATTTGACAGAACCATAACCAAAAAGTGCTAACACAGGCTTATAACAAGCAGGCTGGCAGTGCAGTGAGGATATAGTAAGTGTCTGCTGCTCAGGAAATTCAGCTGTAGCCTGTCTGGTCATAGTACAGCAGGAATCCTTAAGTAACAGTGTGGTTGGTCCTCTGCAGTTGCAGTTTGATCCAGGACAAGTGCTTAACTCCCAGCTTGTAGCTGCTACATTGCGCCATGAGGGATTGCCTTGGTAAATTGAGCTCTGAGGAGCAGAACCAAAGCTTTTCTGTTTTAAGGACTCACTCCATTGACTTTCTCAGGAGCTCGATTGGCCTCCATGTGATTTAGCCATTAAGCCAAATTGAATCTTCACTAGCTGTCAGGAGCACTAGACATTAGCTAAGCAAGGAGCAACCAGTTATTGTAGGAGAACTCTGACCTCTTCCTGCTGGTCCAGAACGTTGTTGTAGGCAGAAGTCTTTGCTTGCAGTATGCTCAGTTGCCTTAATCACCTTGGCACATGAAAGCAGAGAGCTGGGAAGCTTTATTCTGTGTCAGTGAGTGAGGCAAAAAAACCCCTTTGTGTTTGGCTGCTTTTTTTTTCAGCAGAAAACCTATCTGGAAGACACATCGCCATCTCTTTCAGAGCACTCTGTTTTGTTCTCATGTTCCTTGCTCTTTCCTGTCACATACAGCTGGTGGTAATTTTGCAGCCGATGCCAAACATCTCTGCTTGGCATGCAGGATCTGGCAAAAGCACTGCAGGATACAAGATGGTCTTGGGAGAGCAGATGTGAGCCTGATGGTGAGAGGATGAGGAGCCAAAGGCTGGGGGATCAAGCTTCTGTAACAAAGAGTAGCTCTGACGGTGAGGTGATGCCCAGCTCTTGCTTGGCAAGCTCTTTCCGTGTCTGAGAGCTGACAGGAGCTCACGTGGCATTACACTTTTGTACCTGTCTCTGAAATGAATGGGAAGAACAAACCCAACCTGCATTTCAGCTTACTTTCCTTGGTTTTTATTTCTCAGTATTTTTCTCACCTCCCAGCCAGTGTGGGGAGGAGGACAGTAAACACCATTTCCCTTCACATCCTGTGCTCACTCTGATGAGGGTTTTACACTCTGAATTTTCAAGACTCTTTGCTAACTTTGATGCTGGATTGCCAGGGGTATGATGCATCTCCAGCCCCCGCAGGCTCCTGAAAATGTAGCTGGAAGTCTATGGGCAAAGAGAGCATGGGGAGCTTGTGTATGCTGTTGAAATCCTGGCTGTTCTGCCTGGTGACAGCCCTACTAGTGGAGGGAGCTGGGCACGAGATGGCGCAGGAACACAGAGAGGGCTCCCGGCTCAGCCCTGCACTGCCAGGGACGCCTGGGGAGCACCTCCAGCTGCCTTCCAGGGAGATGCATCCCTCTGTGCGCCACTGCCCCTGCCTGCCCCTATCTGGACATTGCCCCTGCACGAGCTCCTCTTGGCAGAGATGAAGGGAAAGGGTGTGGGTCCATGGATTTATTTCCAAAGGATGCGGATGAATCCCTGTAACGACAGTGTTGAGTCCTGGTGCGGGTGGTAGGAAATGGGCTGGTTCCCAGGTGTGTTCACTTTCTGCAGCCCTGAATGGGAAAAACTTGCGTCACCGTGGTGGTCTGTGAGGTGGGGAATTTCCAGAGTCCACACAAAGAGGGCTCCTTCTCTTTTTCTCTGCTGTTCCTAACCCTGCTGTGAAGCCAGAAGTCTGCCAGAGGGAAAGAAGGTGGGGTGCGGAAGTTGTGTTTGCAGGCAGTATGACCAGAAATAGAAATATTTAGGGAATAGGAGCACAGCAGTCGCAACAGGGGAGGAGAAGACCTTTGTCTCCTCTGAAGGGCAAAACAACAGAAATTGTGGGATAATCAAAGCAGTTCTGAGAGCGCGATGAGTTCATTGTAATTAAGCCAGCTGCCAGTGCAGCAGGAACGAACACAGCTCTGCCTGATTGCATTTCTTTTCCCACAGGCCGTGTACAAGCTGGCAGACGTGGCCTGCAAGTGCCACGGCGTGTCAGGCTCGTGCAGCCTCAAGACCTGCTGGCTGCAGCTGGCCGATTTCCGTAAGGTGGGCGACCTGCTCAAGGAGAAGTACGACAGCGCTGCGGCCATGAGGATCAGCCGCAAGGGCAAGCTGGAGCTGGTGAACAGCCGCTTCAACATGCCCACCCAGGAGGACCTGGTCTACGTGGACCCCAGCCCGGACTACTGCCTCCGCAACGAGACCACGGGCTCCCTGGGAACCCAGGGCCGGCTGTGCAACAAGACCTCGGAGGGCATGGATGGCTGCGAGCTGATGTGCTGCGGCCGGGGCTACGACCAGTTCAAGAGCGTGCAGGTGGAGCGCTGCCACTGCAAGTTCCACTGGTGCTGTTATGTCAAGTGTAAAAAGTGCACAGAGATCGTTGACCAGTACGTCTGTAAATGAAAGGAGCCGCCAAAGCAACAAATCTATATTATATAAATCTATATAAATATATTTTATATTTGTATAAATAAACAGATGGTGATAATAATTAAAGAAGCTTATTTAAGAGACATTTTGGTTCTGAAATTTCCCCCATCAGGCCAGGTAATTTGACGTTCCTTCAATTCTGCTGGGGAATCTCTCTTTGGGTGCATCTCCCCTTGGATGCTTCAGTCAGGGTGAAGAAGCTGAGGAGGTGCTGGCAAAGCACACCAGCATGTGCTATTTCATTACAGACAGAAAGCCAGTGAGGAGTGGGTTCTTTCTTCAGTCTGATCAATACATCTCAGCGTTTTGCAATAATTACTGCACTTTGGAAATTACATCCAGACATGGGTGAGTCGTAGTTATTCAGATTTCAAGTCCTTCACTAGGAAATTTGGAACTGATTCTTGGTCCCTCTAAGTGCTTTGCTACATTAGAGGGAAGGTTAGCTAAGGCTACAAGGGTATGGCTTAAAATGCACAGTCTTGCAAACCATTCCTGGATGCTCCCCAGACCACAGTGGAGTAGAGGAAAGTTCACAGCCTACTGTTGAGAGGAAGGAAGGTCAACCCGTGGCTGACCAGTGCACAGCCTGGGGTGCCCATGAAGCCAGCACCTGGCTCTTCTGTACCACCTGGGCTGAGGGAAACCTGCCCAGCTCAAGCCACATGGTTATGTGTGTGAGGGATGATTTTTTTTTTTTCTTCTTTTCCTTTAAATCCCATGCTGAAACTTAATTTTTCAGTAGAGAGGAAAAGCTGCCGGTGCCAAGGATGTTTGCAGAGGACATTTTGTCAGTGGGAAGAAGCATTGAACACATGCACGTGCCTGCACTCTTCATCCTGCTGCCAGTTCTCTCTGAATTGGATGCAGGTGGTCACCTTGTTCAGCTCTCTTGAATCCTCCTCACCGCCGACACAGTTGTATAGTTTCTCTTTAACATTAAACACCCCTCAATGTCATTTCTTTCCCTCTGTTGCTTGTGTATATGTGTGTTTTATTTTTGGTGAGGTTCTTTTCTTTTGCTTCTCTGTGTTTCAGAGGGCAGGGGCCGTGCTCCTCCCTGGCATAAGCTAACCACAGGAACATTTGCTCCCAGAGTGTGGGTGTATGTTAATTGTGGAAGTCTTCTGTGTTTTTCCTTGGTAATAAAAAGACTGTAATAAAACTGAACCAGGGCAGAAGGCATTACCAAAGTCTGCTAATCAGTCTTACCACATTGGGATTTTAGTACAATCCAATTCATAAAGCAGGGAGCAAATGCTGTTTCTTGCACAAGACATTTCCTGTACCTCTCAGCATCTGCAGAGTTCATTTGCAGTCAGAACCATCAAGAGAAGCCAATTCCTAAAATATAAGGACTTGCTAATATACATCCGCTTTGTTACTGACATTGCAAGGGTGTTGTTTTTTATTTTCCTAGTAAATTTTGAAATATGCCAATAAGGAATGAGCCAGTCATGAAGATTATTATTTTTATATTAAACCTCTGTTTCTTATAAAACATTGCAGTTTTACAGATTCCACCATTTCAACCACCAGAGAAGAATTTATATGTACCTTTCATACTTCAAATATTTGAGGACTCCAGTAAAGCACAAGGAAGAGAAATTATGCTTAATAATTAGGAGCTGTTGTTTTTTTAAACCAATGTGTCCAGTTTTTATTTTATTTTTTTTAATCCAACAGGCAATATATTTGCTGGCATCCCAGAATGCAGTTTTTTTGGAATATAAACAGTGGCCTAGATTTACTTTATTATATAAAATCCGAAGCCAGTGGTATTGTAATTCAAAGTAACGGAAATAGTTTTCCATGCATGGAAAAAATGTGAGTGCAGTGGCCTGATCCAACTCCCATTAAACTTCAGTGGGAGCTGGACTGAGCCCAAGATGGGATCAAATGTGTGAGCTATTCACTCCTGGGATACTCTGTTTCTAGCCCAGTAATAACATTTGCTCTACCTTGGATAGTTCTGAAAAAGACCTTTCCTTCCACTACCCTCACCTCATGTTCTTATGCATCCTTATTGCATCAGTGCTTGAAGGTGTCAGCTCTTTATGTATGACACTCTCAGGCATTGTTAATGTGTCTAATAGTTCAAAATTACTGCATCTGGCCTTTCTGATAAAGACCACACATTTTAGGGAGTCACAACCCTCCTTGCAGTTTGGCACCACAATTAATTTTGTGGGTATAAACAACTCTGGGAGCGGAAAAGTTGGCATTGTTAGGGCTGCTATTCATCTGGGTGTCCCTGGATATGTCCTTTTTCCACCTAAAATGTTGTCTGGATGGAAAAAAAGATGTGTTTTGGCCTTTTGTCCCAGCATTCCAGACCTCTGGCAGCCTGCTTGGAGCCAGCAGTTTCTATTGGACTGGGACCATATAGCGATAGGAGAGAAGTGACCATTAGATTTCTTTCCTCTCCCTTTTTTTCATAAGACCCAGGTTTCAGTATTTTAGGTTTTCTGGGAATTTTATATTCAAAAATTCGATCCCACTAAACTCTAGTTTCAAACTTAATTTCAATGGCACTTACACATAAAAGAACCTCCATAGGGTGGTAGTAAGTATAAAATAAGAGCACAGTCAGATTGCCTTGATAGAAATCCAAAGGAAGTAAAACAGAAAGCTGCAGCAGAGTTGCTTCTTTCCCATGAAAATTAAAAGTGGTGGATTTTAAATTGTGCCTTGTTTGATGCACAAAGTGATAGAAAGGGGTGTGGGGCTGGGAGCTAAGCTTAATTCTGAGCTTTGCTGATAATCTGCTTTGTAATTTCCAAATAGTTACTTAATTTCTTTGCATTTTAGCCTCCAGCCTCCTTCTCTATAAAATAAGGTGCAGGATACCTCCTTTTTCTGTAATGATCTTTGAGAAATATGGCTGAAAAAAGGTTTAACTGAAGGCCTAATTAATTTAGTTCTCTGCTCATTAACTTTAGCAGGCAGACAGCTGTATCCACACTGTGTGAGGACACTCAGTTGGGCACAGAGAGGCTCAGCAGCACGGATGGGGTGGTTGCTTGGGGGCTCAGCAAGAGCCTCAGAGGGTCTGTAGCAGCAAAGCATTACTCTGGCACAATGCTGGAGTGAGGACTGTGCTACAAAAGAGAGGCCAACTCAGGGCTTGTTTATTTATGGCAATTGAAGATCTTGTAGCTAAAGTAAGGCTTAGGTAGGTCAACCTGGTTTCTCTCTGCTCTAATTCTGTCTGCAGTTTCATATGGAGAAGATACTCACACCATACACTATTATATACTCTGGGCTGGTAACTGGCTGCCACATTCCAGCCCTGAAGTCGCTGCACTTCAAGGCTGATAGAAATGGCCACCCTTAAGTCTTGTAAAACTAAAATATTTTTGGCTTAAAGGCACTATGCAAATACACTGTTACTGCAAGTCAGTGAACATGGGCTCCTAAACAGAGCAGAACAGGATGCAGATCTGTCATCATTTTCCAGCTGGCAACTACTGCCTAAGTTATAGTGGGAATGAATGAGGCCTCAGTATGCTCTGCTGCAAGGTAAGCTAAGCAATAGCTGATCCCAGAACAGAAACTTTCAGTTTATATTAATCATACTAAAAAGAAGGTGGCAGGTTTGTGAGAAAATTTAAACGAACCTTTTAACACTGCTAAACTTCAGGCCACTTGAATAATTTGGAGGCTCCCATTCTTTGTCCCCGAAATGTCTGTGCCTGTTTGGAGCTCAGTGTAGCAGAGGGGCTGCTGCCCTTTGCAATTCAGGAAACAGCCACTTGAATCCAGACATGCAGCATTGGTGTAACTTATACTTTCTCTATGGACCAAAGTTTGTTCCCTATGGACCTCAGCAAAGCACAAATGAAGCAGATCTTGTTCAGTCATATGAGATCAACCATGCAGGAGTCTCTCTCTGCTCACTTGACCCCATCCAGGGACAAGCCTAGTAGGTTTAAATTACACTGTGGGAGCAATTCCTCATCACCTGTGGCTACAGAAATATAGACAGTATTTTCATCTGCTGACACAGCCACAGAACATCCCAAGGAGACCTTGGGAAATACCTTCCAGTGACTACAGGGCATTTCTCAAGTGTCTGTCACAAGGCTTTCCAGAATGAGATGCTTATATGGTCATTAACTTTCATTTAGCTTTTGTTTAACTACATTTCAGGTTAAATAGTTTCTAGCAGATACTCTGTGAAGTCAGGTTCACTGAAGGGCAGGCTGTGAAGGAACTGTCATAGGACTAACACATGGCAGATATGAACATAATATCAGATCCCCTTCTTCTCACAGGCAGACTCTGGCTATGTCTAATCCCTGGGACACAGAGATGCATCCCATCTCCTTGTGTATCCTGGCCATATTCTGACTCCCTGGCACCAACACCCTGTGTGCAAAGGCTTGTGGATGCGGAGACTGTCGAGTGGGTAGCCTGTCCCAGCTCCAGGCTTTGGGACTGGGCCACCTCCTGAGCATACTAGCTCTGAAGTCTAAACAGAACCAGCTCAAAGACAAGCAAAGGTTAGACTTCTGTGCCCAATAGAACACATACCAGAAAAGAAAAAAAGAATCATAATCAGCAGTTTTAAATGCCCAAGTAATAATAATAAACCCCCCCAGTATGACAAAATAATCACAGCACACTCATGTGTTCCATCCATCAGACTTCTGCAGGACTTGAAGTTGTTACTAAAATGTCTTGTTTCTTAACCCCGTTTAAATGACAGTTGAGATTTTTTTTTTCCCATTAGAATTCAAAAACCTACATTAGAATTTTTTTTCCATTAGAATTCAAGAACCTACATGATAGTATTTCCTTGAAGATAGAAAGAGAGAAAGGGGGAACAAACAGGGTCAGGAGCTCTCCCTGTGACCAGTGATAAAATGCAACAGCCATAAAAAGAGCTACTAAATACTGCCCTGTGACACTCGAGTTGGACACCTGCCCTAAGTGTCACAGTTTGCTCTCCATGTTACCCACCCAATGCAAGCTGGCTCTGAAGCCCTCCCCAGCTTCCAGTACTGGCAACTGTTCCAGCTGTTTGGAATGTGGTTGGTGCAGCAGGCACCAGTCTTCAGCAGCATGACTGAGCGGGTGGTGAGGCCCTTGGTGATGTGGGAGGAGAGGAAGACTGACTAGGAAAGAAATACAAAGAGATACTACAATACAAAGAGAGTGAGCACACGCTGCTTTGCTGTGCTTTGCTGGGAGGGGGTGAGGTTGCAGTACCTCACTCAGGCCCTTTTCCCATCGGTTCTGTCGTGTCCTGGCAGCTATCCTGGGGACTTCAGAAGGGAGCTGCTCAGGTGTGTTTGCCAACAGAGATGGAGCAGTTTAAAGGCTTGCAGCAGTAACACATATCCGGAAAGAAAAACAGTAATAAAAAAAATGGTTCAGGCTCTTATTTATCCTAAGGCAGCTTTATTCTGAATCATCATCATGTCTTGTGGCTCTTCCTTGAGTGCCATATCCATGTGTCAGCACTTCACAAGACTCCCAAAACATCGAGATTATGTGGGATGGGCAGGATGGGGCATTACCATGCAAGGACAACACTGCCTTTCAGGGAAAAAAAATTAAAAGATCTGGGGTAGACCCACATCTGTTGGAGCTAATTGTAACCCAGTCTTGTCCTCAGCCTCAAGGAACTGCACAAGCACTTAGCATCTTCTTGGCCTGAGCAAACACCTAGACCAGTTTTTTAGAGTGGCAGCTCTCTGCAATTCACTGTGATAATTCTGGCCAGTCTCAGTTTCATTTGCCACAGGCAGATTTGTTTTCTCTTGCTTGGGAACAAGAGAGTTAACCAGTAATGACCTGCTAGCTTCCACAAATCACAGGGCTGTGTATATAGGACAAACACATTCTGAAGGAATTAAGGCAATGAATCTTTTATTACTGATACATTTTCTAGGAATCTGCAAATGCCCAGGCAGTACATAACTCTGTTTTGGAAAATTTGTTTTGCTGTACTGCAAGGCACAGCTTTGCTTTTTGATTTCCGGGCTCTTGAACCAGAATAAACTACCCAAATTCCTTTTATTTAATATTTATTGAATCAGTATTCCTGTCTCATTGTCCCTCTTAATTGGTTGCGCACACATTAAGTTATGGTGACAGGAAATGACAGTTGAAAATGACATGCAGGTTTTACATATATTTTTTGTCAATGAAGCTCAAAATATTTTTAAATCATTAGCACCATTTTGCAGAAGAAATCCTGAAAGACAGGGCAGGAAATACTTCATCTGACAGGCACGGGGTGGAGCTGGAGCAGCCACTGCAGCCTCTGCTCCCCATGCTGCTGCTCAATGGCTGTCAAAATACATTTTGATTGGTGAGAGAAACCATAAATACGTGTAAGAGTGCAACTGTAATGTTCAGTAACTACCTTGCTCCCTTCATAATAACAAAAATTTTAATGAATGTGTGAGATGGGAGACATATTTTAAAGGAGAAAATAGGGAATCATAGTTTTATGAACAGAGTTTTAAGGAATGGGCAGGATGTATTTATTGTTTGTGGGTATTAGGGATCAAAACAACTCAAATATTAATTTATAGGGATATTTTTGCTTTCATTAACTATCTCATTCACACTCACTGGTATGAGCTAAAATTTCTGGGTGTGGGGACAAGTGTATACTGATTGGAGTGTGGCTCAGCAAAGCATTAAAGTACATAGAGCCACACAAATTACAGACAGGCTCTCCAAATCATCCAGTTATTCTGCCTGGCAATTGCTAAGATTGTCCTCTAACAGAGCAGAATTCCCTTCATGTTTTGACTGGCCTCACTGTAAAACAAGCGGGTGTAGGATTTCCACCATTTTCCCCAAGGACTCTATTTTGGGAGGTGAAATCTCCACGTCACATAGGTTTTCCTGCTGCTCAGCCAACACTTCCCATTCCTTAACAGGGCAAGTTCTTGTTCTCTTTGGTGCTCCCCCTCGGTGCCTCTACACCAGACACAGGCATTTGAGCTCTGTCACCCGAGTCAGGCTCCCCAGGTGCCTCCCGTGACATCAGGCCTGGGAACACTGTCTGGTTTTCATCATCCTTCTGGTCTTGTACCACCTGTGGCCTCCTTGCCTGGTGCCATGCCCAGAGCAAGCAGGTCAGCCTGTCCAGTGGGAGGTCTTTATCCTCCTCCAGCTGCCCTGGATGCAGGGGATGTGCACACCACAGATCACAGAATCACAGACTGGGTGAGGTTGGAAGGGACCGCAGTGGGTCATCTGCTTCCAGTTCCCTGCTCAAGCAGGGCCATCGCAGAGCATGTGACACAGGACTGTGTCCAGATGGTTCTGGAATATCTCCTAAAGGGAGATTTCCCACCCTGTCTGGACATTCTCTTCCAGTGCATGGTCACTCATAGAGTAAAGAAGTTCTTCCTTATATTCGGGTGGAATTTCCTGTGCATCAGTGTCTGCCTTTCACCTCTTGTCCTATTGCTTGGCATCACCGAGAAGAGCCTGGCTCCATCCTCTTGCCACCCCCATTCAGATACATTCAGACCCCCATCCAGGTCCCCTCCCAATGTTCTCCTGTAGTGCGAAAAAAAAAAAAAACTCAACTGTCATTTAAACAGAGCTAAGAAACAACACATTTTACTAACAGCTTCAGGTCCTGCAGGAGAAGACTGATGGGTGGATGGAGGGTATGAGTGTGCTGTGATCACTGTATTATAATAGGGGGTTTATTATTGTTATTTGGACATTTACAACTGCTGATCATGATTCTTTTTGTCCTTTCTGGTATGTGTTCTGTTGGGAACCTTCCCTGCAGTGCACTGTGCTGTGCCTGGATGGCTCTGGACTGTTCCTAGAGGGGTGGCCTCTCTGTCATGAAGTGCTGGGGTTTCCCCTGACACCAGTTCCGAGAGGAGAGGGTGATGCTCTGCCTCTGCTCAGGGCACACAGGAAGCAACGAAAAGTGAAACCCCCCTTCAGCCTCAAGGCCATTGCCAGGGGCTGGAAACTCCATTCTTTGCCAATCCCTTCCACTCTTTGGCCAATAACAATCCCATGTATCAATACAGCCTGGGGACAGAGGAGTTAGAAGGCCAGTTGGAAAAGGATGTGGGATTGACCCTTTTGGTCAACAGCTGGCTGAACATGAGCCAGCAGTGTGCCCAGGTGGCTAAGAAGGCAAATGGCTCCTGGCCTGGATCAAGAAGAATGTGGCCAGCAGGACCACGGCAGTGCTTGTCCCCCTGTACTGGTGAGGCCACACCTCAAGTCCTGTGTCGAATTCTGGGCCCTTCAGTTCAGGAAGAACTTTCAGGTGCTAGAGCGAATCCAAGAGGAGGGCAATGAAACCGGTGAAGGGTCTGGAACACATACTTTACAAGGAGTAGCTGAGGGTGTTTAGCTTGGAGTAAAGGAGGCTCAGGGGACCTCCTTTACTTACATAAAGAACCTTATGGCTCTTTACTACTCCCTGACAGAGGGTGCAGCCAGTTGGGGGTCTGGCTCTTCTCCCAAACAACAGCAACAGGACAAGAGCACATAGTCTTAAAGTGCGCCAGCTGAAGCCTTAGGTTGGACATTAGGATAAACTTCTTTAAAGAAGAAGAAATGGGCCGCCCAGGGAGCCGATGGAGTCGCCGTCCAGGGAGCCGATGGAGTCGACGTCCTGGAGGTGTTTAAGGACAGAGTGGACACTCAGTGCCCTGGTCTAACAAACATGGTGGTGTCTGGCCACAGGTCGGACCCGATATCTCAGACCTCTTTCCCCACCGACCCCACGAACCCGTTCCCGGGAGGGAGGGGAACAACCCCGGTTCCGGGAGACAACCCCGCCTCCGCCCCCCGCTCCGCTCCGGGTGCGGCTGCGCGGCCGCGGCGGCGCCGCCTCCCTCGGTGCGCGGGCCGGGGCGGGCCGGGCCCGCTGCGCGTCCTTCCGGCTCCGGACGCGCAGCCGCGGCGGCGCGTCCCGCATTGGCGGCGGCGGCCTCGTGCGATGGTGACGGCGTAGGGCCGGAGGAGGCGGCGGCCGGGCCGGGCGGGCGGCGGCGGCGGCAGCGGCGGCCGCGGGACGGGGGCGGCGGCGGCGGCAGCACCTCCGCCGGCCGTTGCCAGGTGAGCGTAGCGCCGGGGAGCCCCGGCCCCGCTCTGCTCCGCTCCGCGGGGTGTGCGCGGCCCGGCCGTCACTCGCGGGGCCGGGGGTCCCCGCCCGGGCTGTGCGGCCGCTGTGCGGGGAGGCGGGAGGGGAGCGAGCGGCGGCGGGGCCGGCCTGGGCCGGTGGCGGGGCGGCGGTGCCGGAGCGGGGAGGCGGCGGAGGCGCTGCCCTCGCCGGGCCGGGTTAGGCCCCGCGGGCGGCGGCCGGGGCGGTGAGCGGAGCCTGCGGCCGGCGGGTTCCCTCTAGGGCTCGGCGGAGCACGGGGGAATCGCCGAACGCAGGAGGAGGCTTTAGGCCGGTAGATGCTCTAAGTGGGTCAAGAGCACTGTAAGTGGGTCTTGTTCCGTGCACTTGTTGCTTGTCAGGGCAGGGAAATCTGCTGCTGCGCCTGAAATCTTCTTACGGAGGTAATATAAATAATATAATTCCTTCGCTTGCACAGTATGGGAACCTTTTCTTTTTTTTCTTTTTTTTTTTTTTTTTTTGCCAGCGGAGTGTTTTTAAGTGCGTATATCGGTAAACACTGCAGTTACCAACAGTAGATACCGTAATATAAATATTTGATATTAGGGTAACCACAGTTTGGATATTCTCAAGTGGCATCATAAGAAACTTTTTTTTTCCCTGAGAGAGTCAGGTATACATCTCTTGTTTGCTTGGGATGAACAACAAAGACATTGAAACATATGGTAATCGCCTGCAAAACAGAGAAGAGATGACAACTGTTGTTCTTTGCTGGAGTTTTCAAGCAGTGTTAAGTTTCTTTTTGTGTTTGTCTTAGCCTTACAAGTCAGTTGATTTTGGGGCTTCAGTAGATGTGTGGGCATTTGTTTTGAGAAAACCCTTAATATTAAATTATAACTTTTTTTTTTTTGGTCATACGGGCTTTGTCATTTTGTATATGTAAATTATCATGCACTTGTCACACAACAGGGAAGCTTTTAGATGTTACCCCTCGTTCAAAGAAACTTTGTGTTCTTCCTGCAGCACTGAAATTTTTCAGGCAGCTGAATTGTCTTGTGTATCACAACCATGCTGTGTATTTTTAAAAATGGAACTAATTTTATGGAACTGGCTAGGCCCTCCAGGCAAACCCTTCTTGGCATAATCTGTTTTCGAGAGTTGGTGTCTTAGAGTGTAATTTAAACTCTTGTTTTCACTCCCTTGCTGTAGTCAGTGTCAGGGAGTATTTAATTTCTGGCTGCATCCTGGCTCTGGTCTTCACAGGTCTGTTCTGGAAGTCAAAGTGAAGAGCTGTATGCTGCACAGCACTCCCAGAATTATTGTAAAAATCCTCAGATTTCAGAGGCCTTTTTGTAGTAGTTCGGTGTGGAGGTGCTAGTTTGCTGCAGAACCTTATCAAGACTACTTCAGATTTGTGATAGTTGCTGTAACAGAGGAAAATATGTTTGTGATGAACAAAGTAGGCGTTGTGTCATGGAGTTATGGGTGCAGCACAATCATGAAACATGGCCAGTTTTCCTTGTTATCTTTGGCTGTGACCTAGCCTTGTTTATGGGAGAAAGGAAGTTTGTGTTTTGAGTTAGGTTTTTTCCTTTTCCTGTAAGGTTGCCAGCCAGTTGCAGTTATGAAGATTTCATGCTGTGGTTCTTGCATTAGAGGGATAACTTACTAATAACGTGTGAACATCATTTGTTTTGTGACACTTAAACCTATATGAAGGCTGTAAGTGTGTGTTAGTAGGCAACTTAAAGAAAGGTAATTGTTGTGTTGGGAGTGTAAGATTAGTGGATAAAATACAGAAATGATTCCCTTGTGTGAGCTGACAGCTAAATATGGTTGTGAATAAGGTTGTTGGCAGCTTTGCTGTGAAAGCCATGGAGGATAGTCGCTAATGTAGAAAACTGAATTGGAATAAATGATGGAGGAGCTAAAAGCTGCGTCTCAACCCAGCCCAGGTTATCAAAATGATGCTTTCTGAGTGTAAATCAGATATGAAAACATAATGTGGTGTGAAGGACAAGAGTGTATTTTTGGTGTACTTCTTCAAGCAAAACCTTTTACAGTGAAAATTCCTCCAACCGGTTCTTATGTATTTTATGTGTATTCTCAAATATAGATTTAAAATGACATGGGTATGGGAGCTTAAATTGTCTTAAGAGACAAGGGAGCCAGACCTGTGAGGCTTTCCATCACCCCCTTACCCCAGTCTTTGCCCTAATGGTCGAGTGCTGTTGAGCTGGTGACATTGCTACAAGTTTGGCAAGTGGCTAGTGACCAGTGATTTTGGCAGTGTGGGTGAGATTCAGACTGGAAACCTGACTCCTGGACTCAGGATTAGAATGCTGGGCTTTGGTAAGCTTGTTCTTGCTCTAGGCAAGGGTTTCTGTAGATCTGAGATGAAGGAAAATTAATGGGAATTGGCAGGGCATGTAATGCCAGTGATTTTAATGCTTGGTTCTCTGCTGTTATCTCATGTCTTCAGTTGCATGTTCAAGGAGTTGTGTCAAGCATTCATGTATGAAAGATACTCAATATGAGGCACTAAAATTTTTGCAAGTTTTACAGGTTTTGGATTGCATAACCATATTGTCCAAGACACTGTGCAAAACAACAAGGCTTGCTTTCGTCAGTGGACATGCTATTTGTGCATGAGGAAAATCTTGATAAGGAAACTTCAGGAGGTCGTTGGATTATTATGCCATCAGCAACTCAAATCCTTGAACGGAAGTAGTTCTGAAATGGAAATAGCTGTTTTGAGTATTTGTGATTTGAAAGTGTCTGTCTGAGTCATTCAGTGAATTTTCTGACAGACGGCGTTGGTAGATTTGAAAAGACGTTGCACAAGGTAATGGTGGTGATTGTGAAAAAGTATTTGGGACAGTGTTTAAGGGAAGGAGTATTATTTTAAACTATTGTTTTGTGATAGAACTTGTTTTAAATGCATTGTCTTTTTACAAGACTTACTTCAGCTAGTTATGCTTAACATGGTGACTGTCTGCTTCTGCTTTTTAAAGTAGAAACTTGTCTGTTTATCGAGACGAGTGTAACACAACTGATTTTCAAAACTGGTTTTCAAAATTTAAGAATATGGAAACAAATAAGATGCTGGTTATGATTCTTCAAGAAACTGATTTCTGAAAACATTTTTAACTTTCATTTATTGATTTGAACGTGTTCCTACCAGTGGAACATTTGACTTCTGAAGTAGGATGCTGCAGATCAGTGTGTAAACTACTAAGAAGCAGGGGTTGAGTTGTTTTCACATAGTTCCTGTTACAGAGCTTTGAAGAGAACAATCTCCTGCTTTCTGTGGAGTGAGAGATGCAGACTTCTACCATCATGTAATTGTAAAACTGAACTTAACCTGTTATTACATGTATTTTCTGGAAAGTTTGTCCCAATGGTTTGACAAAAATATCATCTTAGTCCAGTTTGACGATGTATCTCAAGGTTCCCTTTCAGGACAGAGTGACAGACTTTCTGTTTCCAGAGAGCTGCTCACCACATGGGGATGTGGCAGCTGGTGTGGTGATAAGCAGGCAGCCTCTCCCAGGAAAGGAGGTGCTACACAGCTTATGCTGTTGCTACTTGGTTTGAAAAACAGCAAAGAACTTGAAGAGAGTTGGCAAAATTAAGGTGCTTAGAGATATGAAAAGCAAGTATTATATGTCTAAATAGCATGTTGCTTTCTAATTTAACGTGATTACTCATGTCTTCTGGAGTTGCAGGTCTCTGCTTCTCTGTTGGTGGAGGAGAGGGTCTCTTTTTCTGACCAGGCAGGCTTCTTTGGACTTTGCATGTGTGTCAGTGATTTTGGGACATCTCAGGGCTGTCCTGTGGTTAAATTGTCTGCAGAAAGGGGTCTTCAAGCATATAGGTGGATGTATATTTCACAGGACGTGTAATTGTTAGTGTAGAAAAATTTGCTGCATGGTCCAGATGAATTTCAGTAGCTGTGAAAATGCAATGGAGTTTGCCGGGATGTGCCAGCTGCTGTAGCACTGTGAACAGGACTAATTAAGCCCTTGTGAGAACAGAAAATAGTCAGGCACTATTTACAGGAGGAAAGTGTTGGAACAGGCAGAGCTGTAATCATTGGCTCTGAGGTACCTTTAGACAGCAGTAGGCAAGAGAGGAGACAATTTACATGCAGAATGGGCTGAAAGTCATATCTGAATACTCAAAGTGGGTATTTCAGTGTTCTGCCAGCATATCTAAGTGCATTGCAAATCTGCTACAGGAGAGGCTACTTCCTTTTTTCTTTTTTCCTTGTTTTATTCTCTTCTTTCTGCTAGTATTTTATCTCAAAATGGTAAATGTTCATATTTCTCACTTCATAGTGGAAAGCAAACGTACACCAGCTCTAGATGTCATAATGTTGCAATGTTACCTGCATTGAATAGATCTGTAAGAGTCTAGCTCTCTGCCAAAGCGGTTTGCTGTTGTGGAATCATTGTCTTTCTAAGGGTATCTGTGATCATCTGCATGTATTCAAAGATAAGGTGTCACTGGGCTGCTTTATCACAAGTACACCAAAGCCATTTCTCATATCTGTCTTCTCAACCAAATTAAATGCTCTTTTCCCCCAACATGTTGGTTCCATCTGCTTAGAGGATGGCAGAGGCTGCCACTCTTTGTTTGAAGCCAAGGTCAATTGTTCTACTCTGTTTGGGTCAATGACAATTTATGTCCTGTGGAATTTTTAAGAGATCACTGGATGTGTTAAGCAGTTCTACAACTTCTAGATAAGGGCCATTTTGCTGCTAGGAGCCTTTAGTGGGCTTT
This sequence comes from Cinclus cinclus, assembly GCF_963662255.1. NCBI lineage: Eukaryota > Metazoa > Chordata > Aves > Passeriformes > Cinclidae > Cinclus > Cinclus cinclus. The sequence goes on from NC_085049.1 coordinate 29,040,780, forward strand.
TCTGTGTTTTAATGACAGCATTCTGGCGAGGTTCTAGTTTTAGCTCCTTACTGATGGATGTTTTTTATTTGTCAAGTTTGATTTTTCTCAAAATGTTGTCATAAGTATGTATTAGTAAATTAGATGTTTATGGATATTTGAATAACAGGCTGTTCCTGGAGGGAAATGAGGCATGGACCTTCCTGCTATATGAAATATTTTCTTCATGTAATTCTGCAAACTTCATTAAAAGCACTTACTTGTGCTCCTTTGGTTTCTTGTTCAAACTATTTGATAAGTGATACTAGATTTTGGGAGGTGTAACCATGATTAAGACTTCAAGATCACATATAGCTGTACGTTGTTGCTGTTTTTTTTAACATGCAGAACTTGTGATGGAAATGAGATAGTTGAATAGAAGCAGTAAAAGCTGTCTTTTGAAAGAAAATCCAACTCTGGCTACTTATATTAAATCTGAATGGTAAAATTCCTTAATCTGGTGGTAAAATTCTGTAAGTAAATCTTTAACTCTTGCTTGTACTAGAAATGTATCTGTGTCCCCAGGACAGCAGTGGGAGCTGTTTGAAAAAGCCATGCAGTGCAAAGATAAGTGTAGCTGAGACTTGCTATATCTCAGTCCTGAGAGTCCTGGCAGGCTTTTAGCTGCAGGGAAAGGGATTTCAGCATTTGGAACAAGGAAGTGACTGGCTAGTAGGACTTGAAATGAAGAGTCACATGCATTTCAGCATCTCTCAGCTGACAGCTTAGGTATGGTTTTGTCATGAAGCTGCACTGCTTTTCCTGCTGGCCTGCTGCTGAGACTGAGCAGTTGCCATTCCCTGGTCTAAACGCAAGGATTAACTTTTTATGTTTTCTTCCCTAAAGAAGAAAAATAAAACACGTAAATTAAATTTGTGTTGGTCTCCATGGCTGGTGGAATTTGTGGGCGTGTAGACAAATACTGAAGCTGTGGAGGTAAGTTAGTGGTGGTGGAATCAGGTCCTTTCAGACTTATGAGATGATACAGCCAATTTCCTTGTGAAGAGCAATGTGCTTTGCAAATTGTGTTAGTTTAAGAATTATTTGTGTGTTTGTGTATTCCCCAGAATGGCATATGGCATTGCAAAGCTGGTCACAGCAATGTTCTGCTGTTCTCAGTATTAATCTTCTGGCAAATAGTTTTTTGTTTAATGGAACATGATTTTAGAGATAGAAGTAAGAGTCTATTCATAATTTTTATTAAAGTAGCTATGTGACAAAGTGCCAGCTGTTGGCTTTCTGCCTGCTGTACCTTCAGTGGGGAATAAAATGGATTATTTTCTGAGGTGAGTGTTCTGAGAGTTGAGAAAAACATAACAAAGTCAACAAAAGCTTTACTCAGTGGTTTTCTGACCCTTATGTATTCCAAGCTAGAAGGAGGATGCTGAAAAAGGCTTGTGTCATAGTTATCTTAATGTCCATGGTTAAGTGCAACTGCTCTTCGACTTCCTGCTCTGTGACATTTTAGTAATTGGCAACCATGTGAAATCTGCAGCATTACAGAATTAGTTCAGTACTAAATGTTTTATAAAAATACTTTCATTTTTACAGGCTTCACTAATGCAGGGAAGGAAGTTGCTAGGTAGCTTAGACTTGATTTGTAAGGTATTTCTCAAGGGGCAATTTTCAAATGCATTTTTGGTATAGAAGAGGAAATTTAAATATAAATATGGTATTATCTAAATATAAATATATACCAATTATTTGTTCTCTTTTTGGATCATCCTTCAGAAACACTGAGTATAATTTGCTAAAGCCGCCTTTCTCTGTGTTAGAATTTTTCATAAGTGTTTCTTCTGGCATTCTTATATCAACCAGGACTGTAAAGAAAGAAAGTCAGTAATAAAATGTTAAAACTTTCTGGGTTACAAAAGAAATCTTTGATTCAGTAGGAAGTGACTTGTTGCTTAAGTATCTGGGGAGGTGTCCATTGGTTTTAGTTACTTTGGTCGTAAAATGCTTCTAATTTAGCCTTGAACCTATGCTCTAGAGTTTAAGGATAGGATGTATTCTGCCTTAAAGGCAAAGTCAATTTTAAGTTAAGCTTATCCTTGATGGACAGCAAGAGAAGCTGACCAAGTTTCAGATCCCTGGCGTAAATGTTTGTGTCCCAAACACCCAAGCAGCACATGATGCTGTTGGAAATGCCAGTTGTGTCAACTGATTTAGAAGGACTCCAGGGTAGGGGTCAGTGATGGCAAAGGGAGGTGATGTACAAGACTGTTGGAGATAATACTCCACGATCTCAAATGCTCAGATAAGGTCAGGGTTGATGTAGCAGTACAGCTCTGCAGGACTGTGAGTAATTGGGTTGGGAGCAGCACAGTCTTAAAATGCTGTTGGAAAGGTGGTACAAGATGCTCTCAAAGCACATTGGTTTTTCATTCCTTTGTGTAAGCCCTTTCCAGCTGACTTTTTCTGGATTGGTTAACCAGATCAAAAGGCCGCTTGTTACACATCACAGCAGTCATTGTGAGAAACAAAGCATGATAGCAGAACCCATGACTGTTTTCCTCTGAAAACTCATGTCTTGGCTCTGCTTCAATAGTTCATTATTATGCAAGTGCCTGAGGGCTTATCTGCCTGCAAGACTCACATGAGTGTTTTCTGTAGGCGAAGGTCATCCTTGAAAAGGCAGAATTCCACATTACTGTTCTTTTAGCAGTAAGTGTGATGGGTCCAGTAGTTCTTGTACTACAACCCAAAATCACATTACATTTTGAGAGACTATCACGTGTAGACATTAAAAGTTCCTTAAACCTCAGTGCTTCCTTCTTGAAGATCCTGTTTTGAGGTAACACCTTCTCATTTCAAGCTGAAGGGACTCATGAATTGGACAGTAATGGAAGTAATGTCTTTGTAATAAATGAACAGTTCATAAGCATGTTATTTGTTGCAACATTCAGAGTCACAGGTAACAGTGGCAGTATTTGGGGTTGACCAAAACATAGTCTCATAATTCCTACCATAGAATGACATTTAGTCATGCTAATGATGGAGCAATTGAGAATTGCTGGCACTTAAAGTTAATTACTCAGCAAACATAAAAAGGAAAGGCAGGGAATATACTCATTGCTGCTGCTTGCATCCAAGACTGCTTCTTCGGGGGACGTGACAGGTAATACACCATTGCCAATATATTGTCCTGCTTATGGTGATCCAGTTGCTAAGCAAACGTGCAGGATGTGTATGTTAAAGCTGCTTCTCTTCAGGGATTGCCCGCCCACCAGTCTTTATTCATCTTTGAACTTCTGATTTGTTTGTACTGAAATCTTGGGTTGTCTGGTTAGCTGTCTAGAGAATTGATTCTATTAGGAAGCAAGTGGTCTGCTAGTGAAAACCAGTTCTGCTTTCTGTTAGAAATGTTAAATAAGGAAGCCATGCAACTGGGGAGATTTCAAACTGTTGCATGTAAGGCTTTGTATAGAAATATTACCAGCACTCACTGTACATAATGTAGTGTGTGTAATGTTGGAGCTAGTTTTTCTGTCTTGTGTACTACTTGCAGTATGGATGAAGTAGGTTGTATAAATTATAAGCCTTCCCTCCTCCACTGGAGTGCAGTGAATGTCAGATTGAAGCTGTCATGCTGGTGCTTTACAACTCCAGGGACACAGGATCCTAAGATAAACTCAGCCTTCATTTAGGGAAATTTTTAGGCTTTAACAACATGCCATGAAGTGAAGCAGAGAAGATGGAAGTGGATTACAGGAAAAGTCTTCTGTGTTCCTTGCTTTTTTCATGGTGTAATATTTATGTCATAGAGGACCTCTTGCAAGCTCTGATTTCAAACTCTCATGTGGACCAAAAGCAACATTTTATATGCCTTGACAAAGGTCCCTTTTCACCAACTTCAAGTGACCTGAGGCAGATTAACATGCAGATTAATGTATTTGACAGTAATAAATCAGCTTTAACAAGTACCGAGGCAGATTTGTTTGGCAGAGAGTTTGGATAAGATATGGTATCTGGAGTTGAGTATTTTGTAGAGAATGATGTAGTGGAGATGGTGGAAAATTTCCTTCTTTCTTTGGTTTTGTGCTGATGCATCTTTATGCAATTTAGCTGTAACTGTGTGCAGTTAAGTCAAAGTTATCTGGGTGACTGAGCCTACAAAAATGGAAGGATGTTAATTAGTTGTAGACATGCACTTTGCCGTCCAATGTGATCTAAATGTTTACAAGCTGATATGTAGGACATATACACTTAGGATTTTTTTTCTCTCTCTATGTAAATTTATTATCTGATTTTTAGTTTTCTTGGAGAAACAGCCTTTGTGTGGGTTGCATATCTTGTAGAAATCTTGGACTGTAACCTTCCTAAGCTTGAATATAAACATCAAAAGCCAGGGAGGAATTTGAGGTGACAGTAATTGCTTTCTTACAGGTAGTACAGTTATTTATGAGAAAGCAGTAACAAATTAGTCAGGAATATTTGACGTGTTGGGGAAGATTACTGCAGTGTTTAAGATAACTGCTGTGTGTTACTCCATATGGAAGGTACAAGTTGCTTGTTTCGTTGCTCTGTGTTGTATTTCCCAAAAATGAGGCTTAGGATAAATTTGAATGTTTCTGTAACAGGGTGATGACAAGTGGGGCTTCCAAATTGGAGTTGATTGTTGAGGTGAGCTGCAGGAGAATATCAACCAGTCAGAGACAAGACTAGAAGATGTCATTCTTTTCCCCTTCAGGAGGAAAACTGTAGCAATGAATTCTTGAAGAGTTTATTTTGTTTATTTTTCAGTTTTGTAATTTTTTTTTTGTATGGGGTGGGATTTTTTTGGTTAGTTTTTTCTTTTCCATTTGCACCTACTATTCTGACTTTTGTCAATGGAAATAAGTGACCTCAGATTGCCGTGTGACAGTTTAAACATAATCCCTGTCAGAAATTAAAAATCATAGTTAAAAGATTTTATCTAATCTGTATTTAAGAGCAAAAATTCGGGCACACGGAGTGTTTCGATTTCTTTAAGTTTCTGGAAAAAAGATAATTTCATCAAAACTTGAAATTCCAGGAGAGCTATAACATGAACTAGTGAAACTACCTCTGGCTCAGGATTCTGCCTTCATTATGGAGTTGCTGCTTAGGCTTCTGCCCTTGAGACTCTGAGCAGCCTCTTGTGTGAAATCCAAGCAGCCTGTGTGATACCCACCTATGTACCATTGAGCCCTGCAGCAGAAGCACCTTCATGTTCTTGTTCTTCGCTTGCTCAGTTTCCTTGTTCCTGTGTGTCACCCATGCTCAAAGTGACAAGACCTCCCTGAAGCAGAGAGACCCAGAAGCTTTGGGCTGGTTGTACTCAGCAGGTTCTGTGTGTCCCTGGTGCTGAGGTGGTGGGGAGTGTGAGAGTTGTGCCCTGGCTGTGGTCGCTGATGTGTCCTTGGCTGCAGGATGAAATCCTGACCTATGGGTGCCAAATGTGCCAGGTTACAGCACCTCTAACTGAGCCTTTGCCTGTGCTCTGTCCCTGACCTTTCTAGTTATACCTTTTGAGTCTGAAGCCTGGCCAAGCTGCAGGGCCACCTACCAGTCCCAGCCAAGCTGACCATTCAGGGGAGAAGGCAGAAACCTGGCAGCCGTAGGGTTTTTCTGTCCCCTTGTCCTCTTATGTAAGTTGCTGGCCAGAGTGTCTCAGGGTCGTGCCTGCTGGCTTCTTGGATGCCTTCGGGGAGCTATTGGTATTCTTATGGTGCTTTGCCCGGTCTCCCTAGGAAGTTTTCTGTTTCATCCGTTCCATTTCCCTCATCCATTCTTCTACAGACTTTTTTGGTTTCTGTCTCATAATCATTTTACTTCCTGTATTGTTTGTATGCATTAGGCCCTTTGCTGTCCTTCCTCAGAGAGAACTCTTAGGGAGTTTTTAGTGAGGATGTCCATCCCCTAAGGAAGAAAATAGCTTGTAAGCATGAATGTGTAAGCAACATAAGACAGACTTGCACTGGTATTCAGAGATTTTTAGAGCTAAAGGTGGCTTCATTTGCTTAATACCCACTGATAGATTTATCCTGTACATTCGTCTGTTTTCCCTGTGAATCCTCATCCTGTAGCAAAAAGTTCCAAGGTTTGTCTATTGCTGTGTCAAAAATGATTTTTTTGTGTTTGAGGTTGCCCAGTCTGATCTGCTAACTCTGTGTGACCTTACCTTGGTTGGTGGGCAGTGGTTGGTATCTTCACTTTTTCTTATTGTTTCTTGGGGTGGTGCTGTTGTTGTAGACACAAAGATTAGGAAACCTTGTGCTGTTGTTGGAATTTTACCTGCAGTTTTGATTGGTCACCTCTGGTTTCACATAAAGCTTTCTTTCCTATCATAAAGGAAATGTCTCAAGTAATTTAGTAAATGTGTAAAATGTGTTGTAAAACTAACAAGCTATTGCATGTTAGCACATAATAAAAAGAGATACTGGATTTTGTATTTCATAAGTTCAAGGCTTATTTCACTTCTTGCTTGTTTACTTAGCTACAGCTGCTTGCTTATCTACGTACGTCAGGATTTGCCTGGTTATCTGGGCAGGTCGAAGGTCCTCCAAGGTTTTCCTTCTGTTTTTTCTAAGGTGTTAAATTCACAGCACTGGTTGTTGACTTTCCTTAAGACTTTCAGCCTGTTGGTATCTCCTTTTTTTCCAAAATAATTTGTGCCACTACTGTGCTATCAATACTGGAAGAATCTTTCATGCTTTCCATAATGGTGTACCTGGGGATACAAGTGGGTAAGGTGATGTTTTTGCTCTGTTCAGATCTGACCCCCTGTATGGAGTTCTCAGCCAGAGAACTCAGCTGAGTACATCTTTGGCATACAGATTAGTGGCTGACTTCTATACGTAGCACTCAGTCTCTGCTGAGAAGCTTGGCCTGTGTCTCTTGTGCTTGTCAGGTGAATCTAAAGAGCTGTGTTGCATCTCAGTCACACTGTGGATATGGCAGTTGGTCTTCACATCAAAATGACACTAGATAGCTTCTTTTTACAGACAGAGAACAAACTTATCCTTGAAAGAGATCCTTTATTTGCTAACTCCATTGACAGTAGGTGTTGTGTCAGCCTAAGGTATTTTTTTCTTCTTTCCAGAGCAGTTTCTGTGTAGTTCTACATCTATAACACCTCTTACAGATGCAGTTGGGCTAGGGCAAGAGCACCTTCAGTATTTGAGAACTAGGACAAATAACTGTTCAGTAGTTTGCTGACCTAGTTCTTGCTTTCTGCTCGTGTTCCTCCTGTCTGGGCCCTTGTCCAGGAAATAAACTGAAATTTCTACACTTCCTGCTCTTAAGATCATGAAGGCTTATCGACTCAGCCATGTTTCCTTCCTGTTCTTAAGGTTTCTTAAAGAAATGGAGTGTCTCCTATGATATTTAGAGATTCTTTCTGCAAACAGAAAGCACAGACAATGAATGCCAGGCTCACTGTTTTATGTTTAGGTGCTGTTGTAGGAAAGGTATATACATGTATGAAAGGCCCTTATGTAGAAAACAACACTGACAGGTCACCCCAGCACAGAGTTCCCTCTCTGGGCAGAGAATGTTACCAGTTCAGGTGGCCTCTTTGGTTGTTTCTCCTGGGGCTTTTTCAGACCTTGTTATTCTGTTGTAATTTTCCTGTGAAGACAACAATGGATGGAGTCTTGCATTCCTTCTTCTTTGCTATTATGTTCTTGTTTATGGTCAAAGAGGAAGTACCGCTTGTGCATGTGTCTGGTTATAAAAGTAATGTACATGCAAGCAAGGCCAACAATTTGTTGCTGGTACAATGCAAATCTTAACAGTGTGACTCAGTTTTTCTTTATGAACATCTGACTAATGATTCTGAGAAGAATGTTGCAGTTACATACACAGAAATGTTGCCAAACACAGCTAAAATTGTAACACATGGACTTTTTGGTTTCTGTCCCTTCTCTGTGATTTATTTTCACCCTTCTGTTGCTGTTCTGGGTCTTCAGGGCAGCAGCTTTGGCCTCCTGGATAGGATAACGGAGGTTATCAGCGCTGGGAATTGTGTTGGGAGGAGTATGATATTGATGTTGCCTGTTTCTTTTTCCTCTCTGTAGGATCCACTTGAGTTTCCTTGATATCATTGCTAATATGTTTTTATTCCTGTATTTTTTTCTTCATTGGTCTAAACCTTCAGGTTATCTCTGAATTTATTATATATGGTGCCCTTTATGTATTCATTATTCATTTATGTATTCATTAATGAGTTCTTTAGCTGTGGGGTCTCCTGGTGGCAAGGCTGTGTCCTGTCTTATATCCCCTGCCTGTACTCCTGTGCACTGCATCCTGCTCCTCTGCTGTTGTCATGCTAGGCCAGTATTTCTCAGCATCATTGTAAATTCCTCTTTCTGTGGAATATAACTAGAGGTTATATCACACAACGGTAAACAAAAGTAAATGGCATCTGGGCTGGTTAGAAAAGCTGCTGTCACAGCTGAACTGCATAAAAGCTGCAGTTCTTACAGAGGAAGCCTGATAAACCAGTCCTGGCCTTGTGGCTCGATATGGAGCTTGTGGGCTCCTACTGGCACTGCTGCATTTACAGGGCTGCATGGTTATGGTTTTCCTCTCATTCCATGTCCCCAGATCCCTGCATGTCACTTGCAAGTCTAGGAAGGACATTGCCGACCCTCTTATGATTCCAGGCTCTCGAGCAGGGGTAAATGATCCTGGAGGAATCCTATCTTTTCTATCTTACCTTGCCTTGTGGGGGGCCTGTGAAGGTGTGAGGGTAGCCAGCAGTACTTAACTATGATATACATCTAGCATTGCTTACTGGAAATGCTTCACATAATCCTGTGTTTTCTTTTTTGAATTTTGTAATTACAGTAAATGCTGCATTCTAGCCATGATTAAGGCAACCTGGAAGTCCAACTTCTTCTGTTTATGTGAAATTAAGCTTTTATTCCTGTTTTGTAATAAGATATTTTTGTAAGTGTAAACTTTGTGTCTGTTTCCTGGGAGGAATTATTTGCTAAATCTACTGTTGTTAAAGTTTTATGTTGTAAATTATTTTCTGAAAATAGTTTGACACGAAAAAATAATCTTCATTTTCCTGTAATGGTGCTGATAGTCACTAATCCAATGATTCAGCCAGTCCTCATTGTACTTATGAAGCAGTGTAGCTCTGTTACAAAGAATGATGGCAAATGCATGCTTCAGAGTAGGACCACAATACACTTTTTGTACTGAAAGTATTAGAAGGTAGGTGCTCCTCGTTGCCCAGCTCAATTGCAGGCTTTTTCCTCAACTCCATTGTGTGTTTGGGGGACTTTTCTGATTTTGAGGGGGTTTGTTTTGTTTGTTTATTTGTTTTGTTTGTTTGTGGTTTTTTGTTTTTTTGTTTGAGTTGAAAGAGACATGAATCACACACATACACCCTAACCCAAAATGGTTGTCTGAATGCACCAGTAAGTGGTGTTCAGTCGTGAAAAACAGCTAGCATGTATATTCACAAAATGCTTCCTGATTACTTGTAAGTTAACATGAAACATGTTTATGATCTTAAACGGTCTCAAACTTAGAATTTACATGGGAATGACTGTACGGTTAGACCACAGACAGCAGCAAAAACCTCTGTGGGGAACACAGTGGTACTAACAGAAAGTATTTTGGTCAAACAAACCACAGTGAGAGGATGTTTTGTGTGAGTCTCTAGGTCTAGGATCTGCAGACATTTTTATGGAGTTCAAGGTACAGCCCTACTTCATTTTAGCAGTATTCTGATAAGTAGACTTTGGATGTTTTGAAATCACTCCGTAGTCACAGGACAACAAAGAGTGAAAGATTAAGTTAATCTTTCTACTTTTAAATTGCATCAGTGGTGTCTTACAGTATCAGTGTCCTTGGTCTTGTTTCAGAATTCAAGATGATTTTGAACTGTGTTACCAGGAAAGAAATTTGTATCTGAAGGAGTGGCACTAAATGTAGAGGAGACTAAGTGTTCACATCAGCTTTTCCTAATTCTCAACAGTATTTGTCTTTTGGAGCTGAATTTATTCCCTGGCTATTGCATTAAGGAAGTAAAGTAATTAATAAGTATCTTTACCTGGTCTCATGTGGAACTTCAGCTACATGACTAAATCTGCTTCTATTTGGCATAAATTAGTTGCAGTCTAGCTGTGGTGGGTCTGCTTCTTTAAAAAGGAATCTGAAAGATGATGCACCATTTTTTTGATCCTAGAGTGATACAATTCTGTGGATGTAAATGCTGTTTCTGCAGTGTTCTTGCAGCATTTTTGCTACAGAAAAGTAGCAAATATTTAGTTGTCTGACTTGTGGCAAACCAACACTATGGCTTTTGAGGAGAGGGGTATGTGCTGCTTTCAGCTGAAGAAATGCCATTTCTGAGGGCAAGTGAAGCAGTAACTTTGCTTTGTTCTTGTTTTTTTACTAATATGGGAATGCAAGCATTTTGTAAACCAAACCTGTCAGCCACAAAACAAAACACTGATAAGCAAGCTCACAACCTTAGTGTAAATCTTATCAAGATTATCAAAACTAGAGAGAAGGTACTTCCAAAAACTGGGATGAGTGTCAGCTTTTTACAACCCAGGCTCAATTAAAATTAGTGATCCTGGTGAGGTGTCTGGTTTGCTGTGCCAGGTGTGGTCTGCCCCTGGTCAGCAGGTTGTAATAAAGGCCATGGTGTATGCCTATCTAACAATAAAAGGTCAGGGCCAACAAATAACTGCTAGTTTTTCATAGGTTGGGAAAATACTGCCTATAATATATGCAGTTACACGTTTGGGGGTGGGATGCTGCCCTTTGCCACCTTGTCCACGCTGTTTCCCCAGCAGAACTTTGAACCAGTGCAGTTGCGTGTTTGATGGAATTTGCATCCTTCGCGGCAGCTGATGATCTCATTCCCCTCCCTTGGTTAATGTTTTTCCACAGTCACCTGGAAGAGCTTGTGACAAACATCAGAGTGCCTTTGGGGCGGGCAGCTGGGAGCAGTGGAGCTGTTGATTGCCCAAACAGGGGAAAGTGGAGCTGCCCCCTCTGGGCACCGGTCAGACCTTAAATCTGCACAATGATGGCATCGAAATGAAGGCATGTCCACGCAGGCCAGTAAGAAGCACTGAAGGCAGCTGTCCTAATGATTTGCTGTTGAAAACTTGCAGCCTGAAACGTGCATATTCCTCTTTGGTTTTAAAAGCAGGGCTGCAGTGTTTGTTTTTGTACAGTTGCTCCTTGGAGCATTTTCTTGAGCAGTAAAAGATCTTGATTCAGTTTTTAGGGATTGTAACCCAGGCTTCCTAGGAGGAAGGGTAGGGTTTTGCTTGTGCCACTGGATTGCTGCTATCTTGGTGTCCTTTACATTCCCATGCAAAGATTCCCTCTGTAGAGGGGTAAAAGGAATGTAACCTCACTTTCGTGGTCTAGCTCAGGATTTTAGTGCCTGCTCCAAGTACTTTGGTTTCTTCATCTTCACCCAGTTTTGTGAATTCAATGCCCTTGAGGCAGTAGCTAAGTATGTATTCTGGATTTTCACTTAAGAGGAAAGTGATGTTTGATTTCAGTCTTTCACTTTTAGATCCCAAGTGTTACTAACATAGAAGAACTACATCTTTTTCTTGTTGGCAGCCGTGAGGCAAGTTGGTGTGAGTAGCATGCCATAGGAATAAAATCATGAAAGAGCAAAAGATGGGATGTTTCTCACTTGGAGAAACAGAGTAGTTTAATGAAAAATGAACCAAAAGCAAGTTTTCCAGGTCTGCTGTGGATATTTGTGGAATGTAACGTGAAGAGAACTTGAACTTCTGCTCTCAGTTTTGTATGCTTTTGTAACAATTCACTTGGTTTTGGTTTATTGAAGACTAGAACTGATTTACAGCAGTCATCCAGTCTGTAAGGACCGGACATTGTGCTCTGGGGGTGGGCCAACCTCTGACATAACTCTTAGCCCAGTTAAAAAAATGGGGTCCAATTTGCAGTACAAATTGGACAAATGTTGTAACAATGTAATGGGATCCTCTGAAATGGAAGCATTTTGATAATGCAGGCAGGCTGCTGGCTTGTTTCCTTTCTTTGGATCCAAATGCATCAGAATGTGCTTGATTGTTTGCCTCTGCAGCCTGCTGTGAAATAGCTGGGGCTGAAGCCACCAGTGACAGTTTACAAGTTACAAAGACAGCTTTTTGGCCACTGACCCTCTGCGGGAGTCTAATCTTTGTTTTGTAGATGCCTCTTTATCTAGGGAAATTACATGAAGAAAAGAGGTGTTGGATTACTTCCTCATTGTTCCTCACTGTTAAAGATGACCTCCAAAGAATTTTTATAGGCTGATTTGTACTTTTCCTTTAGGGTACATTGAGAAAACAGTCTTCTGTGAGAATTTCCTTCTCCCGTTCATACTTACCCTTGTTTGCTTTGTTTTTGACTGTAGCTTTAGAGAATATTTGGAATGTTAACTGTGAATGTTTAACTCTTGAATTGAAAAAGCTGAATCATTAAAAGACTGCTAAATAAATACATTTAAAAAATTAAAAATGTTAAAGTCCTTTATTTCAAGTTGGCCTTACAGTACTATTTGTGAGCTACTACTTGTGACAGAACCTCCGTACCAGAAGACAGTATTAGGAATACAGTGTGCCAAGAATATTGCATCTCAATCAGTATACCTTATTTCACTCAAGGTAGCCAAAATCAGCTGTTTCATAGGGAGAAAATTCCCCATCACCCTATATAGGCTGTGTTCTTTTCCCAGTCTGTCTGTCCATGGGTTGTAGTGGAAGTGCTCTGCCATTTGTACCTGTGCCGGCAGTTCTGGGAATGGAATTGTGCCTGTTCTGTTACTGAGAGCTTGCCTAAAACATCTTGGGATTTGGTGAAGTCTTACTGTTCGATCAGCTTTACCCCTGGCATGGCTGTGACTGTCATGGCACATGGACACAGGCAAGGCAGTTTGTAGATTGATGCAGCATCTCTTACAAGATTTTTTTTGGGCACTCGAGCCCTTTATTAAACATTAAGCATTTAATGAATGTTCTGAGAAATGTGTAGCCTGAAATTTTCATGATGGTCTTTTGTTCTTTTGATAGCTTAAGGTCTGTTAGGGGGAATGAGCGAATCTTAGGAGGAATCATCCACTGTGTATACATTGTTTATGCTGCTTTAATGGATACTTTGGGGGATGATCAGCAAGGAAAGAACATACAGTGGATGCCATTGCTTATTACCTGAACTGTAATGTTTCTGCCAGTAAGGCAATTGAGAGGGGATTGTAGGGGGAAGCAGTTTTCATTCTGCTTCCATGTAATAGCTACAGACAGAACTAAATGCCTTTTGACAATCATTCTCATGCTGCTTACAGGAATGAACATAATGCCAAGAGTGGAATACTGGAGAGATTGCTTTGTTTTGGGGAAGTGGGAGGTAGTCTGACCATCCAGGACTCTGTTTTATCCTCAAAAGGGAGTGACAGATCTTTTAAATTTAATTACAAACACTACCATTAGTGTGTTTTCTTTGTTTTACTGCCATATGTCATCATTTATCTTAGGCAGTAAATCAGTCCTTGTGCCAGGTGAGTTCTGGGAGGTTAGAAGGGCTGCAGTGCTTATCCTAGGGAGTGTCATGCAGAGAACAATAGCATTATCCCGTGGTGATTAAGTTTGTGTAACTTGTCTTTCCTTATCATCTTTAAGAGTGAAGCAGTGTCCTAAATATGCTGTAGTTGTGGATGTTGACATTGCACAAACTGCAGTGAATGCTGAAATAATACTGCCTGCCTTCTAGTTGTGTTTGGAAAGATGGCAGGGCTGAGCCTCAAACTGGCACTGACTGTCCTCCTGTGGGGTTGGCTGCTGCTGAACTGGGGTGCAGGGAGCAGCTGAGGCTGCTCTAGGGGTGTGTGACAAGGCAGCAGCACACTGAATTGACTAAAGCCTCATTTTGTGTTTATAGGATGTGTTTAGAACTCTGCTTGCATTAAACTGCTAAGTCCTTTCTAAAAGCTGACGGAGCATTTAGAAGTTTTCTGTATTAAAAAACCCAACCGACCAAACTCTGTAGATGCTTTTCTCAGCTTATTTTAAGCACAGCAGGCACTCACTGATTCATCTACATGCTGATATTATGTATGCAATCATTAAGTAGATTTTAAGTCATAATAGCGACTTCCTATTTAAATGGAAGCTAATTTTAATGAAACCTTTAATTTGCATGCTGCAAAAAATGTTGAAGGACTTCATTTATAAGATTTATAATCTCAATGAGACAAAACAATATTTTCCAAGACCTCAAGTGTTCTGTAGCTTTCCATTTTCTAGTTTTTGTTCTTGTGAACTGTGTAGTCTTGGACAGAATGGGGCAGTAAGTATCCTCACAATGGTTCAACCATCATCTTCTGGTTAGATGCTACTGACCATATTTAGATTTCCGAATTGCTTAGGAAAAGGTCACTGGACTCTGAGTCACAAACTTTATGATAGAACTTTAAAGACCACCTATGCCTTTCCTGTTCATAATCTTCACTGCTTTCTTTCACTTGTGAACAAATATTTCAGGCTATTTGCACTTCAGTGTTGGCACCTTCCAGTTGCGGTCAGTCAATAGTACATTCTTTAAAAGAAGTAAAACCCAATAGTTATGCTTTTGGATTAGCTTTTGTCTTGCTTACCTTTGCATGCTCATTTTGGGCAAGCATATTTAGCACTATGAGGATCCTGCATGAGTGACATGAAAGCATCTTAGTTCACTGAACAATCCCACTGTAATTTCAAAAAACAACAACATCTATTTCTGCGGAGCTCTGAAGATCAGCTTTACTGCTGAATGCAAATCTGACTTGCTGGAGGTGAAATGCATCTTTTATTTTTAACCTTAGTGCTTGGCAGCAATGGCTGGTGAAGTAAATCCTCAAGGCCTGATGTAAAAGTCTCTTGACATTCCTGTATCTTCTTGTATTAGAAGAGCCTTTCACAAGCATCTTGGCCAAATGTGGTTCAGCCTGTTGTGTGGCTGTACTGTGTCCCAGAGCATTGCTCCCACAATGTCACAGAGGTGATGTAAGGACAGGCATTAGGCAATATTGGTGGCAACGCAGCACACAGTGGCAATGCTATTGCTTAAATCTGGCTGGAAGAAGAACTAGTAAAACTTGATGGTTAAACGTCTCATGAAATTGCCCAATCTGGGGAGCTAACTAGGCCTGTTTCTACTGACTGACTACCTGTTTGAAATGTGTGGAATAGCTGGCAGGAGGTGTGCCTGTGTGTAACTGTTATTTATAAAGCAGCTGCTCTGCTTACTTGCATTTTTCTGGTTTTAGCTACAGCTTCATACTGGTTCAGTGTACTTGTTGTGGTCTAACCCCAGCAGGCAACTAATACCCACTCTGCCCCAGTGGGGTGGGAAAGAGAATCATAATAGAGAGAACCTGTGGGTTCAGATAAAGACAGTTGAATAAGTAAAGCAAAAGTTGTGGATACAAGCAAAGCAAACCAAGGAATTAATTCACCATTTCCCATGGGCAGTCAGGTGTTCAGCTATCCCATCCAAAACCAGTATAATACTGTACTGAAATTGTCTCTTACAGATTATTAAGATCTCCATTAGCTTAATTTCAAAATGTAGTTGTTGTTGTGTACTTTTTTCTTTCTTACATCAGTTTTGCCAAATGGCAGTGTGATTATGTCTTCATGTTTCTTACATAAAAATAGAATTGTGATTTGGCTGCTTGAAATGACAAAACCAGTCAAGATTTCAGTTCTGTGGCTTTTCTGAATATTTGTTCCTGCTCTTAAAATCTACTTGCTCATCTCCTTACCTGAGCTTCCTGTGTAATGTTGTTAAACTTCCTCTTAATTCTCCTGTGGCTCTTGTGTTTACCGAGTAAACAGCTGTGGCCCTTTTAGATGTTAGTTCTCGGATGGAGGTTGCTGACCCTGTAGTGGAGGTAGCAGGAAGGTGGGGCTACCACCTGCTCTACTGTCACATTGTCCCCTTACCATCCTGGGTGATTAAAGCAGTGTGCCATACTGAACTCAGACAACTTGAGGTATCATTTATTTCTGCAGTCTCTTACTGGCTCATTAGCAGCTGTCTCCTCTGAGGGCTGCCAGGCAGCTGAGGGGATATAATATTACAAACTGCTGCGGCAAAATTGACTATAGCCCATTTGTCAGAGCTGAGAATTATCTTGCAGTGATGATATGTAAATGAAATGAGTTCCTGTAAGGACAGAATACATTATTTATTGGCTTTTTGGAGGTGACATTGTATTACAAAACTGCCAATATCAATTCCCCATCTTATATTTTTAATTTTTTCTCCTACATTATGAAAAATTTCAGCATATTTTATTGGGCACTAAAATTCCAATTTAATTATGCATACTGGCAAGTTAAAACTTGTTAGATGGGTCAACTTAATGTTATGTGTTAGTCACATCAGGGCACTTAGGTGCTTCAGTAATAAGAATGATACCAGGTGATAATAGATCATCATTCAGAAGCCTCAGCTATGGTTCATTCTCACAGTACCTTCTGATGCTTTCTGGCACTCAGATTGCCATGTTCTCTGGAGGTTGTGCCTCCCAAGGCTGCCAGTGTCAAACAGGTCTCTCTGAACTGGCTGCCAAAGTGACACCACACAGGGATGTACAGAACAAATGGATAGCCAATAATACCCTTGATGAGGACTCACATTAACAGTTGTCGTCAATTTTCTGTACATTTGATCAAATCCTTAGCGTTTTGAGGTAAATTTACCCTGAATCCTTTTTGTGGTGTTGTACATATAAAGTGCAGTTAGTTTTCTGAGTAGAAATCATGGGTTGTTGTTTTCTGGGAGATTTACCTGTTTCTGATTGCTCTGATGGAATGAACAATGTTTAAATTTGTCTGCTCTAATTCCTTGCACAAGTAAAGGTACAAACCCATTCCTGGCAGTGTTTGTGACCATGTTAATTTACGCAAGGGAAGCATAATCACTGTGTGTACTACTGCCCTCCTTGCAGTCTGTCTAAAATTAGTTGCTACTTGAGCTCTGCTTGAGCTTTGCTTGATTGCTATTACTAGTACTTAATGTCCTAGTTTTGGTGAAACCAAAACCAAGTCTGGATGATTGAGCTTGGGTATGAGCTTCATACCTGCAAAAATACAGTAATTACAGAGTACCTGTGATAAGTAGTTTGTTTCTAAATAATATCAACAGCCTGCTGCTTGCAGTTTTGTAGAAATTATTTATAAAAATTGGCTGTGGTTTTGTAGATTTACTGTTTTAGGAAGCTCACTTTCTGTCATCCTTCAAAGTTGTGTTTAACTTGTGTTAGGGTATGAAACTGTTAGTAGTCTCAAGATGAGAATTCGTTATCCAGCAGTGTAGAAATCTGTGTAATTGATCCTGTGGGATTTTGGGCACATATAAAAACAGTTTTTGTATCTGTTTGGTAGCTTTTAAGCAAGCTGTCCTTCCAGCCAACTTTTGCACTCTTCTTTTTAACTTTAGTTGAGTTACACAAACCATTTGTCTTTCAGAGCCAAGACATAATCAGCCAAACTGAACCAAGAGGAAAGAGAATATTTGAGAAGGCTTCCAGCATCTCATGAATGAACTAACGGAACCCGATAATGCTGGTTCTCCAGAGCCAGGTCTGCGGCTCAGAAAACGACACATGTCTGACACTGCAACAACACAGGCAGCCTTTGAAGAGGACAGCTCTCAACAGAGGCTTCTTCTAGAGGAGCCACCACTGTCTTCTGACCAGGAAAATGTAAGTCATATGATTGATTGCCTGTTAGGTTTGCTAGGAAAAGTGAGTTCTGGCATAACTGCTTCAGTGTTTTAAATAGCTTTCAGAAATGTGCACCAGGAGCCTACAACCTTTTTAATGCCTGCTAAGTAACTGTAATAGTACCAGGAAGATTGCAGAAGTATTCAGTTGAGTTTATAGGAACTTGGGTGACAAGACTTGGCATAATTAGTTCTACCAGCTTTTATGTTTTTATTTTATCCTCAAAGAGATGGGACTTGTACTGCTTTGTGTTCTGCTGAGATGGTGCTCATAGGAAAAGATTTTTGTTCTATAATTTTCAATTAATTATAAGTGAAAAGAGAACTATTGGCTCTGGCTGCATGTAATCACAACCTTGGCTAATTGGTATATTTTTGATGATTAGGACAGAAAAATGTTTGTAAGCATTCTTGCTGGAATTAGACTGAACAGTGCATGACATCCTATCTTGGACAGTAGCCAGTAAGACTCACAAGGAAGAGCAAAAAGATGGAGAAGCAACTTGTGTTACTTGCCTAGGATGGCCTCCCAGTCTTTAGCAGTTGGTGGCTCCCAGATTTTCTGAGCCAGTGGCAACGTCAGTAGATTTTTGGTGTGTGAACCTTTGTTAATTTCAGCAGCTACAACATGCAGAAGGGCATCCACAGCTTAATTAGGTTTTCTACAAAGACAGCGTCCAAGCACTGGACTAAAGTACCTTCTGGTTAGAGAGTTCCAGAGCTGTAATTAATGCTTCTCCCAGGATATATTCAGATGGATATCAGCATAGTTAAGTGGAAGAGGCCTTCATCTTAGGCTCACTATCCAATTTATCATGGATTAATGAGTTTACTGTATCAGCTCAGTCACAGCAACTCTGTGGTTTTAGCCAGCAGCAAAAACATGCTGGTGCTACTTAATGTATGTTGGGCTGTGGCTGTAATTGCATTTGCCACAAGTTCTGGGTATTTGCATGGCCCACTGTCATGGATCAGCTGACATGAGAACTGGTATTTGCCTTCTCAGCTTGATGAGTTGGAGCCCTTACAGAATTTAGTTCCGAGCATTCTTGTAATGAGAAGTCAGGATTGGTATTCATGTCTAGTCATCCAAGCCAATGCACTCACAGTTGTACTGCTATAACTTCTCTAGGACATTCTCAGTATCCTGATAACGGAAACACCCAGAGACTTTTTCCCATTTTGTGGAAGGTTGTGAAGAATGTGTTTAAGGTGCAAAATCTTGGCCAAGACTGGCTAGAAAAAGAAAAGTTGGGTTGTCCTAGCAGATACTTTGAATTTCCATGTTTATCTATGGTGTATTTGGGATCATCTGCTTTGAAGGCTGTTTTCTGTCTTGCCTCTTGACTTTTCTGGTTGAGTAATGACAGTTAACTGTAGCCATGGAATACCCAAGGTAAAAAGTCCATAATTGCTTGTGTGCTTTTATTCTTTCTGTACATTTGCTTAGCTGAACAGGAACTATCTGGATGAATCAGTGTTTCATTCTAATACTTTGGCAATGAAATGGTTGAAATACTTCCATTCTCTCTTTTAGGCATTCGGAGCACATGTTGTCTTTTGATTTTTTTGCTTTCATCCATGCAAAAATGTTTGTGGGTTTTTTTTGTTTTGGCTCACTACAAATGTTTGGCTTTCTTGTGTTTGATTTCTTTTCTCTTTTCTGGTCTTCTAAAGTGCTGTCACAGAAATTTGTTTTTGTCATTTGGGCCTTGCTGTTCTGTCTTAATCTTCATCACTTTCTCTGCCATACATGGCCTTCTGCTTTTTTGGGTTTTTTTTCATTCTTTTATTTCCATCCTCTGTGATTTCTTGGGTTTGTTAGTATGATGTCTTGAAGTTGTTTTTTTTTGTCTTAAAAGCCTGAATAATTGATGCTTCTAATGGATCATCCCAAAACACTTTGCTGTCAAAAGCACCAATATTGTCTTGCCAAATGGCCTTTATTATGTGGTATTCCGCAGTGTTCCAAATAATCTGGAAAAAACATTGTGCTATGTATCTTCCTCTGTCTCGTGTAAGCCTCGGCACAGCTGTTGCTCAAATGTCAGCTCAGATTCACTGTTCTGCTTTGCTGTGCATTCTGGCTCTGTCCAGCTGTCTCAGCAGAGAGACCTATTAGTTCATTAGCATGACTTCTAAGTTCAAAAGCCTGATTTTCCTCTGGTCTGGAAGAGGTTCATGTTTAGGTAACAGTAATGTAAGGATACTGTTCTTGGCTAGGTGGCAATAGTGCTCAGGCTAAACATAGCCTTATAAAAGGTCTCAAGTAGTGCCCAATCCATCAGTGCTCTAGTACTAAATGCAGCCACAATGGAGTTGATGGATGAAATTCCGTGTTGGATGAGGAGAGGGGATGAGGGCTGTGTAGTGTCTTGACAGTAGAACCACCATCATCATTTAATATTCTTTTAAATGCTTCTACTTAGGAAAAGCTTTTATCATAATAAATATGCATTCTAAAATGCACTGAGCCTAGGACTTGAGGTATTAGTGTAAAAATATGTGTATTTTTATCCTGTGATAATATGGCATTGTTTATTTTCTCAGTGCCTCCTATTACCCTGCTTGTATCATTGCTGCTCTGTACTTATGTAAAATCTTCTCCAAACTCTCCTATACAAGATTCCTTTCCCTACTTGTATATCCACTTCCTGCTCCACTTGTAGAAGTAAGCAGTCTCAGCTCTTAAGCAGTAGTAGTTGATGAATTTTTGATGAATTTTTCAATAGTCTTTTCTAAGAAGGAAGGCATGGAAGCATGTCATTATGTTGTTCAGAATTAATTTCCATCTTCCTCACAGCTTGCATTGTATACTATATACTTCTGATTTTGATGGGCCAAAATATTGGTCCTCATAAGTAATAAAGCATTTTTTTGCTAAGAAAATGAAGATGATATTAAGAAATAAGATTTACTCCTAAAAGGCTGTGTTTTTTTTCTGAGGCTTTAGACCCTGGCACCAGTAACCTACTTGTGGGGTTGCCTAGCTGTTTCAAGTTCCTACTTTCTGTAAATTAATTCAGTAGATACATGTAGCAAAGAATTACTAGCCATATTGAACATGCTTATTCAAAATAGTAACAATTACACAGCTGCAGTCTTCTATCAGTGCTGTTAATCTGCCAATTTCGTAGGGATTCCTATGAGAAGATAGAAATCATGTAACATCAATATCCTTTTTATACCCAAACCTCTCAGTCTGTATTTTATTCCATAACTCTCTGTTCTCTCCTAGAGTGCAAATATGTCCATAGATTATCCCCTCTTCCCAGTACCAGTTTTAAGGACTAGATACGCATCTTGATGTCTTCAAACGTGGTG
This sequence comes from Cinclus cinclus, assembly GCF_963662255.1. Taxonomy (NCBI): domain Eukaryota; kingdom Metazoa; phylum Chordata; class Aves; order Passeriformes; family Cinclidae; genus Cinclus; species Cinclus cinclus. Next base: position 29,061,843 of record NC_085049.1, read on the forward strand.
AAATTAGTGTAGTGGCAGGTGAGTGGTGAGCCTTCTGTGACTTGGAGACAAATAGTAGCCATTTGTCTACATGATAAGCACTTGATGATGAGAAAAGGATCAAGCAAGCTGCATAATTCTTCTCCTTCCTTCAGCAGTTTAAACCTTTTTTTTTCCTGGTTTACACTGTGTGCTGATAAGGCATCTTTCAGCAGGTGCTTCCCTCCTGTAGCATCCTGGATTGCTTTGCCTTTGGGACAGCATCCTTTCTCCTGTCCTAGCGTTTCTGTGTCTTAACTGCCTTTGTAATTCCAGCAGTGTTAGTTCCTAAAGAAATCTCCTACTGTGACTTTGTTAAGCTGACACAATCAAATGCATGTGACTTCTTACCATGTGATGAATGGGCTCTTTATGCAGCCCGAAACCCTGTGCTTGACTCTTTCCTTTTGTACTTTAACCTGTCAGTGACAGGAGGTAAACAAAAGAACCATTTTCTTTGCCTTTGTTCCAGTCATGGGTTTTCCCTGTGCTTGGATGATGATTCCTTTTATCTTCCATGCAGTTGTCCAGTGTGGAACCAAAATGTTCCCATAAGGTGGAGACCTGATGCTTTGAAGTATTTGATAACCTGCAGTAAGGTTCTGGGAGGAGGTTTGTGTAGCACTCAAGTCGTCTGAATGGGCAGAAGAAATTTGGGTAAATACTCCTGGATTGCTTTTCAGGGAGTATGGGCTTTGACAGGAGAACTTAGTTGATATCTGACAGATTTTGTGACATCTCCATGTACCTACATGAGTCTTTCTAGAGCATAAGTACCAAAGGGACTTGAAGGAGGAAGGCAGAAGTATGTATTTCATACAGAAATTCAGAATTTCAGGTACAAAAGAGAATTTTTAGAGTAATTGAGGGTTAGGAAATGACTCAAGGCTTTTAACTTGAATCATAGAACTTACTCAAAGCCTTTTCTGTTACAGAACTGCTTGTGTTACTTACAAAAGCAGACTACAGACATACTTTTTGGTATTACAGAAGGATGCATGCAAATAAATGGAACTGTCTACTTGACTTTCTGGTGCATGCCAGCTGAGTGAAAAAGACAGGTGAAGTCTCAAAAGGTCGAAGGGAGACATTTGAGTCAAGAACAGTCTTTCAGAGTTTACAAATATTAGCTCAAGAATGTGTGAAATTTCATCCTTTGTAGATCTGCTTGCAAGTTTCAAACCATTTAGCTTTCCTTTCAGTCTGGCATTTTTCTCTTGGTTCTTTGGGGTTATAATTGAAATCTTGTCATTTGCTTCTGTGTTTGCCTTCTTCCTCCAATGCATTGCAAGTTTTGTTAGTAGATGGTGAATGGAAGACGCCTGGAAAAATCAGGTTTGAGGTCCCACCAAAGCACATTTCCTTTCATTTTAAAGTTGATTGTGTTCAAATGTCGTTGTTCTGTAGATTTCTTTATCACCTCTTCCTTTCCTTTATTTTTTGCAAGTTTTGGGAAGAAATGTTATTTCTTTGAAAGCATGTGAGTTGACATTTTGCTTCAGATCAAAAGATCTTAACATCTGCATTTCTCCTTCACTTGCTGTTCTAAGAACTGGAAGTAATGTGAATTTTACTCAGACTGCTAGTCACTGAAGTGAGTGCTTGAATATAGTGATTTTTTTTTTTTTTTTGTACAGCAAAGCATTTTTGGATACACAGAGCAGAATATCCCCCAAGTATTCCCACTTAGACAGTATGAAGACAATGGGACATGTTTATGGAGATGGTTTCCAGGCTCCACAGGCCTGAGTTGGTCAGATGTTGGTGCCTCCCTCACTGGCAGTTGATGTGCCTGGGTTTGCCTGGGTTATGAACAGACTGTCAGGGCTTGGAAGTCTGCAGAAAAAGCAAACTGGTGATCCAGTCAGCCATGTGTGGGCAGTGCCCAGAAGGCTGGTAATGTGTAGGAAATGACCATTCTCAGTGTCTGCTCTGTCTCCTAGAAAACTCTCTCTGAAGTACCAAGGAATTTGTCCTAAGTGATGGCTGTTGAGTTGCAGCTGGATTCAACTGTGCCCTATTTCTGTGGAGTTTGTGCTTTGGGAGGGGAAGTGTTGGTGCTGAGTTTGCTGCCTGCCAGCAGGTTTTGTAACCGTTGCTTGCTGTGCTGTGTGTTGAAACTAGGAGAGGGAGGGAGTATTTCTGTTTATAATTCACTGGCACAACAGTTTCCTTGGACAGGGGTTAGATTCCAAGGGTTTTGCCTTTGTTATCCTGGAGATCCTATCTGCCTGATTTGGGCAGCTGGGGGGGGGGGGGGGGGGGGGGGTGTGTTGACCTTTTACAGTGATATAAAAGAAAAAAATAGTGTTCTACTGGTGAGTTAACTTGCATCTTCCTCCAACTGTTTCAGGTTGATCGACTCTGCTGTTATGTTAAGTTCAGCAGTACATTTCCAAGCTCTCTTTGTTTATTTTTGTAGCAGAGCGTTTATTTTTCCATAAGCCCAGCATGCTTGTTTTCTTTTTCTGCTATCAGGATTAACAAGGGCAGAGGAGCAGAAAATGGCACAGGAGACTCTTCTGCAGTAGAAAAAATTTCTGAGCACATGTGGGCATTGAGGCCTTGGGCCCTCATCAGATACTGGGCATTGACAGAAAATCAGTAGCTGCTGCTGCTCAGAGATTCAACAGACACTTTTCATTTGAAGATATTTAAGAAGGGAGCTAGTTCTAATCAGAGTGTTCTCTAGCAAGGTTGCTGAAACAAAAGTGTGACTTTGTCCTAGGACTCACTTTGCTAAATGAGTTTGGAAATGTTAGTGCTTGTTTTTAATGAGTGCCAGAGAGCAGTCGCCCATGACCAGTTGTGTAAAGCTGTTTTCAAGTTCCAATATTAAATGGACTGTATCTTTTGTAAGAAGGTGACCTACAAAAGAAAAACACTGAACTCCAGGAACTTCCAAGTGCTTGACATTTTGACCAACAGGCCTGAAAGGTTTTTGGCACTGTGCTAATGAAAGATTTTTTTTTTTGGTCTAGTTACAGCAAACGCAGCTTTGCACACCCTGCTTAGAGGGTGGATGTAGTCAGCCTCCTGGAAACTGTGGTGTGGCTGTGTTTACAAGTTTATCAGGGAGAATGTGAATTCTAAAGAACAAAGCTGTTATTTTAAAATAACTTCGTATGTGCAGAAGTTAGGGGAAGTCAGGAAAAATTTTATAATGCTGCCTGTTTCTAGTTTATTTCTTACGACTCAAAGAATATAAGTTGATGAAATTCTGAAAAATGTGCAACAGGCTTTTAGGAGAAATGGCATATCAGCCATTGCTGCCACTTATTGCTGCTTCCCCCTTACAAAGTTCTGGTTGATAAAAGGTCAGTCGACAGAATGGACACAGAGGAGTTACTGCTGAGAAAAAGCAATCTGGCCAGCTGAAAAGGATGTTACAGAACTGCGATTAGAAAAATAACATTTTTATATGGTAGCCTTGAACGTGTCTTGGCCATTATGCTGAAAGCTCTCATGTTTCTGAATCTGGCACACTGCCCCAAGGAACATAAAATTACTTGAATGTCATGTTAAGCACTATTAATCATTCATCTGATGAGATCAAGATAAACAAGAAAAAACTCAGTCGTGTCTAGGCTTTGTGACTTCAGTTTAATGTGGAGGATAACAGTGGTACTATAAATGCAACAGCATACATTCTGTAGCTTGAGATTTAAGAAGAAAATAATGTATAAGTACCGTTTTATATAATATGCTGTGACTCAGTGGTAATCAAGACATTTGGTTTTTCTGAGCTATCTTGCCTGTGTCCCTACCAAGGCACAGAGTTTTGTCAGGGCACTGATCAAGAAGACAGTGGGGGTGTGTCTGCCAGCAGCTGAAGGAAGCAAGAATATTAGAACAGATTCAGACTGCATCATGCTTTGAAAATTCCTGTGATGGTACTGGGCACTGGTGACCTCTTGGTGGTGAATTGGCATAACAGACAGTTGAACTTGGAGACATGGCAGTTCATTAACTCCAAAGCTTAATACTACATTAGGTATGTGCCTGGTCAGTTAGACTCCTGGGTAAGTGAGTAGTGACTGTGTCTGAAAGAAACTCTAATACAGAAGACTTGTGCACTTTCTGGAGTTTAGGAGAGTTTTATTGCAGTTGCTAGTTGTCCTGGTTTTGACGGGGATAGCAGAAAATTGTACTGGCTGGTACAGTTCTGTGGTTTTGGATTTAGAATACATTGATGACACACTGATGTTTTAGTTGTTGCCAAGCAGTGCTTACCCTTTTAAGTGTCTTATGCTCTGCCAGTGAGGAGAGGCACAAGAGGCTGGGAGGGAACATTGCCAGGGCAGCTGAGCCCAGATGGCCAAAGCGATATTCCAGACCATGGAACATCGAGCCCAGTACATGAACTGGGCTGGGGGGAGCTGGCTGGGAGCTGCTGGTCTCTGCTGGGGGATGGGATGGGCATTGGTCAGATGGAGGTGAGGGAGAAGATGACCACTTTTTACAGAGTAAAAGGTGGCTCCATTCAGATTTCATTTATATTTTAGTTTGCACTCTCAAATGAACAACACTGATGACACTTTCTGAAGTGATGAACAAGAACTTGTTTGTTACATATGCACGGAGCAGTCATGTGCAAATTCTGAAACTTTCTAGAAACCTTTAAACTGACATCAAGAAACCACAGACCTCAAGAAAAGACACTTTGCCTGAAGTCCATTGAACGTAACTTAGTCAAAAATCAGAAAGATGTTTCTGGAATCTTTTTCTGCAGTTATGACTTGACTTCTGACAGGCTTTTCCATCGTAAGGACATTTTTTGAACAGATTTGAGAGTAATACTATAGAAACTGTTAGTCTGTGTGAGAAGGATAAGCTGTTGTAGTAGACAAGAGAAACATGTTGCATTTCCTAGAGCAGCTTTTACTGCACTTTTCTCTGTAACAGGATATTTGGCTGTGTGATCTGACCTTTTTGGACTGCATTCAGATGAGAAATTCTTGTACCAAATGTAAACTTCTTTTACCTTTTATGCTGTTGCTATAAAAGTGAAATTTTACTGCTGAACTTACTTAATGATCAGCACTGTGCAATTGAGCTCTTGGGTTTCTTGCTCTTTGTTTGCTCTGGTGCTCTAAAGTCTCGGGTTTGATATCAAACCTTTTTGATCCCCACCAAAATATACTCTGGAATTTTTGCTTAGGTTATGATCTGTCCCTGGAAGTGTGTTGCCTGGTTCTCTGATTTCTACCTTTTCATTTACATTCTTGTCTGTCACCGTTATCACAAAAGAAGCTGTAGCACTTAAGAAAATAAAGTGAATATGGATAAACCGGTAAAGCTGGTTCCTCTGGATAATTTCACTTGTCTTTCAGATGTATTTTATTCCCTGGTACCAGTTAGTCAGCTCAGATTTTGTTTATGCATGTGTTGGATATTTTCCATCTCATAGAAATGAGAGACTGGTTTTTGGTAGCTTCAACAATTTGTGAATTTGCAAAGGGAGTAGGATTAAAATGGTAACAATTGCTTGACATTTCCATAGAGTTGAGTGTCCAGACCTTTTAGAGTGTGAGCATCCAGAAGCTATGATTTTGGCTTATTGTGAAAGACTGACTGTAGGTATTGCTGCATGTGTGCAGCAGAAGAGTGATAGCTGCTGATTGTAACAGGTTTGCTTGTTACAAACCAGGGGGTTTATTTAAAGATACTCTAAAATGCTCTGAAGACTTCACAGAATTACTTAAGTCATATCTGAGATGCTTTAAAAGAAGTTGAGTAAATTAGATGATGTAAAAACATCTGAAACATCAGCCAAGTGAAAAATCCCTTTGGCCTGTGATCTTCAAAGGCAAAAGTTATTCTTGAAGCACTTAATTCAGGACATACCATAGCTCATTAAAAGTGGGAGTATCAGAATTTTCTTCTGGGCTCTCATTTCTTGCACAGTCTTAGGCAAGTGATATTATTTACCCAATATGTTTCTCATTTCAAAATGTGATTCTGTGGGTAGGACTTAGAAATAGTTGAAAACATGTCCTAAAAGAATGTGCTTGCTTATGTTGTTATGGTCTAGAATTACTTGTGAATTTCTGCTACAATCAGCTGAAGAGGAGAAAATATGTGGGTCCCGAGATAGGAAGGAACCAGTCACAGTGGAAATGTTACAATAAGCCTTCAGAGTAGAAGAGTGGAGTTCTTTCCTTTCAGTCACTGCCTTAAGAACTGAAGGTCAGACTCCTTCAGACTTCCAAGTGAAAGCTGGTGTTGGTGTTGTCCTTCACGGTAGATTTCTGGCTTTCAGCAAGCACAGTTTACGGCTCTTCCCAATGGGATGTTACGGGAGGGAGTCAAGGGAGGATGGTTGTTCCAGAAAAGGCCTCCTTTTGCTTCTGTACCAAGAAAAGGACTAAGAAGCTGAGCTTTAGGGTTTTTTTTCCCTTGAATACTAATTTTGCAGTTTAATGGCAGGAAGGAGATAGTAAAATCAATTCCATTTTTTGGCAGTAATCTGGACTGTGTAAATGATATGAATTCCTTTTATCACCAAAAGAAGCTCAGTAATGATTTGTTTGTTGGCACAGGGCCAAAATGCAGGGATTTTGGACTAGCTCAGAAATAGCTGTGCTCTTCAAGCTTTACAGTCTGTTCAAATTTAAGCCTTCCCATGATTCTAGAAATCGGAGTATGTGCAGAGGGGGAAATGAACATTTTTTGGCTTTGAGTCACTGGGCAGACTGCAATGAATACAGGCTTTGATTCTGTAAGGGACCTTTTTTTTCCTTCAGTACACCCAGTTGTGTAAATTGAAGGTTACTACCTTGTTCACCCCATTGGAGCTGGTTATTGTGTGCTGCTGGGGGAGGGAATTCTAGAGTAGCTGAAAGGCACAGCAGTGCTCCTTCTGTCAAATGCACTGGAACTTAAATGCCAGGCTTGCTTTTCCATAAGGCACACTCTTGGAAACGAAAAGTTCTTTTGGCTTCTAAATTGTGCAGACTGTCATGAGCATCTTTGCCAGACCTCCATGGCAGGGTATTTACACTAGTTGATTTTTAAAGTTGCCTTCTCACCCAACCCATTCTATGTTTCCATGACTTTGAGTTAATTATTTATGATATTGAAAACTGGAATCCTAGAGAGCTCCATTAGTAGAAAAAGCCAGTAAAATTGACGGTGTGGGGAAACAATGTCAGTGAATGTTGTTGAGTCAGAATGAAAGCAAATTTGCTTTTCGTTCCTGTGCCTGATAGGAATTGTGCCTATTATAGAAGGATATTAAACCTATTTGCATCTTACTATTGCCTGGTGCCTTTCTGGATAGGACTAATGGGATAACCTAGGTAGAGTGAATGTATTTAATACCATCTTTTTCTGCTGGAGAATCTGCTTAGAGCTGGTCTATATAACAATCATTGCTGTAAAATACAAGATATTGTTCCGTGGAGTTGTTCACTGGAATGATAAATGAAGGTGAGTAGACAGTACAAGGGACATAGGTTCCTAAACAAGACATTGTTTAGGCAATCAAGTTTTCCTAGTGTGTACAAATGGAGATCACACATAAAACTTGAAGGATGTGTGCTGTGTGTTACATACCAGAAATTGCATTCTGGGTAAGCAAAATCGATTCAAGAACTTGGTAAGAAATTGAGTCAAGAGGGATGGGACCTCCTCCTTAAAAGATGAAGCTTCAGTGACTACTGCAAGGCTTGAGTACAAAACAGATATGAACCTGTCATTACTCCATCAAAACCCAAAAAAATATTGAAGGCTCTGACTAGCTCACTGTAGGCTGGAAGAAGTCTCCTTTTATTTATTCAGAAATGAAAATTTTAAGCAGCTTATTGAGTTAACTTGACAGAAATAGTTAATAAGGCTTGACACCAAGGAGAGAGCTGTAACGTGGGACAAATGCACAGCCAGCTCCCATCCTTGGCTTGGAAGTTCAGGGCATTAATCTCAATGTCACTGATAATAATTTGTAGATAAAGTAAGTGAGGATATATACCATATCTCATTTTGGATGGTATTATTGATACATCATCTTGATTTTTAAAGTTGTTAACTATGGTATGGGAATAGGACAAGGGAAAAGTGTTCTGGGAAATCTGGAGATGGCCAGTCTCCCTCTGTGCTGACTCTGGAGCTTTCTTGGTGTGGCCATGTGGTGCATGGCAGCTCTCTGCCTTAAGTCTGAAGGGTGCAAAAAGCTCCTTCTCTCCTTCCTAGCTTCCTCCAATTTGTTTACCTTGGAAGCTGAAGTGTTGAATGGAGTCTCTGATGGGCCATGAGCATTGCAGGAAGCAAACAGGAATGTAGAATTTCCATGGCCCCCTGCTTTTTTCCTCCTTGGGAAGCTAGAGGGTATCAAAATATGCAGATGATGTGATAAGTCATGATAGAGCAGAAAGCTACCAAACTGTTCCTGTAAAGTTATTAATGATGTCTACCAGCCTCATATCCCAGCTCAGTGGATTATTTTAGTTTTCCTTTTCATAATTCCCTTGGTACACTCTGAGGATATGAATGTTTCTCTTTATTTGAACTTTGCTTAAAACTCTGATCCCTGTTACTGATTTTCTTTGATAACTTGCCTTTGTCTAACTGGCTGAAGTTGCATAGTAATTTCTGAAATACCTTGAAAAATCAAACAAATGAGTAAATTCCGGTACTGGATTACAAGCTGAACAGAAGTGTCAGTTAAACAGAATAGATTTTCGTATTTGGACTGCAAATCGAGGTGAAACATTTCTAACAAGGTAAATGGATTCCTCTCCTTGGCTTACCTTTTATTACCCTGAAATGCCAGGTACATTATAGAGGCATTAACACCGACACAGTGACATTGAAACATAAAAGAGGGAGTAATCCTTCCCTAGAGGTGGGAAGTCTCAGACCCCATATCTGGGATTTAATGAAGCATGACTTAGAGGAGCAGTGCTGGCTTCCAAACCTGCTGGAAACATACGCAGAATGGATTAGACATGAGTTGTTCTCAATGCCTAAGAATGAAATAATTTTTTTGCTTGTTCTTCTGAATTATTTTCTCAGTGCTGTACAAGGAGAGACTTCTTCAATTGCCAAGACTGCAAATCATAGTTTTGTATGGAAAGCAACATCATCTTCCTCTGTTCATCTTTCTACAAAGCATTTTCTCTGTTTTTTTCCCCCTCCAGTGTTCTGAGGATAATAAACATAATGATGAACCACCTCAAGAAGATGAAGGTTTTATGGGAATGTCACCTCTTCTACAAGCCCACCATGCTATGGAGAGAATGGAAGAATTTGTGTGTAAGGTAAGGGCACATGGAAACTGCTGAAGTAACTTCCTTTTTTGAGAAGCTCCAGTGGGCAGCAGACTGTACTTAGAGCAGCTACATTGCAAATGTGAGGGAGAGGAGGTTCTCACTGTCCCCAAATGGGCATCTCATATTCTGAGTAGCAATACTGCACTTCCTCAGCATCTGTCTGTCATACAGGATTAAATTGTGGAGTGTGGAACAATAGGGATTTACAACTGAGACTCCAAAGCTGATCATGCCACTGAGGTGTGTCCCTTGAGAAACACCTGTGAATGCAAAGCAGAACAAAAGCCTTCGGGTTCGAGGCATTTTGACTTACAAGGTCATTTGACTAGATTTCTTCAGATTTGCAAATAGTTTGCTTTTCCAGCACTGTTTGCATCTATTGTAAAATAAGCTTTGTCCCTGACTTGAAAACAATACTGTATTGAAACCATACGTAAGTAAATCCATTATAGATTTTGTAATTGTTGACCTTGGCTCAATTTTTGCTACTTTTTAGAGCCACTGGGCTGTGTCAGTCTCTGGCTCGCCTTTCTTGCTGAAAGGAATGCTGTCCCTTTATGCATTGGTTCCTGCTGGGTTTATGAACTATTTTTGATATTTTTACAGAGGGACCCTAGGTCCTTGGTGATGCTTTGTGTATGGGTCATTCTGGAGTTTTGCTTTTGTAGATTTGTTTTTTTACTATGCATCTTTGCCTCTTTTAAAAACTGCAGGGTAAATTGTGTAAAATTATTTTCATCCTCCTGTTTCTACCTCAATTAACTTTAAGTTTTTTTGTTCATGAACTAAACCAGTTATTTTCTTGTTTAATGTATTTAAGAGCCCAGTCTTAAACTGGGCTGGTTATTCTGAATGGCTTTGTTTTGCTTCCGTGCACGAGTGTGGAGAATTGATTCAAAAACTGAGCTCTTGTTGTTGAAACTGAAATAAGAATGTAGCTTTTTAAACTTAGTGTTTCAGGACCCTTCAGCCTTGCTCCTGTAACTCTAGCCAGCCGGCAAGTCCAAGGAACCCTGCAGGAACAGCCCCGGTACATAAAGCAGTTCCCTGCTCCCCCAGGCTGCCACACTGAAGTCTCCATGTGTCTTGTGTTACTGAAGCAGTGCTGGGAACATCTGTGCACACTTATTTCCTGTGGAGCCAGCTGCAAGAATAGCTCTGTGCACAAACCCCCTCTCTCCCTTTAAAGAAGAAATCCCATGGAATTAAGAGTCATGAGTCTGTTGCCTTAACTGCTCTGTCACTATTTGTTTGTGAGCTTGGGAGAATTTTTTGCCCAAACTGAATAAGGGGTTAGACTCCTCTTGCTGAGCTGTCACTCTTTCACATTTTCTGGCCCCTATTAGTGCTAATGGGTAGCTTCTTTTGCTAGCCTGCCCCAACTGCTAGCAGATAGTCATGTTGGCTTGTGGTGGAGGAACAGGCTTATTTATTTATTGGAGAGAACTGGCTATGGGCTTCTTCAGTTAAATGGAAAGGTGGCCTGTAAAATAACAGAACACGGAAGCAAATTAAATGTTTTCATCAACAGTAAAACCAGCCAATAGCCTTCCTGTCCAATGGAATGCTGAAGTATTTCTTTGTCTGATGGTGCTGTTCATAATGGTACAGTTTTGAACTGGGAACAGTGACTTTAGCATGATATTTCAAGTGTAAAACCGTTTCCTCAGAGATGTTCCATCTCTTCTGTTTACTGTACTCACAGGGTAGCTCCAGCACTTTTACCTGTATGGGTTTTCCTACTATTTCCATGCACTGATGGAGCTCCATTCCCTGCATTTCACTAAACTCTTTTTACCCCTAGGTGTGGGAGGGCAGGTGGAGAGTCATTCCCCACGACGTTCTGCCTGACTGGCTGAAGGACAATGACTACCTGCTGCATGGACACAGACCACCCATGCCTTCCTTCCGGGCTTGTTTCAAGAGCATCTTCAGAATACACACAGAGACTGGCAACATCTGGACACATCTCCTAGGTACTCTCAGCTTGCTTTAATCTAGTCCCAAATCTCACGTAATGGTTTTGATGCTCTCAAAGAAAAGAGAGCAAGATAGAAAGGGCTGTGGGGTTGTCAGCATTATCATTCCACTAGTAACCTGTTAAATTAGCAGCTTGTTATCCCTCTCCTAATGTTATCCCATCATAGTTGGATAGGACTTGCTTAATTATGGCATACTATACAAACAAATGCATTAAACATTTCCTAATTGTTAATAAATTAGTGTTAGATGGTTGCTTTCCCAAGTGTATAGGTGTTAATTGGGATTGTATTTCTTGCCACAGGAGCACGCTTAAGTTGCATCTTCTCTGAGTGTTTTCAACTTGTGGGAGCCTTGAAGGGAAGTGGTGATGCTCATAGAAAAAAAAGCTTTCAGTATGCATGAACTTGACACCTCTCTGCCTTGCTGTTTTTCAGGGTGTGTGTTCTTCCTTTGTCTGGGAATCTTCTACATGTTCCGGCCAAACATGTCCTTCGTAGCACCTGTGCAGGAGAAAGTGGTCGTTGGATTGTTCTTCTTGGGAGCCATACTCTGCCTTTCCTTCTCATGGCTCTTCCACACAGTTTATTGCCACTCAGAAGGTGTTTCCCGGCTCTTCTCCAAGTAAGTGCCTAGAGAACAAGGCAGGCCAAATAGAAAACAGGTGGGAAAACAGGGCTGGGATTTGTGCCTGGAGCCCCAGTGTGGGAGTTGTTCATTTCATGACTACATGTACTTTGGAACAGAGTTGAGCAGAGATTTAATGCAGCTTCTTCTAATTATAGTTTGTTTCAGCCTGAGTTTTTGTGCTGTCATTTGAGTCTTAAAACTCCATCATTTTCTGCTGTTTGGCAAGCATGTGCTTGCATTTGCTGCTGTAAAGTAATATGCCTTGAACTTAGTTGCAGGACTTGGAATTTTTGGTGCAACCGTTACTTCCTGTCATTTCAGCTGTTCTGACTGACTTTGAACCTTAAACTTATGTAAGACTGTTCCACAGTGTGTATCGAGATGTCTTGGTTTTTTGGTTTCACTACATGTTCTTTTTTGGCTGGCTGCTGAATATCTGATATTTCCTAAGACTACTCAACCTAGGGTTCTGTAACCTGCAAGACCACCTCTAAAGTAGTCCAGCAGTTAAAACTCCCTGCTGAAAGACTAATTGCATCAACTTTTGCAGGAGTAGTTTGTCAGGGTGTGGCAAAAAGCAGTGGCTATGGATTTCCTTTTTTACGTGGGTGTACAGAAAACCAGCATGGTTGAAAAATTGCAGCATTATTCCACTGTGGTCACTGAAGCTGATGCCCAGCTAACTCACACTTGTCAGATACTGAAGTGTTTGCCTAGGCTGTGTTTTCAGAACATACTTCAGAGGGCTCTTGCATCTGAAACAAAAATGTGAGTTTTCCTCAGAAAGCTTTGGTCTAAAGGCTGCTGAAGGTATTGCTGATGACTGTCTCAAAAATGGCCTTCCTGATTATCTGTCGAGGTAATCCATTCCTGTAGGTGGAAGAGTTGCCATCAGGACCTAAGCAGCAATAGTGAGAGTAATTTAGTTGCAGTGAGAAGTAGACAGTTGCTCTACTAAATAAAAAAGTGTGTGGGTGTGAGGATTTCCCAAGGTTCACACTTCTTATGACACTGATTTTTGTTTTCTTCTAGGCTGGATTATTCTGGCATTGCACTCCTCATAATGGGCAGCTTTGTACCATGGCTGTACTACTCTTTCTATTGCAACCCTCAGCCTTGCTTCATCTACTTGATTGTGATTTGTGTCCTGGGCATTGCAGCCATAATTGTCTCACAATGGGACATGTTTGCCACCCCTGAATACCGGGGTGTAAGGGCAGGTAAGACCTGAAGTTAACTGTTTTGCTTCTTGACTGTCTTTCCTGCTTCCTACTTGCCACTTGGAAATACCTCCTTGGGAAGACGTAGGAAAGCTTAATTTTATAGACCTAATATTCTTGAATTGGGAGCTTGGTGGGTTTTCTTTCAGCATTTATTGTACCCAACTAGATGCACAGATAAGGGCTGGTGCAAGTCCTGGAAGTGCATTCCTGAAATGGACAGTAACACATGCAGTAGGAAAGGTGGTGCTAACGATTTCTAGCTGCAGTTAGCAACTTTGCTCTCTCAAAAAATGACTGACTGCTTGGTGTGTGTGTGTACCTGTAGTGCTTGTGCTTTTTTTGTAACATTAGCAAATCATTGAATGATTGATTTAATCTGAATGATTTGCCTGGATAAAACAGTGTTCAGATAAAGACTGTTTTTCTCTTCACATCAAAAGAACAAAACCAGGTTTGGTTTCACGTTTTGAGGTAGGAAGAAATAGAGCTTTAGAGGGCAGCTATGGAATGTGCACACAGCTGGGTTGAATATTAATATTCCTTGTTTCTTAACCTGCACATGCTGTCTACAGTAAATCTAGATTTTCTGGACAGGTTTGGGTACATTCAGAGCATTCAGCTTTCCAAACTTAAAATCTCGTATGGAACATGAATATTCCCCCTATGCCCACTGGCTTTTCAAGTTTTCTGTCCTTGCTGCTAAAATCTAAACAAATAGTGTTGTCTTGTATGGCAGATCAGATGAGCACAGATGCTGCTTCTCTGTTTCCTAGGAGTACTTGTGCAGAATATGATAAACAATCTCTTTGTTGTGTCTCCTTGTCTTGCTCTTGAGCAGCTATGGTGAAGTGAGGCATGGTCTGTGTGGTCTCAGTTCCCTCTACAGGCCAAGAGCAGGAACTGGCTTCACCTACACTGGAGCTGGCAGGCACAATCAGTAAATTAATTATTCCAGCTATCTGCTGGAACATATAACTAAGTAGCTCCTGGTATATGAAGGAAGTTTGTGCATTCTTTAGCTTCCTTTCCAGTAAATCTCTTCTGGGGGCTTGCAGCTTCAAGAGCTGTCACCTCTCTGCTACTTTGGCAAATACTGAGTTTTCCTTCCATAGCTTTTGTGTTTTCATTGTCTTCCTTTGCCGCCACTGCGTTCAAACCTGACTCTCCCACATTTTCTTTACCTCCCAGGAGTATTTCTAGGTTTGGGTCTTAGTGGGGTAATTCCCACTCTGCACTTTGTCATCTCTGAGGGGCTCCTGAAAGCAGCCACAATGGGGCAGATAGGCTGGTTGGCACTCATGGCATGCCTGTACATCACTGGTGCTGCACTCTATGCTGCCCGCATCCCGGAGAGATTCTTCCCTGGCAAGTGTGACATCTGGGTGAGTCTACTGAGTGACTGGATGAGGAGACCAGTTTTAAAGCTGGTTCCCCTTGAGCCTGAAGGATGTTATGTCAATGTTTTCTTATTGCAAGTATCACACTGCTGCACCTGAAGTAATAGGTCTTCAGGGGCCAAACAAGTTAGGGCTCTCTGAGCCTGGCTTAACTGGTGCCTTTTTTCCCAAACTGTCACAACCTGGCTGGTCTGAGGTTACTGTTGGTGTGCAGATTAACCTCAGTACATTTCTGGATAGCTTTAACAGATGAGCAAGGAACTGCAAACATTTTTGTGTGTGTGTGTTGAGGATCCTGCAAAGACACATCTTTACCTTGCTTCTGTGCAGAGCAGTACATTGTTATTTCATTGATATTCAGTGTGTCCTCTGGGAACATGTTCTCCAGGTTCTCTTATGTTCCCCATGTCTGGCTCCTCATCCTGTATAGCCAATGAAAATGCTGGACAGAGATGGTAGGCTTTGGGGGGATCTCTGGTCCAGAAGAAGGGATAGTGGGGTGAGCAAGGTGATGGGTGGTATGAGGGAAAGAATCATGAAGACTGAAGGAGAAATACCTGAGGAAGATGTAAGGAAAGGAGCTGGGTGAAGCAAGAGTAGAGATGAGGGGAAGTGGACCTTTGGAAGGTCACTGTACCCCTAAAGAAGAGTGGAAGTGAGAATGAGACCTGGGTTGTTTGAGCAGCTTGTGCACAGCACCAGCCTGGTTTATTACTATAGTAGGCTAAGCTCCCAAAGCACTCATGTGCCACCAGTTCTTTTCCAAGCTTCCCATGAAGCCTGCAAATACACATTTGTAGGAATATTTCAGGAGCATTATCCATATTGGTATGGCTTCCCTCAGACAAGGGCATGCTTTGTCATGAAGCTCCCTCACAGTTTTCATTCTGCTGTACTCTGATCAGTGACATCCTGGGCATTCATTCAGAACATCCAGTTGTTTCTAGGTTTTGATTATAATCCCGTGTTTTTCTGTCCTGTTTCTCTGTGGTACAGAAATAAAATACCAGCATGCAGAATCCACATGGTAGAACTTATGCCTGTGACCAGAACAGATTTTGTACCTGTTACCTGTATGAGAGGACCCTTTTTGTCCATAAGCCACCAGTGTGTCTTGTGGAGGAACTAATTTTAAAATTAGTTAAGCCTTTTGCCTAAGCTTCTGAAATTCTCCTTGTCCCTTTGCAAAGATGAGTTACAGCAGTTCTGTAGCATGTTTTTTGGCTGACCAGCTGGTTCAGATGACTCTGAAGGGAAGGGGAGGATGTGTGTGTGCGGAGAATTGGATTATTTTGCTAAAGATAGTAGAGGGAGGGTGGGCTTTAACACACAGCCTGGAGAGCTGTGCAGCTCATGGTGTGAGGCACTGCTCTGTGTTACTGTGTACTTCAGCTGAATGTGGGGCTGGGGGCAGCGTGGCCCCAGAGCCCCGGCTGAACCCAGGTGTTTCCTTCCTGCAGTTCCACTCCCATCAGCTGTTCCATGTGTTTGTCGTGGCTGGCGCTTTCGTGCACTTCCATGGGGTCTCCAACCTGCAGGAGTTCCGCTTCACAGTCGGAGGGGGCTGCACAGAGGAGGATGGGATGCAGTAGGGGCGGCCTTCAGCCTGAGAGCAGAACCAAAAGAGAGCTGCCAGCGCGGGTGAAGCATCCAGGCTTAGCAAAAGGAATACCTAAGAAGAATCCAAGTTTCAGCTGATGAGGCATGGAGCTTCATGGGGATTCTGACTAATCAAGATAAATTCTATACCTCAAGCAATGGAATAAATCAATTTGAAGACCAGGAAATTCTGAAAACCTAATTTATTCTTGGGATCTACAGATTGAGCTACAGAGGACCCTTTCCAAATCGGCTTCTGTTCAATGCCATATTTATTTGTAGAACTGGGGAGGGATAGCTTAGCAGTTTCCTTTTTTTTAAAAAAAAAAGAAAAAAAGTCAAGGTTAAATTTATATCCTCTTGGAGGGTTTGGGCGTTGATTTTAGATGCTCTTTTGGGAGAAAAACAAATTGTAAATAAGATTTCTAACTTTCTGTTTAAATAAAATTTATATAAATGTTTTAAACAATGGGTGGGGGGAAAAGGGTTTTTGTAAAGAATGCAACATGCAAGTACCACACACTGTTTCAATTTTGCACAAAATAAACGATTGCAGGAGGACCAGGTAAAATTCCCAGGAGTGAAACACACTGGCCTTGTAGATTTTCCTGGTGGCCAGCATGCCCTGGGCAATGCGGGGTCCTGGCCAGCACCTGGATTAGGTTCAGGACGTGTACAGGAGGGCTGTGAAGGCTGGATTAATCATGGTGTCATCCAGGTCACAGTGTGAGCAAATGGATTTGCTCCAGTCACTGGAAAGGTGCATCTGCTCCCTGCCCAAGTGTGGGGGACAGCTGCATTCCCAGCCTGTGTGCAGTGGGAGCTTTGGGATAATGGATCCTGCAGTTGGTTGGTTTGGGTCTCATCCTAGGAACTGGAGCATGGTGGGTAACTGCACATGAAATGGCAAACAGTCCAACTCCATCAGTGCCTGCCTACACCCAGAGGCCCCCAGGGAGAGGATGGTTGCCATTTGCAAGCCTGCTTCGTTTGCTCTGAGGGGTGATGGTAATAGACTTGTCAGAAGATCGTTGAGCAGATGTGAGGGGAAACAGAGGTGGAGTTAAGATGGACTGGAAAGAGGAAACTGTGTGCTTCAGGACTCAGAATTAACGGGCACTGCAGACCTCAGGCACATTACCATCCTGTGTGTCAGGCTCCACATGCCAAGGCGATTTGCAGGTTGTTCTTTTTAAGGAGGAATAGATCCCTAACCAACCAGCCTAGTGCAGTTCCTTTTTTTTTTTTTTTTTTTTTTTTTTTTTTTTTTTTTTTGTCCTTAGGTCTGCTTTCCATCTGTGCTTTAGCAGTGGGACTGCTGGTATTTCTTAAGCCTAGACCTGAGAGTTCAGCTGGCTTGCTGTGGAGCAGACACACCTCCTATATAAGGGGAGGCAAATACCCTTCTGAGTAATTGATGTAGCTTGAGCTTTGGAGCCCAGTCAGAAGCCAGACTGAAGGAGAATCTTTGGAGTCGTAAGGTGGAACTTGAACATTTTGTTTGTTATGGCACAGGTATTGCTTGGAGGCTTTAGCTGGAAATTCAGAGCAATTACCCCTCTCACAGATGAGTTAAACAGCATACCATGCAGTATTTCACAGGGAAGGAAGGTAAAGGGTGGTTGGTTGTTGTGTGAGGTAGTTTTTGTTTGGTTGTTTTTTTTTTTTTTATTTGTTTGGGTTTATTAATTTTTTTTAGATTCCATCAAGTTTCAGTTTTCATTCTTCAAGAGAAGGAGATGGATTGCAAAGATCTTGTCATACCCTGGATGTCACAGTGTGTTTTGGGGAGTTGCTTTTTCTAATGGAGCCAGGTAGAAGCAGAATGCCCTCCCAAAGCTGAGTGGGTATTAAGGCTTCACCCTGGAGTGGAGCAAATCTTCTGAGGGCAAGGTCGCCTGCAGAAGGAGGTGCTGCAGCAGCCTGCAAGTTTAGAGGGGTGTGTTCTCAGTGGGATCCCGACACTGGATGCCTGTAGGGCTGGAAGTAGTTTATCCCAGGTGTGTGGTATGTAAATGAAGGAAAGGGTGAAATTACCTTGGGTGTAAGGGCTAATAGCACTGGCATCCCAGACAAGGATGGGGAGGCTCCTGGAGTAACTGTGCTGGCGTCTGAGCCAAGTGTGGTACATATCAGAATCAGAGCTGGCTGGAAGTGCTTTGGGATACCTTGGAACAGTACTAGCAGAAGCAGCAGCCTCTATCCTGGATCATCCCACGTTCACTCCTCCAAGGGTGATTGTAACCTGGTCCTACACAGCACAGAACTATTACAAAAACACAGTACTCCACCTGCTATTCTTAACCCAGTCAGTCTCTCTGTTCAAGAAATTTGTGTGTTCCAATAAAAACAACCTAGCTGTGCACTTTTCTGTAGCTTTTGCTGAGAACTTTTCCCAGGTTGGCACCTGAATGCCTTACTCTCAGCAGTCAGAGGCTTGCTTGCTCTGTGTGCAGGTTATTGCCATAGAATAGTTAGGACCTACAGCTTCTTTCCTTCCCCATTAAATAGTGGCCTTGTTCAGTATATTTCTTTTTAACAATTGCTTACTGTTGGAAGCAATGAAGCACATTCTGGGGTTTTGATGGCTGGGGACTCTGGTGATGGTTCCATATAAGATGGGATCTTACTACTTGCTGTATTCTTAACTTCTGCTAATAAAAGAACCAAAATGATTATTGTCTGGTCTGGGTCTTTCTGCACTGTGTGGGCAAGAGGCAGGGCAAGGGTGCAAAGCACAGGAGCTGGGGGGAAGAGAGGGTCAGTGCTGGAGACTTCAGTGGTTGTGGGAAAAATTTTAGGTGAGTTGAGATAAAGAAGTTCAGGAGGCTTGGACTTAAATTCCTGGTGTAAATGGAAGGAAATGGAGGAAATGCCTCCCATCCTGTATGCAGGATGCTCATCTCCTGGTGTGCAGGTGTAGGGGATGGCAGGAGTGGGCTTTGACTGGGCAGGGAGAGGGACTGGTTGTGGCCACAACAGCTTGTGCCCAGCAGAGCCTTCTGCTGTTCCTTGGCAGTCAGCAAGCATCTGGGAACTGCCTGGAAAGGTAACACCTAATCCTGCTCTTGTGTTGGTCACACCAGGCCTGGGTATCCACAGCTGAGCTGTGCTTTTGTCAGTTCCTTCACTCAAGGTGAGTGTTCTGCAATGACTTGTAAGAGAGTCAGCTCCTGTTAATGACCTTGATAGCTTGATGGATGTCTCAGGATGGATTATTACCATTATTATTATTGTTATTTTAATGAAAAGCAAATTCAAAGGAACATGGAGAAGGTTTGTATCAGATTTCACGCCAGTTACTAGCTGCCACATTTGAATAT